>NC_137063.1:4763312-5168312 GCF_032717465.1 Coenobita brevimanus
CTTATGGACCCTAACTCTGAAAAACACCTATACAACTCCCTCTGGACATGCATTGCACCTATTTAAGACCCAAATCACACCAATAAGGGACATAAAAGACTGAAATAAATGCAAAAGAACCATAAAATGAGGTTTTAGAGGTGAGTTTATACAATATTAAACATTCTGAGTACTTACAAGTCCCTTGCTCTTGGACTGGTTTGAACCGCCAGTTTGCAGTCCACAGTTAATCCTCTGCACTCTAAATTCTAATTTCTTAACACTGCACAACACTGTAAATTCCCGTGTGTTCTAGTGGCAAGGTATTGCAGTTTATTCACTGTTTATTCACAAAAAACAAGCACCTGTGGCTTGCACTGTTATGAGTATCTGCTCTCCATCGGAGTTAAGCTGTGACTGTTGATGTTGGTGGGGTAACAGAGTTGCCAGATCGCAACGGCCACATTACCAATCTCCTCAATTTTCATTGTCAAATATAACTTTCATTACCAAATTCGTAAAGCTAGCATATATTCTTCACTAATTATATATACAAGTGGAAATACATGTAATCACTCTCCTTATAACTAACACCATGTTGATTATTTTCACACTATGTAGGGTAGCAGATTAATCAGAAAGAGCAAACAATCCACCATCTCCATCCTGTGTATCCTCATACATGTGAAAAATCCATTTGGTAATGCATTACAGTATTCTAATTCATTACCAAACGAATTTTTCATTACCAAATTGGCCCACACTTGGTAATGAAAAATACCAAATGGCAACCTGACAGGGGAGGAGGGAGGGGGAGGAAGGAAGGGGTGAAGGGACCATGGTGTAACAGCTGTTTGGCGCCAGGCGGGAATTTCAAATTATGGGAGGGAAAAAAGTCAGATTTTTTTCGAATTTTTTGCGGTTTTTGGCCCATTTTGGGAATATTGGATCCCAGGAGGATTATGTCCGGTTAGTGGGGATGTTCGGATATTGGGCGTTCGGATATTAGAGGGATTACTGTGTATATATATATATATATATATATATCCCCTTCAGATCATCAGCACACCTTGACAGACTTCTATTTTGCATAAAAATTTATTTTGAGTACAAAAAAAATGTATCTGCATTGTAAATCAATATTTATCCAAAACAGATGTACGTCAAAGTGAGTTGTTTAGGCTAGAGGCAAAACACTTCTGCTAACTTTAAGAAATTTTCACTCTGAATCCTGATTTTCTATTAATAATTAAATTAAGCACAAACTTTTGACCGAATTTCAAATAATTTGGTGTGCAAACCTATGTGGTGATAAAGATTAAAATATTTTCCAATTAAAATTGCTGATTCAGTCCAAGATTGCGTGTTTGTATCTCAGTCAGCTGATTAGTGGTTGGCTGACCTTATGGTGCTCCATTCCTTGTTCATTTTCCTCTTTTTCCTCAGCTTTTTGATCATCTTCTATCATACCCTCCACATTCTGCTGTCTAACAACTGTCTAAACAACCATTCTTAGGGTTGTAGCTAGCAAAATACAGGTATTGTGTCAGTTATTATTATTGTTATTGCATCAGTGTTTTATATATATATATATATATATATATATATATATATATATATATATTTATATTTATATATATATAATATATACTGTATATATATATATATATATATATATATATATATATATATATATATATATATATATATACTGTATATATGTGTGTGTGTGTGTGTGTGTGTGTGTATATATAGAGAGAGAGAGAGAGAGAGACAGTATGTATATATATATATATAAGTAATCCCTCCACTATCCAACATAATAGAGCCAAAGACACGTCCGGAAAGTGGTCCTGTCCGGATTGTGGGCACCAGCCTCCTGGACTGGTACTTATAGACCCTAACTCAGCCTAACTTTGAAAGCCACCTAAATAACTCCTTCTGGACATGCATAGCACCTATTTAAACCTATGTAAGACCCTATTCACACCAATAATGGACATAAAGCATGAAATAAATGAAAAGGAACCAAAGAATGAGGAATTAGGAGTGACTGTACCTCAGCCAGGGTACTTACATCACATTTGTGGCTGCCTTTCTAAGGTTTTGGCAGTGGTGAAAATGCTCTTGAAGCACGTACAGTAATCCAGTGTTGTGCTGCACTTAATTCTTTGCACTGTGAGTCATAATTGTTTAACACAGCACATTGTTCTTAACTGCATCACTGCAGTTCTAACTGCCAGATAAACTGCCAATTTGCACTCCACAGTTGATCCTTTGCACTCTTAAGTTCAAATTTCTTAACACTGCACAACACTGTAAATTCCCATGTGGTCTAGAGGCGAGGAATTGCAGTATATTCACTGTTTATTCACAAGTCAAGAGTGAGAGCAGTGGAAATGAGTTACTTGAGAGGAGCATGTGGAGTGACGTGGAGGGACAGGTTGACGAATGAAGAAGTGAAGGAACGTTGTGGGGTAGATGTGGATGTGGTTGAAAAGATTAGGAGCAATACACTGAGGTGGTTTGGACATGTGGAGAGAATGGAGAATGAAAGACTGACTAAGAGGGTGTATGTAGGTGAGGTGGAGGGAGGGAGAGGGAGGGGTAGACCGAGGATGAGGTGGAGGGATGGAGTTGAGAGGTATATGAGGGAGGGGGGGGTGAGTTGGGGGGAGGGTATTCAAATGGTGGGTGACAGAGTGACTTGGAGGCGTTTTGTCTGCGGCCACCCTTTGCGGGATTAGGGCGTCGGGCTATCGATAGATAGATAGATTATTCACAAAAAACGAGCACGTGTGGCTTCCAATCTCCATTATCGTAGTTAGGGAGTAACTGTTGATGTCAGAGAAACAGAGTTGCCAGATCACAACGGCCACATTACCAATCTCCTCAACTTTCATTACCAAATTCGTAAAGCTAGCATTTATTCTTCACTAATTACATATACAAGTGGAAAAACATGTAATCACTCTCCTTATAATTAACAGCATGTTAATTATTTTCACGCTATGTAGGGTAGCAGATTAATCAGAGAGAGCAAATAATCCACCATTTCCATCCTGTGTATCCTCATACATGCGACAAATCCATTTGGTAATGCATTATTCTGATTCATTACGAAACGAATTTTTCATTACCAAATTGGCCCACATTTGGTAATGAAAAATAACAAACAGCAACCCTGACAGGGAAGAGGGGAGGGGGGAGGAAGGAAGGGGTGAAGGGGCCATGGTGGGAGTAGCTGTTTGGTGCCGCGCGGCAATTTCAAATTACGGATGGGAAAAAATTAGGATTTTGGGGGGATTTTTTTCTTTTTTTGGCCATTTTTCGGTTCCAATGGCCCAGGCCCACAATGTCCAGTAAGTGGGGATGTTCGAAAAGTGGGTGTTCGTAAAGTAGAGGGATTACTTTTATTTATATATACATACTGTAATCCCCGTGCTCTTTGGACACCCACTTTCCGGACGCCCCAGTTACTGGACATTGTGGGCCAGGACCTTCGCCCCCCCACCCCACCCCACCCCACAAAAAAAAAAAAAAAAAAAAATCCCACCCGTAATTTGAAATTGCCGCATGACACCAAACAGCTGTTTACACCATGGCCTCTTCACTTCTTCCCTCCTCCCCCCTTCCCCCTCCCCTGTCAGGGTTGCCATTTGGTATTTTTCATCACCAAATGTGGGCCAAGTTGGTAATGAAAAATTCCTTTGGTAATGAATCAGAATAATGCATTACCAAATGGATTTTTTCATATGTATGAGGATACACAGGATGGAGATGGTGGATTGTTTGCTCCCTCTGATTAATCTGCTACCCTACATAGCGTGAAAATAATCAACATGATGTTAGTTATAAGGAGAGTGATTACATGTATTTCCACTTGTATATATAATTAGTGAAGAATAAATGCTAGCTTTACGAATTTGGTAATGAAAAGTTAAATTTGGTAATGAAAACTGAGGAGTTTGGTAATGTGGCCATTGCGATCTGGCAACTCTGTTTCCCTGTCACCAACACTCCAACAGTTACTGCCTAACTTCGATTGCGAGTAGATGCTTATCACAACGGAAGCCACACTTGCTCTTTTTTTGTGATTAAACTGTGAATAAACTGTAATACCTCGCCACTAGACCACACGGGAATTTACAGTGTTGTGCAGTGTTAAATTAGAATTTAGAGTGCATAGGATTAACTGTGGAGTACAAATTGGCTGTTGAAACTGGCGTCGTGCAGTTAAGAACAACGTGCAGTGTTAAACAACTATAACTCACAGTGCAAAGAATTAAATGCAGCACAGCACTGGATTACTGTATGTGCTTCAAGAGCATTTTCACCACTGCCCAAGCCTTAGAGAAGGCTGCCACAGATGTGCTGTAAGTACCCTGGCTGATGTACAGTCACTTCTAATTCCTCATTCTTTGGTTCCTTTTCATATATTTCATGCTTTATGTCCATTATTGGTGTGAATAGGGTCTTAATTAGGTTTAAATAGGTGCTATGCATGTCCGGCAGGGAGTTATTTAGGTGGCTTTCAAAGTTAGGCTGGGTTAGGGTCCTGAAGTACCAGTCCAGGAGCCAGGGGCCCACTTTCCAGACGGGACCACTTGCCGGACATGCCTTTGGCTCTATTACGTCGGATAGTAGAGGGATTACTGTATATATATATATATATATATATATATGAAGGAAAGAAAGACAGACGAGAGAGTGTAAAGTCACCCATAGGCAGCAGGATGAGGAAAGAATGAAAGAAATAAGACAGAAGAGGAAGGAAGTAAATAATGAAGGGGAGGAAAGGGCAGACACCCGAGAGCAGTACACTTCCATCCACTCACTTGATGTAGTGCTGCTCTCGGGTGTCTGCTCTTTCCTCACCTTCTTTATTTACTTCCTTCCTCTTCTGTCTTTCTTTCCTTCATTCTTTCCTCATCCTTCTGCCAACAGGTGACCTTACAGTCCCTCTTCTGTCTTTCTCTCCTTCATTATTTCCTCTTCCTTCTGCCTGTGGACAACTCTACAATGAGTGACAAGCCAAATGATTTCCTGTACATCAGGAAATCATTTACTATGCTGGGTGGAAACCATATAACCAGATTGTTGCGCCTGGTGGTTTAGTGGGTAATTAAGGCGCTCCAATCGGGTGCAGGTTTATATCCAAGGGGTGGTTGGGGTTTATTGCTCATATAGTTCCACTCAGGGATGAATGAGGCTGGTCAGTGTCATCTTAAATGTCAGGACCAACTTGCCAAACCTCGGGCTTCTATGCTTCTCATGGGATAACATAGGATTGGATGATGGATTGTGAATGGAATATATATATACTGTATACAGTATATACATTATATATATATATATATATATATATATATATATACACACACAGTATACACATAGTACATAAATACATATATAACTAAGATGTGCTTGGTTGCAGTATGACCCGAGGTTTGGAGATGCTTTCTGGAATTCATCAAAGGAGTCGATGTTAAGCTATGTCTACATGATGATGACATCCTGGGCCATTGTGTGTGATGTCTGGTATCTTCCTCCCGTGACAAGGAGGGAGAATGAAAGTTCTATTGATTTTGCAAATCGCGTCAAAGCAGAAATTGCTCGTCAGGGAGGACTGGTTGATCTTGTTTGGTGAGTAATGCATTGGTGTATAACAGAAATTTATTGTCTTGTATAGTATTTAATTTCCAGGTAAATACCAAAATAGTCAGACAAGAAAGGGTCTTCCAGCTCCCCTCCCTCCACTTGATAAGGTTATATCAGCCACAGGTTAACCAGTATGAAAGAATTTGACCACTAACCTTACAGATAGTACGTATCATTATGTTGATAGACCTCGTTAATTTAATACTCTATTTTTTAAGTCTTCCTTAACCTGTATATATAGTATTACAGTAAACTTTCAATTATCTGTCATCACAATATCTAGTGCAGCTATCTTGGCTCAATTAAAGCAATATCTGGCTAAATTATGCAACATACGGTGCCGAAACAGGACATAACTGGCTGTCCAATGCAATATCCGGCATTCAGGCATGTCAGCAGGCTCGAATGCGGTAGCCAACCGGCGCCGGGGGGAAATCCCAAAACCCATGAGCCAGTGAAAATGCCCGCTGTGCTCCAGCCAATCAGAATCTGCCAGGATTCCACCTCACTTGACGTGCCGAGAATACTGCCGTGCTCTCATTCTCACCCGTGGATATCATCCATTGAAGATGTATCTATGCCCTCTGTTCTTCTGACCACGTGGCTGCAAAATCCTGGTGCTGTTACTAACTCTGTGGCTTCTGCGTTTGATGCAGTTTACTGTATTGTATTGCAAAACTAATGGTCTGTCAGTGATCATGTCCTAGTGCTATATTTTTGTAAAATTATTCTGTGTGCTGTACTGTTTATGAGTGTGGGTGCTGACCCCCAGTGCTATTTCTCCTACCCCCCAGTGCTGTTTCTTCTACTCCCCCGCACTGTTTTTCCTTCTAACATGCCTCGCATGTGGCTTGAAAATGCTCGTTACTACTTGTGCATGATGGCCGTGTTTGTGGCTTTTGTGGAGGTGCCCTGGCTGGTGCAGGTCCTGCTGGTTTTGTGCTTTGTCCTGGTCCTTGTCTCCATGGCGTCCCCACCACCTGCTAAGAGATGTCATGTCATTTTCTCCATGGAGAAGAACATGGGGTGGTGCAACTGTATGATGACACAAATGCAAAATGATGGTCAAGCCATGCTTTTGTGAACTCTACCGGGCTTGCCTGAAGTGGTTTCGACAACAGCATGGCAGTGGCGTGATTGTGCATCCCGTCGAGCTAAAGGCTGCAGCCACTAAGTTCACAGAGCAACTGGGTATCACGGATTTCAAGGCATCTGAAGGTTGGCTGACTTGGTTCAAACTTCAACATGAGCTGTCCAGCAAGATGACCTATGGCGAAGTGTTGGATGCAGACGTGGAAGGAATTGATGAGTTTTGCACAAAGGTTATAAACCTGATTGACAAAGAGGGGTTATGTCTCAGTCAGGTTTATAATGCTGATGAAACTGGTCTGTTCTTCAGGTCAGTGGCGACCAATAATACCTTGGCTGACGCAAAGAACTTTTAACCTGGTCACAAGGTGAGCAAACATCATATCTCAGTTTTGTGTTGTACCAGTGCAACAGGCTCCCATTTTCTGAAACCTGTTGTAGTGGGGCATGCCAAACAGCCTCGTTGTCTGTGGGGGTTAATGGATCGTCTCCCTGTGATTTATTTCCACTCATTAAGGCTTTGTTTATAGCCAAAATCTTAAAAGATTGATTCTACAGTCATGCTGTGAAGGAGATTACCTGTTATCAAACGGAGAATCTTAACCTTGCCTGCGACCAAGTGAATGCACTGCTGCTTCTCAACAATGCTCCTGCTCATTCTTCTGAGATGGATTTAGCTGGAGATGGAGGTCGTATCAGGGTCATGTTCTTGCCCCCTAGTTTGACCTCAGTCTTGCAATCCATGGACCAGCGCATTATCCTGACAACAAAGCGGCTGTACTGGAAGAGGTTTATGGAAGACGTGGTGGTTGTGCTCGAGGACAAGGTGAAGGCAGCCCGAGGCATGGACTGTAGGGAGGAGAGGACCATGGCCAACCTCAAGTGGTATTCACCCAAAGTGCAATCTACAACTGGGTGCAAGCTTAGAGGGAACTCTCTGCATTCATGCTTGAGCATGGTTGAAACAAGCTCCTCGCGGGTGAAGAGGCAATTACTGACTTTACCAGCTTGAAAGCTCAGGACTTCCTCCAGTATATGGAAGCAGCAGGAGAAGGGGTAACTGAGAACACGATCCATTATTGGCAGGAAGTGGAACAAGGGAGACTCCAGGTACCAGACTCTATCCAAGAGGGAAATTGTGGAGTCCGTGACTGCAGGGGGCAAAGAGCATGAAGTGGAGGAGGACAATGATGACGACGAAGTGGCAGAAATGCCAAGGCTTCATCAGGTTTGTGATGCAGTGTACGTCCTTCTCGACTGGTGCAAGCATCCTAATCAGTGGTCCATCTTTTCTGATGCCATGGCCACTGCATACGACAGGGCCATGAGAATTTGTTAAAACTGCAGTCGAGAAGGATCCCCAAGCAGTCCTCCGTCATGTTCTTTTTCCTTCTTGTGACACCTACCACTCCGTCGCCACAGCCCTTGGCCTCCTACATCGTTCTCTGTCATCCCAGCTGTCGACATCGTACTGGCCTCTGTCACTTCAACCCTCGACCTCCTCGCATTGGCATTGTGTACCCCAGCCATGGCCACTTCTTTTTTACCTCAGTTAGGCACCTCGGCCATAGCACCACCGTCAGCCCTACAGACTGTTGTGTCACCACCTGAGGTCTTCCCTCAGTCAGAGGCCTCACTGGGGCTCCACCTGATTCCCTCCACCACTCCATCTCCATTACCTGCTCTAGCACCCCTGGCAGAGATCAAGCCTGAAGTGGTGGAACTGGAGTAATTTTGGGGGGAGACATTTGACACCAGACCAGATGGGTTTGTGTGTACTGTTTAGTACAGAACAGCACCGTATTACTGTACTGCATCATTATTGTTTTTATATGCTTGCTTTTCATGTTTTACTCATGGTAAAGTTTTTAGGATAGAGGGTCAAGATGGATAGAATCACAATATCCACCTGGAAGCTGAATGTTGGTCTGGATATGCAATATCTGGCATTTCACGTTATTTGGCATAGTTCTTGGCAGAATTGCAATGGATAACTGAGAGTTTACTGTAATTTTAATTTTTATTTATTAATATAATTAATTTTTTTGTTCATTTCATTTCTTCATATCTTGAATGTACATCTAGGGTGACCACAAACATAAGACCACATCACTTTATCATACAACACCGAACTGTTGCACCCAGACGGTTAAGCACCATCCCAGCTGGCTGTTTAGAACATGCCACAACCGGTCGGAGCCAATTGTTAAGAGACATCTTTTACACATTAGGCAGAAAATATCATAGCTTCAAATCTCTCAGCTAGGAAGAAAATTCCACTCACTGATACTTTAGAGACACACATTGAAATACTGTACAGCATAAAGCTATGAAGACTACACTGTGCCATCACTGCTATAATAGTAGCACAGAGTGGATAACAGTATAGATGTTGTATATATCCATAACACATCCCACACCATGGAACACATAATAAGACACTGCCCAGCCCTTTCACAACTGAGGCAACAGAGCAGTATTGTAGGCAAGCTGGATTTATGGTCTCTCCTGGTGCCATTAGCTGACCACATCTTTGCAGTAGGCCAGCTGAGTCAAAGCAGTTATGCTAGTAGTGAAAGCAGAGTTTTGGGGGTTTGCGAGCATTGTGTCTTAAAAATAAATGTAGATAAAAGTAATGATAGTTGAGAGAGAGAGTACCCTCAGAATGAATTGCTGGTGAATGGGAGGGGCTTGAATTAGTGAGGGAGTTTAAATACCTTCATACACTAATAAAAAAGAGAGCTAATGCCCAAAAGAAGTGCAAAGTAGAATTGCATAGGAAAGGAAGGTGGCTGATGGTAGGTCTAAATGTGAAGACAGCAAGAGGATTGCAGGAAAATGTACTGGTGCCCACATTAACACATGGGTGTGAGGCTGGTGTTGTATGAGAATAAAAATTCATGATTAGAGCCATGGAATGTCTATTATGGAATATATGTAGAATGCATAGAATGGGTCGGTTAAGAATGAATCTAATTTGTGAAATGTGGAGTAAGGAAATCTTTTGACAAAAATGTTGAAGATAGTGTACTTAGGTGATATGGACATATGGAAGAATTGATGTTAAATAGGGTGGTGAAATATATGCTGTGAAGCGGCTGAAAAATGGGAAAGCAGCTGGGGTTGATGAGGTGTATGCGAAAATGCTTAAGTGTAGTGGAGAGAGTGGAATGAAATGCTTGTTGGAGATACCTGTATGTAAGAAGGCATGGATGAGTGAAACTGTGCCTGCAGAGTGGAAAAAGGCTATGATTGTACCCTTGTACAAAAATAAAGGTGAGCGAAGTGATTGCAAGAATTATCATGGGATGAGTTTATTGAGTGTAGTAGGGAAGGTATATGGAAGAATTATTATAGAGAAAGTAAGAGAGAGATCAAAAGTCCTAGTGAGTGATGAACAGGGTGGCTTTAGGAGTGGCGTAGGATGTGTGGATCAAGTATTTGCAGTGAGATAGATAGTAGAGAAGGCTTGTGAGAAGGACCATAAGGTGTTTATGGCATTCATGGATCTGGAAAAAGCATACGACAAAGTGGACAAAGAAGGATTGTGGAAAGTTTTGCACATGTACGGTATAGATGGTAAGCTGCTAGGTGCTGTCAAGAGTTTTTATGATGGTAGTGAAGCATGTGTAAGGGTTAATGGGCATCTAAGTGAATGGTTCATGATCAGTGTGGGCATGCGACAAGGTTGTGTGATGTCCCCATGGTTGTTCAATATATATATGGATGGGGTGATGAGAGAAGTAAAAACACGATTAATGGAGAGATTTTTGGCTTTGGTAATGAATGGTGATGGATGGAATATTTCAAATTTGTTGTATGCTGATAATGCAGTACTGCTTACAAGTACTGGACAAGAACTTGGTAGGCTAGTGCAGAGTTTTGCTGAAGTCTGTGAGTGTCGTGCCTTGAGAGTAAATGTAGAAAAGAGTAAAGTGATGGTTATTGAGAGAAGGTGACTCCCAGTGCATTGTTACAGTGAATGGAGAGAGACTGGAATTGGTGAGAGAGTTCAAATACCTGGGTACAGTGATAGAAAAGAGAGGAAAATGTGCAAAAGAAGTTGAAAGTAGAGTGACACTAGGAAGGAAAGTAGCTGGTGCAATGAAGGTCTTGATAAGAAACAGAGGCTTGAGTGTTGCAGCTGCACGAGGCTTACATGAAGGAGTGTTAGTGCCAACTTTAACATATGGATCTTAGACTGTGGTGTGGCATGAAAAGTCAGGAGTAAGAGCATTGGAGATGGGACTGCTGAGGAATGTACGTGGCATACAGAGGGTGGATAGGATATGAAATACTGTAATGTGATTCGTGAAAGATGTGGAGTGAGGAAGTCGGTGGACACCAGAATTGAAGAGAGTGTACTGAGATGTTCATGATCATGTGGAAAAAATGGATAATAATAGAGTGGTGAAAAAGATATATCTGAGCGAATTTGAAAGAGGGAGGAGGCGGGGTAGGCCAAGGAGAAGGTGGAGAGGTATGGTGGATGAGTGTGTTAGGAAGAGAGGTTTGGAAGTTGGTGAGGCTAGGGAACTGACAAGAGATCGATATTGCTGGATGAATGTCCTGAGAAGTGCATGATCAGGGATTTGGCACCCCTTTTTAATTTGTCAGCGTCCAAATTGACTCAGTCGGATACGTTTATGTGAAGCTACAGAACGTGGTGAATGTTTTTGGTGTATCCAATAGAGCCAGGATTCCGGGGGCTTGAATGATGGATGAATGGAAGTGTGGCCTATTGGATTGGGCAGATTTGGGCTTTCTGAACATTGCTACTCCTCACCTTGCCCTAGGGTGGGAAAGGAGGTCCAGCTGATAACAGTGATGATGATGATGATCTTGAATGTGGATGTAGGGTCAGTAGACCAGGACGAAGGTGAGTGGATATGTCCAGTGAGTGTGTAAGAAAAGTGAGACATGGAATTTTGTGAGACTGTGAAACTGGCTGGGAATTAAGCTGGTTAGATGAACTTCAGTGCATTCACCATCCACTCACTCAATGTAGTGCTGCCCTCGGGTGACTGCCTTTTCCTCCCTTCCATCCTTCCTCCTCTGTCCTTACTTCCTTCATTCTTTCCATTTTTTCTGCCTGTGGGTGACTCTACACTGAGTGACAGGCCAGATGATTTCCTGTACACTAGGAAACCATTTACTACGCTGGGTGGTAACTATATAACCAAATTATGGCACCAGGTGGTTTAGTGGGCAATTAAGGCGCTCCAGTCGGATTGAGCCTGTGCAGATTTCTATCCAAGGGGTGGTGGTTGGGGTTTATTGCTTATGTAATGCCACTTAGGGATGAGTGAAGCTGGTCATTCTCATCATAAATGACAGGACCAACTTGCCTAGCCTTGGGCTTCTACACGTCTCATGGGGTAACACAAGATTAGATGATGAGGATGATGGTGATGACAGGGGAGTGCAAAACAGGGTTTGGCACCCGTCTTTAACCTGATTTTCATTTGTTTTTTTATTTATCTGGTAGGTAATGTGCAATGCATTTATAAAGGAAAAAAAATATGCGAACAGTTAGGGTTGTGAGATGGAGCTGCGATTCCATGGGCTTGAATGATGTGTGAATGAGTGTCAGCCCCATTTCTCTGAGTATGCAGTTGGTAGTTCTCTCTCTTATATTCTTTCTCTTTCCTAGCTTGGTGGACCCTACATTACCCATAGGTAGGAAAAAAATGTGCTAACAGTTAGGGTCGTGAGATGGAGCTGCGATTCCAGGGGCTTGAATGATGTGTGAGCAAGTGTCTGTCCCATTTCTCTGAGTATGCAGTTGATAGTTCTCCCTCTTATCATCCTTTCTCTTTCCTAGCCTGATGGACCCTACACCTCCCCATCCATAGGTAAGATAAAGGAGTCAGGATGTTGATGATAATATGATGGTATAGTACCAAGTATGGATGCCACTTTGAAGGAGGATGTCCATTTCCCTCTCCCACCCCCATGGTCCACTTTCATCACTTAATTATAACACATAGAATGCATGGAAAATATTCTTTGTTCTCTATTTAAAGCATGGATTGCCCATGCCCGCACAAATTTATCATTTTTGTTACAATCAGGGATGGTGGGTTGAAACGTTCAGCACCCAAGAAGGAGTGGAAAGAGCAGTATCAGCAAGAGTTTTCAAGACGTCTTAAAGTCCAAAATGTCAACAACGAAAAAAAAGTGGAGAAAAGTGAATGACTAAAGGATAGCAAGAAGCCCGAAGTCCTCCAAGTAAGACCAAATACCTCGTGTGTGAACAAAAGTTCAACATTAATGGCAGTCAAATGAAGGAATGTTTTTACTCTTATGCAATGGTTCTACCATATGTATTCCATGTATTCTGAGAGAAAGGCAGTGTAGATACTATTTTAAAAACTTGTTAAGTTTAAATTTTCAGATATGAATCCTTAGAATGTAAAGGTAGAAAAGTATCATCACTATTCAAAATGTAATGTGAGAAGCTTGTCAGCACATCAGGTAGTTTCCAGAAGTGTTGCACACAAATGGTCGTCCAAAAACATCAACTCGGTGAAACTGATTACAACTGAAGGAAAAGTATAGCACAGCACACCATCACTGCAGACATATCGGACTTTGCATTTATCACACACCTTTAGCCGACCAGTTTATCCTCTTAAATTTCAGACCCAGTCAGGCATAACAGAAAATTTGGGTAACCAGTACTTTATTGTTATTGATTATATAGGTATGTGAAGCTTTATTAGTATGCCATACATGTCTTCATGTTACTGAAAGTTCACTTTTTCACTTTCAACAGCATTAAAATGCATGGTCTTCCGTCAGTCATTCCGATATAGGGAGGTTTTACTGTAATATATCGATTATTGGGACGCTTCCATGTGATGATTTATTTGTGGTACTGATGTTGCAGTCTGACTGTCAAAATACTGTTTGATGATTCAAAATAAGTGTACAGATCCTGTTACCTCATTAGTTTGCTATAAAGTAATATTGTACCTTTCATACATCTTGCTCGCAGTCATGGCAGTGAATTTCAGTTTCTCTTACTTAATATACTTTAAGTACCAGGTACTTAAGCATATTACCTGTGTTAAGCTGTTCACTTTTACACTCAAAACTATAGCACTGAACCAGAGTATGTCAGACCAAAGATAAAGCTCATATATATAAAAATATGTCATTTTGGGCACTGCAATTGATCATACATCCCTGAGCCCAGCATGTCAGTAGACCTAAATTATCCTGCTGAATGCTTCCATTACATCTGTTGTAATGTTGGCAGTTTCCAGACAGTGCCTCAGACTCAGCTCTTATGTTATTGTAACAAGTCAAGACCAACTCCCACAAGTCCCCAAGCACAACTGACATGGACAGCTGTCATGGATCATGACAATAAACATGATGTACAAACACAGGTCCAGTAGTGTGCTCTGTGCAGTGTCATCAAAATAGATGTTGCACTAGTAATAGGAATACATAGTCTCACAAAATGGCCAATATCCTGTTATAGTATAAACAGAAAAATACTCTTAGATGGTTTAGACTTATTCAAAGAATGCTTATACTTTGGGTGCCAAAGAAAACTTGAAAATTAGAGTGAAGCTAGTGTATCTTGTGTGGAAGAAGAGTGGAACAGGAAACTTAAACTGGTTTGTTTTTATCTGATGGAACTGGGCCATTCATAACTTGAATAAGTTGTGGTTGCCTGAAATTCATTGAGTCTTAGTTTTGATGTTGGAATGAGTCTCCTTGGTTACTAGTCAAATCTGTCCTCCAGTCTGACTATATTTGACTATCAACTGAGCTTAAAAGGGATGGGGATCTCTGTCAGTTGAAAACACAAACTATAATGAGATAAGAGAGGAAAGGTAACAACTAAAAGTGAGAGAATCATGCAAGGACAAAATAGCATAGAGATAGTTCTGTCATGACTGTGTCATCGGGGGTTTCCCAGAGAGTTCAGAGTTGTTCTGTAGATGATGGTAAGAGTATTTTTATCGAATGGAGCAGCCTGTAATTAAAGATGGTTAGATTACTCACTTGAAATGTGCAGCATACATGTATGCTATATATATATATATATATATATATATATTATCTTGCAGAAATGCATGTTCGCAGTGTTTTTTTTTTTTTTTTAATAAAGAAAAAAAAAAAGGTCATATAGGTATATTATTGAAGATGAAATTGTATATTATATCCCACTCATGGTTAGCCTGTGTTCAGAATATTTTCTCTCCCATGAGTCTGCCCAGTGTTACATATCTTGTGATACAGATGAGAGATTCTGCAGTACATATCATATGATACAGATGAGAGATTCTATTGTAAAAAACAACTTGGGAGCTTTTTTATTACAAGAAGCATTTCAAGTTTTATTGCCAGGTATTTTATTGAAACATTCTGAATAAGACACAGCATATATATATATATATATATATATATATATATATATTTATATATATATATTTATATGTATATATATATATGTATATATATGTATATATATATATATGTATATATATATGTATATATGTATATATATATATATATATATATATATATATATATATATATATATAGTGTATATATATATATCTGACTGTATATGAAAGGTCCATCCACAGAAATTGTCGGCTTTTAAATGTGCATAGGTGTGGTAAGTTACAACACCTGGTGGACCGGTAGTCAAAGGCACCAGTCTTATTGAAGGTCATGTACTGTGTGCATTGATTTGAATCTCCAAGAGTCCCCCCCCCCCCCACAGGGGCATAAGCCAGTCACTACCCCTTGAATGTTCTGGACTGTGGCATCCTAGGCTAGAGCCTTTACACTCTGCATGGGTAATATGGGACTGGCTATTAATTTTCACAGTCATCATGTCCAATTTCTGCTTCAGCCTTCAACCTGTGTTACTGGTGCATAGAGTATATAGATATACCAGTATAAAAGCTGCACAACTCTCAGTATCACACCTGGGTCAGTAAAGAGGTCTTATTTTATGTGTGTGATAACTCCAATGTTATTGCATTTTGATACCAAGTGATCATTATAAGTGATCATAATATTGTACTATGGCACATTAGTGTAGAGATTATGATGGCTTTATGGGGAGGAGTGTAGAAAGTCAGTGTTCCCTTCTCATGAACTTTATTTTGATACAAAACATTTTTATTATACTGCAGCAGTTAAAAAAGAAAAAAAAAAATGAATGTTTACATGAATGCTTCATATAGTAAAATGACTGTGATATGTGTATGGATTAGCATTTTCATATTCATACTAAATACAAAATAATTGCATTCGCATTGTTACAATAAGTATATCATCTGTTAAGTTAAAGACTGATTGCTCAGGATTTCTGTACCATAATACTTAGTTATAATATCAAGTATTGCTTGATACTTGAAGACTTGTTGGGTTGTCGTTTATGGGTTTTCTGCATAAATAGGGATCATCTGCATTTTCATTTCATCCAGAAATTTGCAGGTTGCTTGTCCAGACTGAAAGTGCTGATTTAAAAATAAGACAGTGTCTTGTGTTCACTAGTCATATTTTCGTAAAGAGAACAGTCAGGCTCTATGTTTGTATTGTTGTGTGTATAGTTTTGAATATTTGTAAGAAAGTTTTTTGGATCCCATCATGTAAAGGGTAATAATACTGTAAGAAGATTTAATTTGTTTTCTTAATCATCATGAACATCATTTTACAGCATGTCTCAAATACCCAGAGTAGCTGACAAGATGGGTTATTCTCACTATATTACAGTATTCTTCTCCAAAACTTTATTCAGTTACCTAACACCAGTTCATCCAATCCTTTTTACACTATATTGCAATATTATCTGTAGGGTTTGGTCAAGGTTTAGTGTTAACATTGAAGCAGATACAACCTAAAACACAAGAATCTGCTTTTTCCCTAACTTACCATCACTTGGCATAGCATTAACTAAAGCAGTGTGATAGTCTGCAAAAGGTACGAGGTTGTGGTCAGGAGGCTGAAGCCTGTCTTGTCGTATTAACTGGAACAAGTCATCAAGCATCTCTCTTCTTTTGGGGTGACGAACATGTTCCTGGTTCCATCGCGTCATCCAAAATCCTCGTAAAATGACATCAGTGAAGATGAGGGCTCCAACTGGAGCTGTTACTGGCTGGAAAAGATACAAGATTTTCATAGTTCTCTGGATGTATTATATTAGCATGAGTACCCAGCATTATCTAGGTACAACTCTATGATCATGCATACCAGCATTGCCTGTGCCTGGAAGCCTGGATGGTGACTCCCCTGTGGAAGAAGGACCCCCCGGCCCTTTTACCCACTGAATGTATGTTTCTCCTTGGGCCCATTTCCCCAAGGATATATTCCGCCATGAACCAGTTCCTACCATGGACCAACCTTTCCTCCCAACCTGCTCACCCACATACCAACCTAAATTATCCCACTCCTCTTTCTACCCACCCTGCCTACCCACTCATCCACCCCCACTGTCCCAACACACCCACCCAGCCCTGCCCACCAACCCCACATACTTTCCCACCCACCCAACCTTGCCCATCCACCCCATCCATCCTTTAACCCATCTGAACTGTTGTTGCTAATAATGACATGATTGGTTAAAAAAAAAAAAAAAAAAAAAAAAAAAAAAAAGGTAACTGGCTACCATGCTTCCATCGTGTAGAATTTATTATTTCTAACTGGTTGTAATTTTGGCCAACAGGCTACTGTAATGTAAACATTTACATTTTTTGTAAAAAGTTACCTCTCAGAGCTGTTTAGTGAATTCTGTAAGCACTGCCCTTGATTTCTACAATGGGCAGACAGCCAGACAGACAAATGGGTGTACAGCCAATTAATCTGTCATTTGCTGAGTTGCATGGGGCTAAGCAAAATCCTGATATGTCTGAAATATGTATCATCATATGGACTGGGACTGAATATATCCTCTCATAACGGGTTTACCTGGTTCGTCAGAGAATTCAGGTGGCTTAGCTTTTGTCATGCCATGGTGTAGTGATAACAGTGCCTGACCCCTAGAGGTTTTGGGTTTGATTCCCAGTTGGAGTGTAAAAAAATTAACACATGTGCACATGTGTAATGTGTGTTTCTTCAACATATCAAGGAAGACACTTGTGTACAGAGTGGTAAGTGGGGTCGCCCTCCATCCACCCACTTATAGGCTTTCTATTTTATGAAGGCGGTTTGGGTGGGGCCTCCTAAGACCTCACACCGCTAGCTCTGTTGCCACATCGCCGCAACACACGTGCTTCTCCCCCCCCCCTCTCTCTCTCTCTCATATTTATATTTATATTAACTACTACTGTTTTTATTTTCTTTATTTTTTTCTCTTGTTTTGAATTTCGATGGGCAAGCTTCCATGGCGGGAGACTGACCGAGTATGAGCCGCACACACAAGGTTATCTCCCGTGTCACTCCACTTGACAACATCGCAAAAGCAACTCTGGCAAGTCTTACCGGATTTATACTATACTATAGTTTTTTTTTAATTACATCTATACAGAGTATTTAAAATTCATTTATAAGTAGTTACTAACTTAAAATAGCAGAGACAGAGAGAGGGAGAGAGAGGTGAGCAGGAGTAATTACACGTGTTTGATGGCAACAGAGTTAGTGGTGTGAGGTCTTAGGAGGCCCCACCCAAACTGCCATCATAAAACAGAACGACTTTAGTGTAGTGGTACTCTATTTTTAGGGTAGCTGTACATTGCATGGCAAGCCAAATGTTTTCCTGTAAACCAGAAAAGCATTTACAACGCTGGGTGGTAACCTTATAACCAATCAACACGTGTTCCCTATGTGACAAGTGGGTTGGCGGAGGGTTAGTGCCCCTCCCCGGGAAAACTAACTAAAAATACGAACAGGAAGCCTTAGACCTGGACTGACCAAAAGATGACGACTAAGGACTGAATAAAGGACATGATACGGATGGCAACGTGGAATGTAAGGGGTGCAAATGATGTAGTGAAAGAGAGTGAGATTGTACACTCGCTCCAAAAAGTATCGGTGCAGAATGTGTGTTAAATATAATGACACACGGAACAAAGGAAACTGGAAATTGTGGCTCTGTCCTCCCACACGCAGGCATCCCAGATGGTAGATGACTGCTATATCAGTCACCTCTTGTGTCCTTCATAATGTATAGGGAATGGCCGTAAATGTTATAATATATGCACGTATTAACGGGCTGTCACTGCCACATGGTTGAATCATTTCGGATGGTATCGGACCCACAGTGCACCGATACTTCCTGGAGCGAGTGTACATGTGCTTGAGGCTGCAAAAGTGGATGTATGTGGATTAACTGAAACTAAATGATGAGGTGAGACTGTGAGACAAAGGAAGTATGAATGGGGTATATGTGCAGGAGTAGGTGAGAATGAAAGGGTAAAAGACGGAGTGTGTATTGTGGTGAGTAACAGATGGAAGGAGAATATCAGAGGATATGGGTCAGTTGGCTCAAGGACTGTGTGGTAAGATTGAAAGCTGGACTACAAATGTGGGTAATTGAGTGTGTGTACGTGCCTATGCAAGATCATGCAAGCAGAGTGAGAGAAAAGTTCTAGACAAATGTGGAAGCGTGCATGGAAAAGTTTGAAAGGAATGAGAGAGTTTTTGATTAGCAATATGAATGGTAAAGTAAGGAATGTGAAGGTGGAAGGAGTAGTTTGTGAGTGGGGTGTGCCTGCTGAGATAGATGAAAATGGCAGTGCCTTAGTGGACACTTGCACCGGGAGGGGGTTGGTGAGAACCAATGGCATGTGTTGAGAAGGGTGGGTGGTGAACTGAGTGAATGGAAAGCAATGATTGGGTGTGTGGATGAAAGAATGCGAAGGTGTGTAATGGATGCATGAGCCTATAGAGGCTGGGGGAGTGGACTTTCTGACCATCACTTGGTGGTGGTGAGAATCAAGGTCCAAGTGAAAAAAAATAGAAGGGAAGGATGGAAGGAAGTAGTATATGCAAGGAGAGTGGAAAGGTTACAAGAGGATGAGAAAAAGGCAGAATATAAGACAGAAGTGGAGAAGTGACTGGGTAAATATGAACTGGAGCAGACAAGGGACGTGGAAGGTGTGAGCGAGATATTCACAGAAGAAATCTATGCAGCATGTGAGGTGGTGTTTGGGGTGAAGAGAAGACAAAAAGGGGTGCAAGGAACAGCCTGGTGGAATGAAGAGGTGAGACCGGCTGTGGCACAAAATAAGAAAGCATATAGTAAGTGGATGAGAAACGGGGTATGGAAGAAGAGGGACGGAAGAGAGAGTTTTATGTAGAGAGGATGAGAGAGGTGAAAAGAGTAGTAAGAGAGAGAGAGTAAGAAGAGAGATGATGAGGAATTTGGAAGGAATATGGTTGTAAAGTGGAGAGAATGTAAGAAAATGTTCTGGAAAGAGGAAAAAAAAAAAGAGTTAGATAAGGTGGCAATGAAGTTAGTTGGGGAGTGAAAGATAAAAGTGGTAGATTACCAGTAGAGAAGGGAGAAAAAGTGAGCAGATGGAGAGAACACTTTAAGGAACTGTTGAACATAGAGAATGAAAGTAATGTGAGTATAAGTGGCTGGGAGAAAGAAAGATGTGAGAAGAGAGGAAGAAATCAGTACGATGGAAGTTGTGGAAACATTGAAGAAAGTCAAACTGGGGAAAGCCACAGCCTTCTCAAACAGGCCTGCTCAGTGTGGGGGGGTGAGAAAGCTCTGCATCATCTCTCGCAGGCCTAACCATGGCCCACCTGACTTGGACCAACGTGACCTCAGTATAGGAGAAAATTATTGGTGGGGTCACGTTCTTGCCCATGTATTTTTTATGTATAAATCATCTAGTCTTCTTGTATAGGGCAAACACAGTGCCCTTAACGTGTTGTGGTAGATTACCAGTAGAGAAGCGAGAAAAAGTGAGCAGATGGAGAGAACACTTTATGGAACTGTTGAACATAGAGAATGAAAGTAATGTGAGTATAAGTGGCTGGGAAAAAGAAAGATGTGAGAAGAGAGGAAGAAATCAGTACAATGGAAGTTGTGGAAACACTGAAGAAAGTCAAACTGGGGAAAGCCACAGCCTTCTCAAACAGGCCTGCTCAGTGTGCAGGAGTGAGAAAGCTCTGCATCATCTCCCGCTGGCCTAACCATGGCCCACCTGACTTGGACCAACATGACCTCAGTATAGGAGAAAATTATTGGTGGGGTCACGTTCTTGCCCGTGTATTTTTTATGTATAAATCATCTAGTCTTCTTGTATAGGGCAAACACAGTGCCCTTAACATGTTGTGTACTCCTGTGTAAGGGTTACTACAAATCGAAGCCTAAAGTCCATGTATTTAGGTTCCCAAAATGTGAAAAACAATCTGCTCAGTGGTTGAACGCCATTATACGGGAAGGCTATGTTATTTCTCAGTGCAGCAGGGTCAGTACAATGAATGAGTTTGTGTTTCTCATCAAAAGTGATATAGTAATAACGAGCACATGATGGTACTTCATACTTGTTCGACGGAAAATGTGGAAATAGGAAATATGATCTACTGGTGGTAATGAGTGTTTCCTGAGATGATATGGAGAGGAAAGGTGGTGCGGGAATGAAATTAATATTTTTTTCGGGTGGAATACCAACAAAGAATTTATCGTTTTGTCAGATATTCTCTCATTTTAGATGAAACCAAAATATTATTACAGTATTAATAAATTATTATTATTATTATTATTACAATTATTAGTGAGGGAAAAGAGGAAGAAGTGATTAGAGTGGATACAGGACAGGGGTTCAGTTGAAATATGAAATGAATATATTGAGAGCAAGGAGCACGTTAAAAGACCAGTGAAGAGGAAAAAGAAAGAGGCAAAGGATGATCTAGGAAGAAAAATGAATGCAAACTACTCTGAAAATAGGAAGTTATCCTGGAAAGAGGTGCTGAAATGCAGAGGTAGCAGTAGAAAGAAATGTGAAAATGTGTGAAAGATGTAAGTGGTAGATTATTAACCCATGTGGATGAAGTATGGATCTGATGGAAAGAATATTTTGAAAGCCTGATGAATGGGAATAGACAGAGCAAAACGACTGTTAACATGATTGGGTTTGGGGGTGTACAGAGAAGGAATGCAGTGCCAGGAAACGTGACACTCACAGAGGTGAAGAACGCTGTGAAGCAACTGAAAAATGGGAAAGCAGCTGGGGTTGATGAGGTGTATGTAGAGATGATTAAGTGTAGTGGGGAAAGTGGAATGAAGTGCTTGTTGGAGATATGTAAGAGGGCATGGATGGGTGAAACTTTGCCAGCAGAGTGGAAAAGGTCAGTAATTGTACCCCTGGACAAAAATAAACTGAGTGCATGAATTATCATGGCATAAGTTTATTGAGTGTGGAAGGGAAGGTATATGGAAAAATTATTATAAAGAAAGTAAGAGAGACATCCAAGTCCTAGTGAGTGATGAATAGTGTGGCTTTAGGAGTGGCAGAGGATGTGTGAATCAAATATTTACAATAAGACAGATAGTGGAGAAGGCTTGTGAGACAGACTATAAGGTGTTTATGGCAATATGGATCTGGAAAAAGCACATGACAAAGTAGACACAGAAGGATTGTGGAAGGTTTTGTGCATGTACGGTATAGATGGTAAGCTGCTAGGTGCTGTCAAGATGATGGTAGTGAGGCATGTGTAAGAGTAATTGGGCATCTAAGTGAATGGCTAATGATCAGCGTGGGCTGCCTGTGTTGGGTGTACATTCCTTTGATTTTAAAACTATTACAATTAATGTTAAGCTGTTAATTAAATCTGTTTCCTGTTTTCAATGGATTTGTTTCATATTACCCTGGAAAGAAATAGTACACTTTAAACTAAATAAATGCAGGATTAAGATGTGCAAGATTTCTATCTATCTATCTATAGCCCGACGCCCTAATCCCGCACAGGGTGGCCGCAGACAAAACGCCTCCAAGTCGCTCTGTCACCCACCATTTGACTACCCTCCCCCCAACTCACCCCCCCCTCCCTCATATACCTCTCAACTCCATCCCTCCACCTCATCCTCGGTCTACCTCTCCCTCTCCCTCCCTCCACCTCACCTACATACACCCTCTTAGTCAGTCTTTCATTCTCCATTCTCTTCACATGTCCAAACCACCTCACTATATTTCTCCTAATCTTCTCAACCACATCAACTGCACTGTGTAATGACTGACTTATATATATATATATATATATATATATATATATATATATAAAGAAGAGTGGAAAAGTTACAAGAGGATGAGAAAATGGCAGAATAGAAGAGAGAAGTAGCAGAACGATTGGGTAAATATGAACTGGAGCAGATGGGGGCCGTAGAAGGTGTGTGTAGGATATTCACAGAAGAAATATGTGCAGCATTGATGTGGTGTGTGGGGTGAAGAGAAGATGAAAGGGGGTGCAAGGAACAGCGTGGTGGAATGACGAGGTGAGACAGGCTGTGGCACAAAAGAAGGAAGCATACAATGAATGGATGAGAAATAGGGGCGTGGAAGAAGTTGAGAGGTGGAAGAGAGAGTTATATGTAGAAAGGAAGAGAGTGGTGAAAAGATTAGTAAGAGAGAGCAAGAAAAGAGTGGATGAGGAATTCGGAAGGAATTTGAGTGTAAAGTGGAAGGACTATAAGAAAATGTTCTGGAAAGAGGTGATGAGAGTAAGATAGGGTGGCAGTGAAGTTAGCAGGGGAGTGAAAGATAAAAATGATAGATTACTAGTGGAGAAGGGAGAAAAAGTGACTAGATGGAGAGAACACTTTTAAGGAATTGTTGAACATAGAGGATGGAAAGAATGCGAGTATAAGTGGCTGGGGAATGGCTGGGAGAAGGAGGGAGGTGAGAAGACAGGAAGAAATTGGTAGGACAGAAGTTGTGGAAGCAATGAAGAAAGTCAAATTGGGGAAAGCCCCAGGAATTGATGGAGTGTGTGGTGAAATGCTGAAGCATGAGGGAGAGATAATAGTAGAATGGATGTGGAAGATGTGCAGATTGGCCTGTGAGGAAGGTAGAGTCCCGGAGGATTGGAAGTCAGGTATGATTATTCCCTTGTACAAAGGAAAAGGGGAAAAAGAAGTGTGTGGTAATCAAAGGGGTATTTGTCTTCTTAGTGTAAAAGGAAAAGTGTATGGTAGGATACTTATTGACAGAGTTAGGGAAAGAACAGAGGAATTAGTTGGGGTAGAACAGGGAGGCTTTAGGAAGGGGAGAGGATGTGTAGATCAGATATTCATTCTTAGATCTTTAGTGGAAAAGTTTCTAGAGGGAAAAGAAGTTGTATGCTGCTTTCATGGATTTGGAGAAAGCATATGACAGGGTCGATAGACGAGGATTATGGAGTTTTCATGGATTTGGAGAAAGCATATGACAGGGTCGATAGACAAGGATTATGGAAAGTATTAAGAATATATGGAGTAGATGGGAAGTTGTTGAATGCTGTGAAGAGTGCTAAGGCTGCAGTGGGTGTGGATGGTGAACTGAGTGAATTTTTCTCTTTGAAGGTTGGGTTGAAACAGGGATGTGTCATGTCCCCATGATTGTTCAATCTGTACATGGATGGGGTAATAAAAGAGGTACAAGGTAGGGCAGTGGATGTTGGAGTGGCCCTGGTGAGAGAGGGTAGTGTTTGGAAAGTCCCTGTACTGTTGTTTGCAGATGATACTGTGTTGTTGAATGAAGACGAAGGGGAGCTGCAAGACTTGGTGGATGAGTTTGGGAGAGTGTGTAAGAAACGAAATCTAAATGTGAATGCGGGGAAGAGTAAAGTGATGGTCTCTGAGAGAGGTGAAGTCAGTGAATGTACAGTGAGGCTGGATGGTGAGGAAATGGAAAATGTGAGTACGTTTAAGTACTTGGGTAGTGTGATGAGTAAGGATGGAAGTTTGGAGGGTGAAGTGCTTGAAAGGGTACAACAAGGAAGAAAGGTTGCTGGTTCCTTGAAAGCAGTGATAAGAAACAGGGAAGTGAGCATGGAATTGAAAAAGTTACTACATCACAGTATTGTGATACCAACTCTAACGTATGGAAGTGAAGACTGGACATTGCTGGAAGGACACAAGTCAAGAGTGAAAGCAGTGGAAATGAGTTATTTGAGAGGAGCCTGTGGAGTCACATGGAGAGACAGGCTGACAAATGATGATATAAAGGAGCGTTGTGATGAGGATGTGATAGGAAGCATTAGGAGGAACACACTGAGGTGGTTTGGCCATGTGGAGAGGATGGAGGGTGAGAGACTGATGAGGAGAGTGTATGTGAGTGAGGTGGAGGGGGGGAGAGGGAGGGGGAGGCCGAGGATGAGATGGAGGGATGGGGTGTTGAGGTATATGAGAGAGGGGGATGTGAGTTGGGAGCAGGGCAGTGAAATGGCGGGGGACAGGGCGATGTGGATGCGATTTGTTTGTGGCCACCCCGTACGGGATTGAGTCACCTGGCAATAGATAGATAGATAGATAGACAGATAGACATCCAGAGATGAGATGGAGGGCTGGAGTGGAGAGGTATATGAAAGAGCGGGGTGTGAGCTGGGAACAGGGCAATGAAATGATGGGGGACAAGGTGACATGGAGGTGATTTGATTGTGGCCACCACTTATGAGATTAAGGCATCTGGCAGAAGATAGATAGATAGATATATGAAATTTGGCGTTGCTTCGAATTATATGCAAAAGGTATTACTACCAAAAGCCTGGAATCAGTTACTGGTGAGATGTATTGTTGGTAGGAGCGTGAGTTGGCTGCACTTGTCTCAGCCTACACAAGTGACGTCACATTTTCTATGAAGAGGCCTTGTTTGAGAAGCCCGTGGGAAAGCCTAAGGAACTGATGGAGTGTGTGGTGAAATGCTGAAGTATGTGGAAGATGTGCAGATTGGCCTGGGGGGAAGGTAGAGTCCCAGAGGATTGGAAGTCAGGTATAATTATTCCCTTGTACAAAGGAAATGGGAAAAAGAAGTGTTTAGTAATCATAGGGGCACTTGTCTTCTTTGTGTGATAGGAAAACTATATGGTAGGATACTTATTGAGAGAGTTAAGGAAATCCATCTAACCATCCATCAATCATCCAATCCTACACTGCCCCATGAGAAGCGTAGGAGCCTGGGGCTGAGCAGATTGGTCCTGACATTTAAGATGAGAGTGAAGTTTAACAGAGGAATTAGTTGAAGAAGAACAGGGAGGTTTTAGAAAGGGAAGAGGGTGTGTAGACCAGATATTCATTCTTAGATCTTAAGTGGAAGAGTTTCTAGAGAAGGGAAAGAAGTTGTATGTGGCCTTCATGGATTTGGAGAAAGCATATGACAAGGTGGATAGACACGGATTATGGAAAGTATTAAGAATATATGGAGTAGATGGGAAGTTGCTGAATGCTGTGAAGAGTATGTATGAGGGTGCCAAGGCTGCAGTGTGTGTGGATAGTGAACTGAGTGAATTTTTCTAATTGAAGGATGGATTGAAACAGGGATGTGTCATGTCTCCATGGTTGTTCAATCTGTATATGGATGGGGTTATAAAAGAGATACAAGGTAGGGCAGTGGATGATGGAGTGGCTCTAATGAGAGAGGGCAGTGTTTGGAAACCCCATTTGCAGATGATACTGAATAGTTAAGTGAAGACGAAGGGTAGCTGCAAGGCTTGATGGATAAGTTTGGGAGAGTGTGTAAAAAACGGAATCTAAAGGTGACTGTAGGGAAGAGTAAAGTTATGCTCTTCAAGTGAAATGAAGTCAGTGAATGTACAGTGAGGAGGAAATGGAAAATGTGAGTGCATTTAAGTATTTGGGTAGTGTGATAAGTAAGAATGGAAGTTTGGAAGGTGGAGTGCTTGAAAGGGTACAACAAGGAAGAAAGGTTGCTGGTTCCTTGAAAGCACTGATAAGAAACAGGAAAGTGAGCATGGATGTGAAAAAGTTACAACATGACAGTATTGTGATGCCAACTCTAACATATGGAAGTGAAGCTTGGACCTTGTTGGTGGGTCAGAAGTCAAGAGTGAGAGCAGTGGAAATGAGTTATTTGAGAGGAACCTGTGGAGTCACATGGAGAGACAGACTGACAAATGAGGATGTGAAGGAGCATTGTGGTGTGGATGTGGATGTGATAGGAAGTGTTAGGAGAAACACAATGAGGTTGTTTGGCCACATGGAGAGGATGGAGAGTGAGAGACTGACATGGAGAGTGTATCTGAGTGAGGTGGAGGGGGGGAGAAAGAGGGGGAGGCCAAGGATGAGATGAAGAGATGGAATGGAGAGGTATATGAGAGAGGGGGTGTGAGTCGGAAGCAGGGCAGTGAAATGGCGGGGGAAGGGTGACGTGGAGACAACTTGTTTGTGGCCACCCCTTACGGGATTGAGGCATCTAGCAATAGACAGACAGATAGATTTAAGATAGCACACACTAAGGGTGTTAGTAAATATGTTCCCAAACATGGAACTAAATTTGAGAAGGAAGTGGAATAGACAGATATAGTGCTGCAGTGGAAAACAGGAACAAACCTTCAAATATGGTCAGGAAAACTAAGAGTATATCAGCATAGGAGAGATATAAAAATTTCAGAAATAATTATGTGAGGATTAGAAGAGAAAAAGCAGCTAAATATGAAAAAGAATATAGTGGATACACATGGAAGTAATCCAAAATTGTTTTACATGTATATAAACCCTCCAGTGCACGATAAGTTTTAGTAAGTGTTCTGGCTCACAATTGTATTCCACCCACCTCTCCACCAGGCCCTCCCCCGCCGCACGCCTATAAAAACGTGTATTCTCTCCTTATTTTTGCCACCCAAACATGTATATATTGCCATAAAAACTACACCATCTTATTCGCCGATATTTGTTCTAGATGCTTTGAAAACACACACACACACACACACACACACACACACACACACACACACAGAAAAGTATGATTAGAAGTACAGTAAAACCTCGATATAACGGACTTCAATAGACTGCAATTTGCTTTTATCGGACTCGAGGAGCTACTGGACTAAATTCCTATGTATCAGAAAAAGTCCGATAAAGCCAGGAGCAGTCTGGACTGCCTGACCACTTCAGCTATGTTCACCACAATAAGGTAAATAAAAGACATGTTTATCAGTGTACAGTACAGTATTATTATATATATTAGATACCATTTAATTGATGTAGTGAAGTTATAACACAGTACAGTACCGCAGTGGTAGTCAAAACAGTTTACAAACCGTTCATGCGATCTGGACTAATGTCTGATATATTGGAAAAAGTCCGGATTAGCAGGGGGAAGTCCAGATGTTGCTTTTATTGGAATTTCGCATTTTTCGGAATGGTCTGGGCCCCAATTAGTCCGTTATAGTGGTCTTACTGTACATTAGGACAGAGTGAATAAACATTTCAGAATGTCAATCTCACTTCCCAACATAATAGCTCGAATGTTTTCCATCATACCTCAGATTGTTATTAGATGTTTAGAAAGAGAATTTCATCAGCTTTCTCATAGAGTTGCAGCTTTTTTATGCAATTTTTAGTTTTCGAGAAAATGGCTAAAAACTAAAAGTTCTTTCCTACAAGGAACTGATTTTTTGTTCATGGCAGTCTAGTGCAGTTTTCTTGCAAGGGTTATGTTTTTATTTCATCATCTTATGTAGAATTTCATGGGCCTTCTAATGGTATCCGCAGATTTTTCATGCGCCTCATAGTTTCCGAGTAAATCACATAAAACTACTGGGTACCCATGCATGTAATGCACTTTCATCATGTGTGCACAGTAACTATTATATTCCTGCCTGTGTAACAACGAATTCTGATCAAAGATGTTACATTGTTATTTCATGTACATATGTAGAATTTTATGCACTTTATCATGGTTCTTTCAGGAAAGCGATACGTCCAATACTTTTTGAGTAAATGGACGACAAAGGTAGAATACTCCTCCTAGCACGCTGCATATTTTGCCCGCAAGCGAGATAAAAACACTCTCTTCCCCCGCCTGTACCTAAAAAATATGCTCCCAAAGGCCTTCCCCCCCCCCCCCAGAAGCAGAATTTTATATGCTTTCTCATGATGTTTTCCAATAGTCAATGCGACTAGTACCTGGACGATAAAGAACAATATACAGTCACTACTCGTTATACGATGGGGTTACGTCAGGTCATACCTTAACATATAACGATTTTATCGTAAATCGGGAGATTGAAACACATTAAAAAAGGGGAGTTACGTCAACTCCCCAAAGTCACTTACCCAAGACTGAAACAAAAATGCCAACCCACCTTAATCACTTCCTGTGTCGGTCCAAGTTGTCTCCAAGACCAAAACAAACACTATCACACCAATACAAACGGCGTTACTCACGTACAGTAAATCATTGCAACAAGACAACAATCACACTTGCGTAATGCTGGCCTGGTGCTACACGATGTATAGGCCTACTGTAGCATGATGCTTGGCTGAGAGGTGACGATAGCAGGGGGGCAAATGTGAACGAGTGGAAAAGACAGGGCTTTGAAGGGATGGCGGGAACGCAACTGAACCAAAACAATGCTCTGCATGCTGGGGCCGCCATCTTGCCTGAGACAAGCGACTGTTGCCCTGTGTGTGCCTGGCGCTTCGTATGAAATTTTCCGAGGGTAATCATTGTTATAGCGGGAAATTCATCGCATATCAGATTTTGGGGTGGAACTTTTCTGTTATCATTGTGGCGAATTATAGTATACCGAATCAACGCATAACGAGTAGTGACTGTACATCCTATTGCGCTGACAGTTTTTCCTGCCTCACCCACACCAACATATTTCGTTCGCTCGGCTTATTTTGTTTTATTCAAAGTATACACATAAAATATCATAAGCTTGTTTATAATGCTCCCAGAAACTCGACATGACCACTAGTCTTTTTGCTAGCTACTGACACTGAATCTCTACTTATTTCCATCTCATATGTGTACAGTATATGTAAAAAACAATAGGCTACTTACTTGTGTAAAATATATAAATATAGAAATAGGTCACTATACAAATCAACAAAATACAGATAACTCACTACCTCCAGAGGTGTTGAAAATGAGGAGTTATGCAGTGTGTGTGTGTGTGTGTGTGTGTGTGTGTGTGTGTGTGTGTGTGTGTAATTCACTGGGATAGTCAGGATCACTTGATGGTCGTGATCGTCAGCTTTTACCCTCCCGGAAGGGAGCTGAGAGCTCATATAGTCCGATCTAAGGGCAAGGCTGTAACCTTCACACATGCACACACTCATCCCCTTGCTCAAGGGGAACAGTAACCACCCACTTCGTCTGTGAAACTTATCACAACCTGAGCAAGGCGCGAACTCCCATCTACCAGATGGCAAGCGAGAATGTTACCACTGAGCCAGCGAGTGGTGTGTGTGTGTGTGTGTGTGTGTGTGTGTGTGTGTGTGTGTGTGTGTGTGTGTGTGTGTGTGTGCACTATATACATATATTTCACACTAAACCAGATGCAATAATATTACTATCACAATGATTCCATCCCAACCTATTCTATTATTCCCTTCCTGACTATGGAGCATGTGACACCTGTTCCCTTCCCGACTACGGCATATCTCTATGGCATACATAACGCCTGCTAAAGTAGGTCAATTATTTCACTAATCCAGGCACTATATGTTTCACATAATATAAACACTGGTTTCACAATATAGGTAAAATACAGTAATCCCTCTACTATCCTACGTAATAGTGCCAAAGGCATGTCCGGAAAGTGGTCCCATCCGGATAGTGGAAGGAAGGGGTGAAGGGGCTGTGGTGTAAACAGCTGTTTGGCGCCACGCAGCAATTTCAAATTACGGGTGGGAAAAAAATCGGATTTGGGGGGGATTTTTTTCTTTTTTTGGCCATTTTTGGGTTTCGAAGGTCCAGGCCCACAATGTCCGGTAAGTGGAGTGTCCGGAAAGTGGGCATCCGGATAGTACGGGGATTACTGTACTTGCATCATTTGGGACAGGGTGAAGCTGAGTAGGAAAACCCAGTATAACAAACACGACTCCTGCCCTATGCCTAATAGATGATAACAGCGTCAATGCTTTACAAACAATATATGTACGTTCCATGGATAAATCACTTCACAATACTGTCACAAACACTATACAATAATTATATTTCAATCGTGGCTTTTGCTTCGGGCAGGATGGGGAAAATAGAAGGGGTTTAAAGGGACAACGTACAAAGCACTACCCATTGGCCTGGCTGGTGGCGAGATACTGCAGATTACTGAAATGCACTGTCCCATGCCAGGGCTGACAGGGTTGCCAAGTATTTACTTTGGACGCTAGATTGGCCTGCTACAACGCACCAAAATTTGACGCGACTCAATTCTCATCTCTGTGCTTTTACCAGGAAACACCCAAAGAACGCGAATCGCGTCTTCGTGCCCAGGAGGGTAAATAGTATGAAGATAATTAAAGACAGAATTGTAAGATTACAAGATGATGATACAGAATATGAAAGAGATGAAATGTGTGAGATTATGAATGAAAAATTCCAGACAGTATTTGTAAAGGAAGAAGATTTTAAGAGATTGGAAATAAATCATGAGAATATGGTAAATACAATAAGTGAGGTTAAATCTGAACCTCATGAACTTTTGGAGTTGATGAAAAATGTGGATGTAACCAAAGCCATGGGACCTGACAATATTTCTGGCTGGATAATCAGGGAATGTGCTGAAGAGTTAGTTAAACCAATATACAGCATGAGAAAATGAACTGTTCTCTAACAGAGGGATTTGTGCCTAAGGTTTGGAAGGGAGCAAATATACGGTAGTATAGCAGATGCTTGATTTAACGAACACCGAGTTAACGAAAGCCCAAGATAACAGAAATATTTTTTCTGGTATTTATTTGCCAAATTTAACCTGTTAACTGCGCAGGGCAGTTTTTTGGAGGTGTCCGTGGTGCCCAGACATTGGGGTAAAAATGAAATTTCCCAAAGGACAAATAATTTTGTCTTTGGAATTGAGAGAACACATGCCAAAGTACTGTACATAGTAACGAAATATTAGCGCAACATATACCTTGGTAATGCCATGGATGAACATCAAAGTGTCTGATTCCCTATTGGAATGTATGGTTTTTCAGTTTCGGTTTTGTTTTGTTTCATTTTTAAAGACTCCAACATGCTTGCATGCATCGGCCTTGGTCACCTAATGGCGGCTTTCCATGCTGCATGATCCATTGCAGTCTCCCTGTTCTGTCCCTTCACCCTAAGGTCACACTTAATGACCTCGTCCCATGTCTTTCTCGGTTACCCCTCATAACCCCACCCCCAATATTAACACTTCTCACCTTCTTCACTCAATTAACATCCCCCATTCTCTCCACATGTCCAAACCATCTCAATCTACCTCTCCTCATCACAACACCAATACACTCCAGTCCCATCCTACCTCTCAACTCTTCCATCATAAACCCAGCCCCCCCGGACCTTGCACGCAGGGACGCACTACACATCCACCTAATCATTGTCATTTCTGTACATCTGAGCCGGCGAATATCCTCCTCCTTTACTGCCCAGGTTTCACTACCATACAGCATTACACTCCTAACACATGCTGCATACAAAGACCCCTTAGTACGTAGGGAGAGCCCCCTCAATGTCAGAAGAGGCAAGAGCTCCCTGAACTTCTTCCAACCACTTCTTACCTTAGCCACAGAGCTAGCTCGAGCTCCACCTCCAGCAGACAACATATCTCCCAAAAAACAAAACTCTTCCACACACTCAAGAGATTCACCACCAAGTTCAATCCTTTCACGCCTGACAATCTCCACCTGCTCTCCCCGACACGCCGTACACATCAAATCAGCATTATCTCGCAGTCTACCTCTGATACCACTACATATCTTGTGCACCCATTTATCACAAACACCGCACAAGATAGAATTACTTCCAACGCCCTTGTGGAAAACTGCACATGGCCTCTCTCCCTCATCTTTGACAGTACCGCCACCAACCCTAGATATCATCACTTTTGTTTTATCTGCACTTACCCTTATGCCCTTGTGCCCCATACCATCTTTCCACTTCCTAAACCTTTCCTCCGCCTCACTTTCATTCTCTGCGATCAACACCAAATCATCAGCATACAGTACAACATCTCCCACGGAAGTCCGTTTCTAAAGTCATGTGAGAGGGCTTCAAGTACCATGATAAACCACATGGGACTCAAAACTGACCCCTGATGCACACCAACATTCACGGAAAACTCATCACTCAAATCTCCATTCACTCTTACCTGGGTGCGAGCACCCACATACTGTACATAGCCATAACCACCCTAACCAGCCACTCCTCCAAGCCAAGCTTTCTCATTGCCCACTTCACCACCTCTCAAGGGACTCTGTCAAAGGCCTTTTCCAATTCAACAAAAACAAAATACAGATCCCTTCTCCTACCAATATATTTTTCCTGAAGCTGTCGAACAATGAATATGGTATCAGTGGTCCCCTTATCTGGCATAAACCCAATCTGCATCTCATCAATATTCACTCTTTCTCTAATCATACCTTCTAAAACTCTCTCCATTACCTTCATTATCTGATCTAAAAGCTTCATACCTCTATAATTTCCTCTTTCCAGGGCATCACCCTTCTCTTTATACACATTTACAATTACACTCTTCAGCCAATCATCTGGGACAACACACTCATAAATAATCATATTTATCAGGTCAGTGACTAACCTCACCCTTATATCTCCTCAGGCCTTCAACAATTCGGCAGTCAACCCAGACACACCTGCTGCCTTCCCCACCTTCATCCTGCCTATTGCCCCACTCACAGCAGCAGCATCAATCAAAGGCCAAGGGCCAAACACTGGATCTGCTGGCTCCAAACCTTCCCTGTCCCAGTCAAATTCCTCATTCAACAACCGGAGGTTGTTTCGGTTTTGGTTTTGAAGGCTCAAACATGCTTGCGTGGGTCGGCCTTGGTTACCATGGCGCTATATTCGAAATTCACCTGCGCAGCCTTGGCTGTATTGAGCAGTCGCACTCGGAACAGCCCAGGCTGTATAAAGCAGTTGATGGGGTAATGGACAATTTCAGTTAAAATGAGTACAATTCCATCCATCCATCCATCATCCAATCCTACGTTGCCCCATGAGGAGCGTAGGAGCCCAGGGCCAGACAGTTGGTCCTGACATTTAAGATGAGAGTGACCAACCTCACTCATCCCTGAGTGGCATTACGTGAGCAATAAACCCCAACCACCCCTTGGATATAAACCTTCATCGGCTCAATCTGATTGGAGCACAATAATTACCTACTAATTTTGGTTATATGGTTACCACCCAGCACAGTGAATAGTTTCCTGGTGTACAGGAAACCATTTGGCTTGTCACTCAGTGTAGAGTCACCCACGGGCAGAAGGAAGAGGAAAGAATGAAGGAACGAAAGACAGAAGAGGGAGTGTAAAGTCACCCGTAGGCAGAAGGACGAGGAAAGAATGAAGGAAAGAAAGACAGAAGAAGATGGAAGAAAAGAAGGATGGAGGTTTAAATTCCTTTAAGAAAATTCCATTCCCCAAACCACCTATTTACTGGAAAAAGTCCCATTAATCGAGCACTTCGTGCCCATTCCAGAAACACTCCCCTGGCAAGCGGTGTGTGGTGTTGCCATACGTCCCTGCCAAGCATGTTGTCTTCACGAGATCCCCCAACTGTACACAACTGCTCCGCGTGTGTGTGGCTTCGCCTTGGTATTGTGGCCTTACTTGAACCAAAGCTTTTATGAACCATGCCTAAGGTTCAGGAGAAGAAGGAGGGGGTGAGGCTTTCTCTTGGTCAGAAATTGGAAATAATTGTGAAGATGGAGCACCATCCCTGATTCTCCCCAGCCCCTCTGTCACCCCTGTACCACCTTGAGTGCTGATGAAGGGTGTCTCTGGCAGTGACTAAACCACATCCACGTTTGACACAGATTTGGGGGATCAAGTATGGCTACCTGTGTCAGGCATATTTCAGCAACAAGTTCAGAACCCCTACTTTTGGAGGTAAGCCTTACTGTAGTTTAGTACCCCTATTTACTATACTACAGTACTGTATTTGGTACATTAATATCCTCATCTTATTCTTTGTGTGTGCATATTTTATAGGTAGGTACTATACAGTATGTATCACTGTTAACCTGTACACAACAATGCATTTAAGTGGAGGTATTAATTGTGGGTTCAGACTGCTATGTGTAGCACTGAGAGTTAACATAGTCCTCTAAGTTTTAGTGCAAATTGTCAGGAACTTGGCTTGACTGCTGGCTTCAAGGATTTAGTGGAAAGTACCTCAAAATACCAGAAAAGTTTCCTTTATATTGAACCTTGGTTACAGAACTCAATGTAGCGGAAAATTCAAGGTAACGGAATGGGAGTTGGCTGAATTGGTCCATTAATTTGAGCTTCTACTGAACTTGATTCTTCTGAATTCTCCACACTCTGGCTTCGGCTTTCCTGTCATTCTCTGACTATATATATCTGTGCTGTTTACTTATCCCCTAATTCTACTGACTATCAAAAATTCTTCGACTATCTTACTTCTAAGATGGAACACATTCTATCCATTTCTCCTTTCTCTGAAATCTCCATTCTTGGAGATTTCATTGTTCACCACCACCTTTGGCTCTCCTCTCCTTTCACGGATCCACCTGGTGAACAAGCCTACATCTTTTCTATCCTTAATGACCTAGAGCAGCTTGTACAGCACCCTACCCGTATCCCTGACCGCCTTGGAGAGAGCTCCAACATACTTGACCTCTTCCTCACAACTAATCCTTCTGCTTACTCTGTTAATCTTTTCTCTCCGTTGGGCTCCTCCGATCACAACCTTATTACCTTAACCTGTCCTATCACTCCGGTACGGCCTGTGGACCCTCCAGTGAAACGTCGTCTGTGGCATTTTGGAGCCGCGGACTGGGAGGCCCTCAGGCAGTACTTCTTTGATTTTCCCTGGAATGATTATTGCTTCCGTGGCCGGGAGCCATCTGAGTGTGCCTTGCGCATTACGGAGGTTATTCTCTCGGGCATGGAAGCATACATTCCTTTCTCATATCCTTTGACTAATGCAAGAAAGCCTTGGTTTAATCACGCTTGTTCTAATGCTGTCCGCAACAAGGAGAGGGCCTACAAAAGGTACCGGAGCCAACCCACCCCTGAATCACATCATCTTTACGTTTCTGCCCGGAATCGTGCTAAGTCTGTTCTTCGCTCTACCAAAAATAATTTCATCCATACTAAATGCTCTCAACTCTCCGACTCGAATTCTTCCCGCTCCTTCTGGCATCTTGCCAAAAATCTTTCTAACAACTTTACCTCATCATCCTTCCCTCCTCTTTTCTACTCTGATGGTTCTGTAGCTATTTCTTCTTCTGATAAAGCAGATCTCTTCGCACAGTCTTTCTCCTCCAATTCTACCTTAGACGATTCCGGTGCTGTTCCTCCATCACTTACCCCTCTGACTTCCTCATGGCTGACATTAAAATTTCTTCAGTTGATGTATTTTCTGCCATCACTGGCCTCAGTACTAACAAGGCATATGGGCCTGATGGGGTCCCTCCTGTTGTTCTCAAGAACTGTGCTTCTGTGCTTACACCCTGCCTAGGCAAACTCTTTCGCCTTTGTCTGTCAACTTGTACCTTTCCTTCTTGCTGGAAGTTTGCTCTCATTCAGCCAGTCCCAAAGAAGGGTGACCACTCCCAACCCTCCAACTATCGTCCAATTGCTTTAACATCCTGTATTTCAAAAGTTTTCGAGTCAATTCTTAATAGAAAAATTTTAAGGCATCTTTCCTATCACAACCTTCTTTCCGATCGTCAGTATGGGTTCCGTCAGGGACGCTCCACTGGCGATCTTCTCACCTACCTTTCAGACTCCTGGTCATCCTCCTTTCGGGACTTTGGCGAAAGCTTTGCCATTGCACTTGACATCTCAAAGGCTTTCGATCGAGTCTGGCATAAATCTTTAATTTCCAAACTGCCCTCCTACGGTTTCTGTGCCTTCATCGCTAGCTTCCTTTCTGGTCGTTCTATAGCCGCTGTTGTAGACGGCCATCGTTCTTCTCCTAGATCTATCAACAGTGGTGTTCCTCAGGGCTCTGTCCTATCACCAACTCTCTTCCTTTTATTCATCAATGATCTTCTAAGCTGTACATCTAACCCTATCCACTCATACGCTGACGACTCCACCCTTCACCTTTCCATTCGGTTCCCGCAACGCCCATCTCAACAGTTACTTCAACAAGCAAGGGATGAGGCTGTGGCACACCTAATGTCTGATTTGGCTCGTATCTCTGACTGGGGTAAAAATAATATGGTTGTCTTTAATGCATCTAAGACTCAGTTCTTACACCTATCAACCCGACAAAATCTTCCACAGGTATACCCACTAATGTTTAATAATATTCAGCTTAATCCTGCATCATCCTTGAACATGCTTGGGGTTTCATTTACTCGGGACTTATCTTGGAAAGATCATATTACATCTCTTGTAAAATCTGCTTCCAAGAGATTGGGTGTGCTAAGCCGACTCCGCTCTTTCTTTACCCCTGCACAACTGTTGACTCTATACAGGGGTTTTATCCGCCCCTGTGTGGAGTACAACTCTCATGTGTGGGGAGGCTCCCCACATACAGCTCTTCTCAATAGGGTGGAGTCAAAGGCTTTTCGTCTCATTAACTCTCCTCCTCTTACTGACTCCCTTCAACCTCTGTCTCTTCGCCGCACTGTTGCATCTTTATCTCTTTTCTATCGCTGCTTTAATGATCACTGCTCCTCTGAACTGTCTGCTTGCATTCCTCCACCTCTACGACGGGCGCGTAGCACCCGTCTGGCAGCAAACTCTCATCCTTTTTCTGTCCAACTCTCTAATGCAGGAGTTAACCGTTACTCCCAGTCTTTCATTTATGCAACAGGTCAGCTCTGGAACTGTCTCCCTCTGTCTGTATTTCCTGCTGCCTATGATCTCCAGTCTTTCAAACGCAGTGTGTCCAGGCATCTCAAAATGATTGGATCTTGAATTTGGCTCTATATTGTATTTTGTTTTTCTCTTGGAAGGAACTGTTACTGCGGGCTCATGGCCTTTGGTTCCTTCTTCCTCACATAAAAAAAAAAAAAAAAAAAAAAAAAAAAAAAAGTATATAAGTGAGAGCAGTGGAAATGAGTTATTTAAGAGGAGCCTGTGGAGTCACGTGGAGAGACAGGCTGACGAATGAGGATATAAAGGAGCGTTGTGGTGTGGATGTGGATGTGATAGGAAGCGTTATGAGGAACACACTGAGGTGGTTTGGCCATGTGGAGAGGATGGAGGGCGAAAGACTGACGAAGAGAGTGTATGTGAGTGAGGTGGAGGGAGGAAGAGGGAGGGGGAGGCCGAGGATGAGATGGAGGGATGGGGTGGAGAGGTATATGAGAGAGGGGGCTGTGAGTTGGGAGCAGGGCAGTGAAATGGCGGGGGACAGGGCGACTTGGAGGCGATTTGTTTGTGGCCACCCCAAACGGGATTGAGGCGTCTGGCAATAGATAGATAGATAGATAGACCACTGTCTCCTACAAGTATAGTATTGGTTGTAAATTGTGAAAAAATCATAAGGAAGAAACAGGTTGCTCATTAAAAGCAAAATAAGATAACAACCTCCAGGCAATTTGGTTTCAGAGACGGTGCCTCATGTACAGTATTTGGATTTCAGGAAAGAATTTGATAGAGTACTACATGAGGTTGATCTGGAAATTAAAAGATAATAGTGGCAGAGATGGCACTTTACTGAAATGGATGAGGAGTTACCTCACTGGCAGACAGGAGAGAACTATGATTAGAGACATGTTTTCAACATAGAAGAAAGTGATAAGCGGGGGGCCTCAAGGGAGTTAGCCCCCATTATGTTTCTGATATATGCAAATGACATGCCCAATGAAGTTCAGTCATAATTGAATATGTTTGCAAATGATGCAAAAATCATAGAGAAAATTGTAAATATAGTTGCAGAGAGTTGCAGGAAGATTTATATCTACTATATAAATGGAGCCAGTTATGGAAGACTGATTTTAACACTAGTAAGTGTAATGTAACTGAGATGGCCATAAGTAAGAGAAGGCCAAATTGGAATTACAAAATGGGAAATGAAGTTAACAAAGCAACTCAGGAAAAAGACTTGGGTGGAATAATACAACAGGGATTACCACTACAGAAGCATATAACTAAGATAACTAGTGGGGCATATAATCTATCGATGAACACAGGAACAGCATTTAATCATATGAACGAGGAAATGCTAAGGGAACTGATAATAACAACGGTAAGACCAAGATTGGAATATGCTGCCATGGTGTGGTCTTCCCCCTTAAAGAAAACATCTATTTATAGCCTAATGCTATTATCCCATAAGAGGTGGCCATATGTCTGAGTTAGTTGTCTTACATGGCGAGGCACTAACCCTCCACCAACCCACTTGTTGATACATAGGGAACATGTATGGGTTGGTTATATGATTACCATCCAGCACTGTAAATGGTGTCCTAGTTTACAGAAAACCATTAGGCTTGTCACTCAAAGTAAAGCCACCTGAAAAGGATGGAAGAGTAATAAAAAGTGACAGGAAAGATGGCAGAAATAGGAAGTATGGAGGGCAAATACAGAAAAAGAATTATAAAGGTGAGGGAAGAAGTGTATATAAATGAATTGGAGAAGGTGGCTATGAATACTATACCAAGTTTAAGGGATTTGCAATATGAAGAGAGATTGGGAAGGCTGAAATTGACTGCATTACAGGAAAGAAGCGAAAAAGGAGATGCTATAACAGTGTATGTGTATGCATGGTATGAAGAATACTGATAGAGATTATATTACTGTACATGGGATGAGGGAAGAACAGGAGGACATGGTTTAAAATTAAAGATACCAATTTGCTCGGATGATGTAAGAAAATACAGCTTTCCAAATGGAAATACAGTATAACTAAATGGAATAATTTGGATGAAAATATGGACTGCATAAAGAACATCCATGCTTTCAAAGCAAAGCTGGATAATTATAGCATTGGAGGCAGGGCAACATGAGCTTAGCTCAAATCCTGCAGAACACTAATAGGTAAATACACACAAGTAAACACACACACACACACACACACACATACAAATTGGGATTATAAGTTACAAAGATCAACCCTACGCATATCAGAAAGGGAGAAGGACCTACGAGTGATTATCAATAACAGACTGACCACATCAGTGAGGGTACAGAATATGTATACTCCCTGCTTGTGAATATGAAAATAGTATTCATATACTGTACATATGTGAAGACATGCCGAGAAAGATATTAACATCATTCATCAAACTAACCCTGGGGTATGCATCAGTAGTCTGGAATCCTCATCTCAAAAAACACACAGATAAGACTGAAAAAGAACAAAAGGCAGGTACAAGATGGGTATCAAGCTAAAGGGATCTAAGCTATGAAGAAAGACTACAAAAACTGAATCTACCAACACTACAGGAGAGAAGGAAAATAGGAAACATGATTATGCTATATAAATGCATCTCTGGGACTGAGAAAATAGCCACAAATGAATACATAACCTATGGGGAAGCATTAGCATGAGGACAAAGCAAAAAACTACATAAAAAGAAAGTCGATGAAGATGTAAGGAAATTCTGTTCCCAGATACGGCAACTGATCAGTGGAATGAACTACCAAATGAAATAGTGTGTGCCGAAACTATTCATAAATTTAAGTATATATATGATCAAAATGGTTTAATACACGGGACAGTATGAGCCTGACTCATTCCGGTAAATATACAATTTGGTAAGGACAATTAGGTAAGATATGAACACACATACACACACACACACACACACTGTTTTACTGCCTTTGGTTTTAGCATACTAAAAGCTCTTACTGCATTAATTCACCCCTTAACAGCTGTTAATACAACATTCTGATGAGATGGGTAAATGAAAAATATTCATCAAGATATTTCGACTGACACTTCAACAGGTCAGCGAGTATATCAGTTACTACGTACAGTAATGGTGTATCACAATGACTGGCTTCCACTCGCGCCAACACCCTCAATATATAATATTGTTTCATGCACTCCACACTCACTTATTAAGTGCATCAGTAGATACTGCTGTTAGTTTGACTGCAGTAACAATTCAGAATAAATCAAAGTGTTGATATAATTTTTCTAAGGTAAATTTAGCAAAAATTAAGTGAAATGTTGCTTGAATTATGAGTGGCAGCATTTTCATAAGGGCAGAAAATGACGGTTAAAAATGGTTAATTATATGAATTTCATATTCACGTGGACAAAAATTAATGAATAAGAATGTTGCCTCACTTGTTATGAGGAATATGAGAGGAATGAGTCATTTAGTTTAAGTTACTGCATTACTCTGTCAGACCATTTAACTGATCAAGGTCTGACTGTATTCTCTTCAATGTCCTGAAAGTACTGTATTTACATTATTCTCTCCGACAAGGAGAGTACGTTTTCACCCTTGTTTGTTTGTTTGTCTGTTAGCAGGACTGCTTAACTAAAGGAGAGATTTGGACCAAATTTGGTGGGTAGATACCCCATGTCCCAGGGAACAATCGATTAACTTTTGGGACCAGTCTGGATCATATTACAGATTCAGGATCTGGAAAACATTTTTTGTGAAACCCTAATCAATTATGTGAAAACCTAACCTAACCCATTATGAAAAGTGGTTTGGAAATTAAGTTGCCCTTGTCGGAGAAAAGCACTCCACTGAGTGCCCCTCTAGTTCACGTTGTTTTTATGACATTCTGTAAGGGATGAACAGTTTGTTATGAGACTCAGGAATGGGCCAGAATGCATCCCCACCATTTCCTAAGAATCTTATGGAGAAAATTATTTTGATATATGATTATTTGACATGATTCATAGTTAGGCAGCACCATTGTAAACTGGGGTATTCCTGTACACTAGCCAGAATGCAATGCAGTCACCACCCTTCCCTTCTACAATGCTAACACAAAATGTATCTTAAAACTATCCACTATGCTAACACGGCAATGCAGCCCCCCAAACCACAACACACTTACTCACCACTTGCACCACATTATCACAACACAGACAACACAGCCCAAACAAAAGATATCTTGAAGCAACCGGATGAAGCATCTGGTTTCCTGCAATCTACTGGGTTCACATCCTGATAGGCTTTAGGTTGCAACAACATAATACAGTAATGCTGTCTCAAAAAGGAAAATGCAGAAAAGTTAAAACCCACCTACCTATTAATATAGTATAAATCATAGCAATAATACACCTATAACCTAAAAGAGATAAATCACTAGATAACGAAGGGATATATCAATAATGTGCCCCATGGTCACCAGGCTTTGTAAATCTACATTTCAAAACTAACCAAAAGAACCCAAGGCATGTACCAAACAGCAAGTGCATAAAAAGCTCCTGACACTTACACATTAAGCTGAGCTATATCTATCTATCTATCTATTGCCAGACGCCTCAATCCCGTTTGGGGTGGCCACAAACAAATTGCCTCCAAGTTGCCCTGTCCCCCGCCATTTCACTCCCCTGCTCCCAACTCACACCCCCCTCTCTCATATACCTCTCCACCCCATCTCTCCATCTCATCCTCGGCCTCCCCCTCCCTCTTCCCCCCTCCACCTCACTCACATACACTCTCTTCGTCAGTCTTTCACCCTCCATCCTCTCCACATGGCCAAACCACCTCAGTGTGTTCCTCATAACGCTTCCTATCACATCCACATCAACACCACAACGCTCCTTTATATCCTCATTCGTCAGCCTGTCTCTCCATGTGACTCCACAGGCTCCTCTTAAATAACTCATTTCCACTGCTCTCACTCTTGACTTGTGTCCTTCCAACAACGTCCAAGCTTCACTTCCGTACGTTAGAGTTGGTATCACAATACTGTCATGTAGTAACTTTTTCACTTCCATGCTCACTTCCCTGTTTCTTATCACTGCTTTCAAAGAACCAGCAACCTTTCTTCCTTGCTGTACTCTTTCAAGCACTTCACCCTCCAAACCTCCATCCTTACTCATCACACTACCCAAGTACTTAAACGTACTCACATTTTCCAATTCCTCACCATCCAACCTCGCTGTACATTCACTGACTTCACCTTTCTCAAAGACCATCACTTTACTCTTCCCTACATTCACCTTTAGATTCCGTTTCTTACACACTCTCTCAAACTCATCCACCAAGCCTTGCAGCTCCCCTTCGTCTTCACTCAACAACACAGTATCATCTGCAAACAACAGTACAGGGAGTTTCCAAACACTATCCTCTCTCACCAGGGTCACTCCAACATCCACTACCCTACCTTGTACCTCTTTTATTACCCCATCCATGTACAGATTGAACAACCATGGAGACATGACACATCCCTGTTTCAACCCAACTTTCAAAGAGAAAAATTCACTTAGTTCACCATCCACACGCACTGCAGCCTTCGCACCATCGTACATACTCTTCACAGCATTCAACAACTTCCCATCTACTCCATATATTCTTAACACTTTCCACAATCCTAGTCTATCCACCCTGTCATGTGCTTTCTCCAAATCCATGAAAGCCGCATACAACTTCTTTCCCTTCTCTAGAAACTTTTCCACTAAAGATCTGAGAATGAATATCTGATCTACACAACCTCTTCCATTCCTAAAGCCTCCCTGTTCTTCTCCAACTAATTTCTCTGTTCTTTCTCTAACTCTGTCAATAAGTATCCTACCATACACTTTTCCTATTATACTAAGAAGACAAATGCCCCTATGATTACCACACACTTCTTTTTCCCCTTTTCCTTTGTACAAGGGAATAATTATACCTGACTTCCAATCCTCCGGGACTCTACCTTCCTCCCAGGCCAATCTGCACATCTTCCACATCCATTCTACTACTATCTCTCCCCCATGCTTCAGCATTTCACCACACACTCCATCAATTCCTGGGGCTTTCCCTGATTTAACTTTCTTCATTGCTTCCACAACTTCTATCCTACTGATTTCTTCCTGTCTTCTCACCTCCCTCCTTCTCCCAGCCATTCCCCAGCCACTTATACTCGCATTACTTCCATCCTCCACGTTCAACAATTCCTTAAAGTGTTCTCTCCATCTGCTCACTTTTTCTCCCTTCTCCACTAGTAATCTACCATTTTTATATTTCACTCCCCTGCTAACTTCACTTCCACCCTGTCTTACTCTTTTCACCTCTTTCCAGAACATTTTCTTACAGTCCCTCCACTTTACACTCAAATTCCTTCCAAATTCCTCATCCACTCTCTTCTTACTCTCTCTTACTAATCTTTTCACCTCTCTCTTTCTTTCTACATATAACTCTCTCTTTCGCCTCTCAACTTCTTCCACGCCCCTATTTCTCATCCATTCATTGTATGCTTTCTTCTTTTGTGCCACAGCCTGTTTCACCTCTTCAGTCCACCACGCTGTTCCTTGCACCCCCCTCCATCTTCTCTTCCTTCCACACACCACATCACATGCTGCACATATTTCTTCTGTAAATATTCTACACACACCTTCCACGTCCCCCATCTGCTCCAATTCATATTTGCCCAATCGTTCCTCCACTTCTCTCTTATACTCTGCCTTTTTCTCATCCTCTTGTAACCTTTCCACTCTCCTTGCAACTACTCCTTCCTCTCGTCTTTCCCTTCTTCTATTCCTCCATCTTACTTGAACTTTAATTCTGGCCACCACCAAGTAGTGGTCAGAAAGTCCACTCCCCAAACCTCTATAAACTCTTGCTTCCAATATACATCTTCGCATCCTTTCATCCACACACACATAATCAATCATTGCCTTCCTTTCACTCAGTTCACCACCCACCCTTCTCATCACTCGCCATGTATACCTGTGGATCATTTTATGCCTGAAGAGGGTATTGGCTATCACCAACCCCCTCCCAGCACAAATGTCCACTAATGCACTCCCATTCTCATCTACCTCAGCAGGCACACCCCACTCACCAACTATTCCATCCACCTTCACATTCCCAACTTTACCATTCATATCACCAATCAAAAACACTCTCTCATTCCTTCCAAACTTTTCCATGCACACTTCTACATTTGTCCAGAACTCTTCTCTCACTCTTCTAGCACGATCTTGCGTTGGCGCATACACACACACAATCGCCCACATTTGTATTCCAACTTTCAACTTTACCCACACAATCCTATATCCAACTGATCCATACTGTCTTATGCTCCTCTTCCATCTTTTACTCACAACTATACATACTCCTTCCTTTGCCCTCTCATTCTCACCTACTCCTGCACATATACCCCATCCATACTCCCATTCTCTCACACTTTCTCCTCTCCATTTTGTTTCAGTTATTCCACATACATCCACTTTTGCATCCTTAAGCACCTGGACAATCTCTCTCTCTTTCACCTCATCATTTGCTCCCCTTACATTCCAAGTTCCAATTGCAATGTCCTTTGTCCGGTCCTTGGTCGTCAACGTTTGGTCAGTCCTTGTCCGAGGCTTCTTGTTTGTTTTTTTAGTTAGTTGTTTTCCGGGGAGGGGCACTAACCCTCCGCCAACCCTTTTAGTCGCCTTTTACGACAAGCAGGGATACTGGGGGAGTATTCTTGAAAAAAACCCCTACCCCCACAAGAAGAACACACAGGGAGAAACAAAAACTCATGGCTGAACAGATGACAGTCAAAAACAAAACTGATCACTGCAAACCCCAAGTGCTGGACGGCAGTATCTGTCTTGCACTCATTTAAATAAGTAGATGATTGAATCAACAACCCTGGAGGAAGGGCATCAGGTTTTATGAGGCATTATATCTGGAGACAAGAAACAAGTTCTCGAGTCTGGGATGATCCATCATCAATCCTGATGCTCGTGTCAAAAGTGGTTTGAATCCTCTTCCTTTGGGCTCCTTCTAAGTGAAGGTGCATGAATCTATCTATAGCCAGACACCTCAACCCTGCAAGAGGTGGCCACAAACATATAGCCTCCATGTCACCCTGTCCTCTGCCATTTTGCTCCCCTCACCCCCAGCTTCACACACACACCCTCTCTCATATATCTCTCCACTCCATCCCTTCATCTCATCCTCAGTCTCCCACTCTCTCTCCCCCTCTCCACCTCACTCACATACTCTCTCCTTGTTAGTCTATCGCTCTCCCTCCTATCCACATGGCCAAACCACCTCAATGTATTTCTCCTCATGCTTTCTATCACATCCATATCCACACCGCAAGGATCCTTCACTTTCTCATTTGCCAATTTGTCTCTCCATGGAACTCCTCATGCTCCTTTCAAATAACTCATTTTCACTGCTCTCACTCTAGATTTGTGTCCTTCCAACAAGGTCCAGGCTTCATTTCCATATATTAAAGTTGGTACCACAATACTAGCATGCACAGGGGCATACCTAGAGATTTGGGGGCCCAGGGGGCTAGGTTCTTTGTGGGGACCCCCTCAGGAGGGGGGCCCCACAAGAACCTAGCCCCCCTAATTCTCAAAACTTATTTAATATCTCAGCCGGGACTGTCAGGATGATAAATATATATATTTTTAAATATTATTAAAAAAGCTTATAAATTTGTAAGGCTTTTGGGGGCCTCCCTCAATTGGGGGCCCGGGGGGCAGTTTCAAACAGCCCCCTCCCCCCCCCCCTCAGGTATGCCACTGAGCCTGCACCATCTTTTTTACTTCCAAGCTCAGTTCCCTATTCCTTATCACTGCTTTCAAAGAACCAGCAACCTTTCTTCCCTGTTGTCCCCTTTCAAGCACTTCAATCTCTAAACTTCCATCCTTACTCATCACACTACCCAAGTTCTTAAATGCACTCACATTTTCCATTTCCTCACCATCCAGCCTCATTGTGCACTGAGTGACTTCATTTCTCACAAAGACTACAACTTTACTCTTCCCTACATTCACCTTTAGATTATGTTTCTTACACACTCTCCCAAACTCATTCATCAAGCCTTGCAGTTCTCCTTCATCCTCACTTAGCAATGCAGTATTACCTGCAAACAACAATACAGGAAGTTTCTCAATACTACCCTCTCCTTAGGGCCATTTCAACAATCACTGCCCAATCTTGTATCTCTTTTAAAACTCCATCTATATACAGACTGAACAATCATGGAGACATGACACATCCTTTTTTCAACTCGACATTTGATTAGAAAAATTCGCTCATTCACCAACCACGCACACTGCAGCCTTAGTCCCCTCATACATACTCTTCACAGCATTCAACAGCTTCCCATTTGCTCCATAATTATCTATCTATCTATTGCCAGACGCCTAAATCCTGTACAGGGTGGCCACAAACAAATCGCCTCCACGTTGCCCTGTCCCCCGCCATTTCACTGCCCTGCTCCTAATTCACACCCCTCTCTCTCATATACCTCTCCACTCCATCCCTCCATCTCATCCTCAGCCTCCTCCTCCCTCTCCCCCCCTCCACCTCACTCACATACACTCTCCTCATCAGTCTCTCACCCTCCATCCTCTCCACATGGCCAAACCACCTCAGTGTTTTCCTCCTAACGCTTCCTATCACATCCACATCCACACCACAACGCTCCTTTATATCCTCATTTGTCAGCCTGTCTCTCCATGTGACTCCACAGGCTCCTCTTAAATAACTCATTTCACTCTTGACTTGTGTCCTTCCAACAATGTCCAAGTTTCACTTACACAATACTGTCATGTAGCAAATTTTTCACTTCCATGCTCACTTCCCTGTTTCTTATCACTGCTTTCAAGGAACCAGCAACCTTCCTTCCTTATTGTACCTTTTCAAGCACTTCACCCTCCAAACTTACATCCTTGCTCATCACACTCCCTAAGTACTTAAATGCACTTACATTTTCCAAATCCTCACCATCCAACCTCACTGTACATTCACTGACTTCACCTCTCACAGACCATCACTTTACTCTTCCCTACATTCACCTTTAGATTCCGTTTCTTACATACTCTTCCAAACTCATCCACCAAGCCTTGCAGCTCCCCTTCATCTTCACTTAACAACACAGTATCATCTGCAAACAACAGTACAGGGCGTTTCCAAACACTACCCTTTCTCACTAGGGTCACTCCAACATCCACTGCCCTACCTTGTATTTCTTTTATTACCCCATCCATGTACAGATTATTTATTATTATTAATACTTTTCACATTCCTTGCTTATCCACTCTGTCATATTCTTTCTCCAAATCCAACAAGGCTGCATACAACTTCTTTTCCTTCTCTAGAAACTTTTCCACTAAAGATCTTAGGATGAATATTTGAGATACACAACCTCTTCCCTTCCTAAAACCTCCCTGTTCTTCTCCAACTTAATTCCTCTGTTATCTCCCTACCTCTATCAATAAGTATCCTACCATATACTTTTCCCATTACACTAAGAAGACAAATGCCCCTATGATTACCACACACTTCTTTTTCCCCCCCTTTTCTTTTGTACAGGGGAATAATTATACCTGACTTCCAATCCTCTGGGACTCTACCTTCCTCCCAGGCCATTCCGCACATCTTCCTTATCCACTCCACTGCTATCACTCCCCCGTGCTTCAGCATTTCACCACACACCCCATCAGTTCTTGGGGCTTTCCCCATTTTGACTTTCTTCATTGCTTCCATTACTTCCATCCTACTGATCTCGTTATGGCACATTACACAAATATAAAGTCTCTCTTATTTTTCACGACATGATATATTGGTTTGTAGTGTTTGCTCTAGTTGCATTTTATTAGGTATGAAATTTGTACTTTAACTAAGGATGATAGGAGGCATGTTTGCATGTACAAAATTTAGTTTATATGTGTGATCCCTTTTGTGTGCGGACAAAGACTTTTGTTTGTGCGGAGGCAGTTCACCTGCCTAGCTCAAAAGACGAGCTGTCAGGGGCTCTGTGATTTTCTGGGGATGACCCAAGGATTGAAAGGAGCCATAGTCTGTAAGTACCTCATGTTGATCTGTGAACTATCTGTATAATAGCTGATAGTGAGAAAACATTGTTATATACTTTACATTGGTGTAAAAGTAAGGTCACATCTCAGGTTAGGGGTCTGCGTGTGGGCCATCTCCTGACGTGAGGGGAGGTGGACAAGAATTATGACGTGGGTTGCTATGTGAGAGGCCTATAAGGGGAAGCTTTGGCCTAGGCGATACCAACTGTGAGATGAACATCCAATAAAGAAGACCCTAGGTACGAGAACAGGCGTTTTACAATCCCTACCTGTATGATGAATATATTTGGACGTTACATGTCAGAGCATGAAGATTTTGCCTCACATAAGAGGATTCGTCACCCAAGGTGTGGTGACTGATTTATATATTCTGGCCCCAGGACCACCAAACTGAAAGGTGTTGGTTGTAAAACTAAGCTAGTAAGCCTACCAGAAGTGCTTGCAGTGAAAAAGATCCCTGATCTTTATGACAGTATAGCTCTTCCAATGGATTCTGAGCACTGGGAGCACCTACGAGATCTTAAAGTTCCCAACATGAACAACCTCTGCACTGAAATGATATTGGTCAGAACTATCCAGAGATCTTAATACCACTAGAGGTATTACGTGGTCAAGGTGATGATCCCTACGCTATCCGCACAAGACTAGTTTGGATGGTTTATGGGCAGATGAATAAAAACTCTCAAGGAGAAAAGGTCCTCTCCAACTACATTAATTCTATGACAGTGCCTGAAACATGCCTACAGACTCAGGTGGAAATGTTCTCGGCAGAAGATAGAGGTGAGCAGTTAGAGAAGAAGCCAGCAATGTCTGTTGAGGACCAAAGGATTTTGGACCTTTGGGCTTGATCTTTTGTGTTAAAATATGGTCATTATGAACCACCAATACCGTTTAGGTTCAACCCACCTGGGCTGCATGACAATTGTAGTATGGCAGTGAAACGCCTTTGATCCCTGAAGCGATGCTTAGCTAAGGATGACAGTCTTCTGGAAAGCTACAGATCTGAAGTGAACAACTTAGTGGCTAAAGGATATGCTGAACAGGTGCTGAAGAAGATATCAGTTCCTTCCCAGAGATGACTTGGTATCTACCTATGTTTAATGTGAAACATCGCAGTATGCCTGATAAATTTAGATTAGTGTTTGACTGTGCAGCTGAATCCCAGGGATATTCACTCAACAAGTACATATATATGAGACCAGATCTCATAAATAAACTGCTTCTGTGTTGCTTAGATTCAGGCTGGAGAAAATGGCTATTATGGCCGATATCAAGTCCATGTTCCATCAAGTACACTGTACGTGTTACACCAGAGAACAGGAGCATGTTAAGATTCCTCTGGTGGACAGATGGAGACACTGCTGAGATGCCCCATGTTTACAGGATGACTACACATTTGTTTGGTGGAGTAGGAAGTCCAAGTTGTGCAGGGTTTCTGCTTCATCATACAGCACTTGATCAGTCCAGTAAATTTAGCTCGTTAGCTGTGAACACCGTGTTGGACAACGTTTGTGCAGATGATTGTTTGAAGTCTGTAAGTTTTGAGGATGTAGCAGCGACTCTAATGGCTGAACTTTGTCAGATGCTGTCCTGTGGAGGTTTTTATCTGACAAAATGGATGAGCAACAGCAAACATGTACTGTACTTAGCTCAATACCCAAAGAAAAATGAGCTGAAGAACAGAACAGGATGAAGGTCAATACCCACAGAAGAATGAGCTAAAGAACTGAAGAGGATCAACCTTGATCAAGATGTTCTACTGGTTGAACGTGCACTGGGTCTTGAATGGAAAACTGAGGATGACAAATTGGGTATTAGGACAAAACCGAAGGGGAAGGAAAGTACAATGCAAGGGTTGCCTCATGTATTGAGTTCAGTGTACAATCCTTTAGGTCTTGCTGCTCCCTTTGTGTCGGTGACTAAGACCATATTTCAGGAAGACTGCAGACTAAGTAAAAGTTGGGATAATGAGCTGACTCCACACAGCAAACGAAGGTGGAAAATGTGATTGGAAGACCTACCAGGATTAGAAGAATTTGGAGCTGATTGCTGTATTGCACCACCAGATTTTGGTACAGTCATTAATTATCAGCTCCATCACTTCTGTGATGCCTCTGAGGAGGCATATGGGGCCATGAGTTATGTGAGAATAAAGAATGATGCAGACAGAATCTGCTGTACCTAGTTAACAGTCAAATCTAGGCTGGCACCAATGAAACAGTTAACAATTCCTAGACTGGATCTCCTAGCAGCAGTAGTAACAGCAAAACTGGATACTACACTGCATCAAGAGATGGAAGTAAAGCTCCAAGAATCTGTCTTTTGGACTGATAGTATGATTGTTCTCCAGTACATTAAGAATGAATTTAAGAGGTTTCACACCTCTGTTGCCAACAGAGTGGCAGCAATTCACAGTGGCCCCCGTGCCACACAGTGGAGGCATGTGAGAATGAAGTGGAATCCTGTTGATGAACATCACAAGGACTAACTGGAAATGAAATAATCACTAAGGCAAGATGATACCATGGGCTGGAGTTCCTCTGGCAAGAAGGACAGTGGCCGGAATGTCCTCAAGAAAATCCTGAAATCTTGAACAACGACAAAGAAGTGAAACAGATGCAGACATCAGTAGTGGTATCTCAGATCACCGAGAGTGCAACTGACAGGCTAATAGGAAGCTTCTCAAGCTGGTTCCGTATGAAGAAGGCTGTAATGTGGATCCATCGATTCAAAGCGTGGCTTAAAGAAAACTTGCTTCATGGTCCCAGTGTACGCATAATATAACACAATACTATATGTAACTACTGTATATAGCTATAAGTAACAATATGTAGAACAGGTAGTTCTTCCTCCAGGAAGAGTTAAAGAACACATCCCATTGCCTAGACGAACCAGGAATGTCAATTCACACAATGTATATCCACAACCCTTGTTGTCCCAGACCATCAAGAATTCTTAATCCATATGATGTATCTCAAACTTCCTTGTAGGCCAGAAGAACAAGAATTTCATGACATATTCAAACACGTGGAGTAACCAGCCCTAGCCAGTTGGTCCACATGATAGGAAATTTACCATACATATCCTCCACACGCTCTATATAATGTCAGAGAGATTCCCTTCAGATCAGAAGGGGGTTAGAGAGAGAAAGGGGAGAGAAGGCCGGTGAGAAGGTCCAACATTAGTATCATGCTCTACTAAACTGTAGCTCATCTCTTCTATAACTTTGTGCAATAAACCTTGTAACCCGAGAGTGCTGTAACTCACCTTGTTGACACTACATATCACTACTTGATTCTGGCTGAGCTTAATGAGCCATAATCAAGTGCCCTATCTCACTACAAGTACCTAAAACTACGCTATCGACATTGGTGGCCAGACAACCTTCTCTGTATAATTACACCCCTCAGCTACATCTACTTACACCTGAGGGGTAAGGATCTTGAGATTACAGACTTGGAAGGGGCTGGGAATGCCAAACTTAGGTACATCCAGGGAAAGCATTACGGTGAGGAGGTACGGGCTCTAACAGCGCAAGGACGTGTGCCCTCACATAGATCATTCTACCGCTTAGAACCCTGTATGCATGATAACAACCTGTTGAGTGTAAGAGGTTGCCATCATATGGCACCACTCACTGCAGATGCAAGGCATCCAGTGATACTGTCATGACAACATCATGTAACACAGCTAATTGTTAGGGAAGCTCACCAGAATACAGGACACACTGGGCGTGAGCATGTCGCAGCAGCTCTCCGGCAGTGGTATTGGATACCCAAGTTGCAGCCACTGATTAGCCAAGTAACAAGAAATTGCATCACTTGTAGGCGAAGTAGAGGACGGATGGGTTCTCAGCAAATGGCTCAGCTACCTCAGGAGACAGTGATACCTAACAAGCCTGCCTTCTCGTATGTGGGGATAGATTGTTTTGGGCCCTTCCTTGCGAAGAGGGTCCGGTCCCAGGAAAAGAGGTACAGCTGTATCTTTACATGCCTTACAGTGTGAGCCGTACACATTGAAAAGCTGAACTCACTTGATGATAATTCCTTCATAAATGCTTTGGTCAGGTTTATGGGCAGGAGAGGAGCTCCTGAAAAGATTCGTTCAGACAATGGCACTAATTTTGTTGGGGCTCAACGAGAGATATAAGAAGCCCTAAATCAGTGGAATGAGTCGAGAAAAGTAAAGGATCAGCTTCTTCTCAAGCACATCAAGTGGGAGTTCAACCCTCCTGTGGCTCCACATGTGGGAGGGATATATACCAAGCTTTGACCCTACTGAACATCACAGGGGAAACATCCACTGAGTAGCAGGGTAACATAACATCACTGGACTTGAAGTATTTATGTTTGGATGACAGTTTGAAAATTTCCCAATTTTAACTAGTGATAAACGAATAGAGTTTAGTTCTAAGAGCAAAGGAATTCAGACTGCCATTACGTGGTAACAGCTACTCACAGATATTAATGGATACTGTAACATCATTGTGACACAACTTAGTACTGTTTGATGCATGGCTGCATGCTTAAAGAGTACTGTGCAGTAGTAGTAGTAGTAGTGGTTGTTCCCTAGGCAGTCTGGCCAAACAGCCCCGAGTCCCTTAGGAAGGCCATGGCTGAGATTGGGCTTTCCCACAGAGCTCTCAAAGAGTGTATGTTGTGTTGCTGGCGTAGATGATTGTGTGCAATGCAGTCTTCCATAATGTGCTTAATAGTATGGGGAGCTGTGTTGCATCCTGGACAGGCATCAGCAACGGAGTCATCCAGCCTCTTCTGGTAGCTTAAGAGGGCTGGATGGTGCCCACATCTCAGCCTGGCCAGGTGGGCCCTGTCCTCACGAGGAAGATAGGATTCAGAAGGGTGGATGTCCAGAGGCCGTGCATGCAGTTGTGTGTTGTCTTTAAGTGACTGAATGGAGCGGAGAGTGATCTGAGTGTGGATATGCTTCTGGAAGCTGGTCAGAGGTGGGCGAGATGACATTATTTGTGTATGGTATTGTGTGCTGGGTGTTGTTTTGATGTTCCTTGGTGTGGGTGGATGTGCTGCCATGTACTAAAGTGGATGGTGTGGGTTTGTGGACGCTGCAGCGAGAAACTGGGTGCCTCTCATGTCTAGGTGATCCTTGACTTTGAGGACTTTGGTTCTTGGTGTAGGTGGTCTGTGGGTGTAGTAGCTGTGCAGCCTGTGATTATTTTTAGGGCCTTGTTTTGTATGGTCTGTAGAGTGTTGTAGTGTGTTTTGGTGAGGTTAGAAGCCCAGGTAGGGCTTGCATAATTCATCACTGAATGTATGTATTGTTTGTATACTATGGTGGTGGTTTCTTTGTTGTGTCCAAATGTTGTATGGGCAAGTGACCTCACAGCATTGAGTCTTGGTGTTATATTATTTTTAATGTTTGTGATGTGTTGTTTAATTGACATTGATGTATTGTATGTTACACCAAGGATTTCTTGTGTGTGTGTGTGTGTGTGTGTGTGTGTGTGTGTGTGTGTGTGTGTGTGTGTGTGTGTGTGTGTGTGTGTGTGTGTGTGTGTGTGTGTGTGTGTGTGTGTGTGTGTGTGTGGTAGGAGAGTGTTGTTTATGGTGAGGTGTGGGATGTGACTGTGTTCTGCTGTCCAGTTTGTGAGAAGAGTCACTGTAGATTTGGCTGGGGCTATTTTGAGCCTGTTTGTGGTGAACCATTCGTGTAATGTGTTGGGGTACGGTTGAATGATGTGTGCAGCCGTGTTTGCATTTTGGTGCGTACATGTAAGTGTTATATCATCTGCATAGGAAGCTATGTGTATCTGTGGTGTGTGGGATGTGGGTACGTTGTGCATGTATAGGTTAAAGAGTGTAGGGGACAAAACAGATCCTTGGGGGATGCCATACGTGAAGTTTCTGATGTTAGAAGACTGACTGGCAAATGTTACGTGTGCACATATGCCAGCTAAGTAGTTTGCCAGCCATCTTTTTATGTTACTGTGCATGTTTGTGTTGAGTATTTTGTTTGTAAGGTTGTGGCGGGGGATGGCATCAAAAGCTTTGCTAATGTCTAGTGTGACTAGGAACGTTCTGTGTGGTGGCCTACCTGAATTCATGCCATCAAAAACTCTCTGTGTAAGGTCTGTAAGAAGGGTGTTTGTGGAGTGTAGTGGCCTAAAGCCATGTTGTGACTGGGCTAGGGGAATGTGAGGTGTGACTAGTTGTAGTACCAGTCATTCAGTGACTTTAGAGGGGGTGCAGAGGAGTGTGATGGGGCGATATGAGGAGGGTAACGTGGGGTCTTTATTGGGTTAAGGGATAGTGATGATATTGCCATGCTTCCAGATGTTGGGTATTATGCTGTGTGAGTAGCTGTAGTTTGATATGTCGGTGAGTGCTTGTATGCCTTGTGGTCCTAGGTGTTTAAGGTGAATGTGGCTTATGTTGTCTGGTCCACAGGCAGATGAGTGCTTGAGGTTGTTAATAATGTGCTTCGTCTGGTTGTAAGTGAAAGGTGCGTAGTCTGGGTCTGTGGGGAACTGTCTCTTACGTCGGATGATATGTCGGTCTTCGGGATGGGGGTTTAGATGGCTGACTTGTGAAAAGTGATTGATGAGAGTGTTTGCTTGTTGTTTGTTTGAGGGTATGGTGTCTGTTGTTGTGATGGCAGCGTGTGATTGTGTGGTGTTGCTGTTGGAAAGTCTGATGCTGTTTAGTGTTTTGTAGAGTTTGCTGATGTTTGTTTTGTGGTCAAGTGCTTGGAGGTAATTTTTCCAGTTTAGTGTTTGTTGTTCTGATATTTTATTGTTTATCTGAGTGTTGGGTTCTTGTATTTGTTGTATGGTGTCTTGTGTATGGGGTGTTGGGGAGTGTCGCAGTGTGTCCCATTGTCTGATGAGGCCTTGAATTTCTGGTGTGAAGTTGGGGTTGTGTCTCTTTCTGTTGCCTCTAGGGATGTGTCTTTTGTCTGCGTTTTGTATGACTGTATTGAAAGTGTGCACATCGGTGTTGATGTTTGTGATGGGTGTACTGTTTAGTGTTTCGAAATGTTGTTCTGTTTCAGTTACAAAGGCCTCCCAGTTGGCTCTCTTATAATCAGTGTACTGTATGTGTGTTTGTGGCCAGCTGGGGTGATTCTGGTTTTGGTAGTGATGATGATTGGGAGGTGATCAAAACCTAGGGCTTTGACCACTCTCCATGATGTAGTGAGGGCGAGGTTTGGGGAGCAGAAGGTGATGTCTGGAGATGATGGGAGGAAGAGGGCTTGGTGTGGGATATGGGTGAGTTGGTCTAGACTGTTTAGTATGAAGAGATGATCTGTCTGGGATTGCAGTACCAGCCCTCTGTCTGTGTCAGGGTTGTTGACATGCCAGGCCGACGACTTGGCGTTGAAATCACCACCCAGGATGATGTTGAGTATGTTAGTGATGTGGCGTATCTGTGGAGAGTAATTGTGTGGTACTGTGGGGGATGACTGGGGGACAATGTATGTGTTAGCGATTGTTATGTGTGATTTGTTACCAGTGCGTATTTTAATTGATTGTATTTCTGTTGTGGTGTCATGTGGGGGGAGAAGTGACTTTGTGTGTGCACTGGTATCTGCAAAGTTGATGGATTTGTGTACCAGGGTGATGAGTCCACCGCCACCGCAGTCGGCCCGGTCTTGTCGAATGGTGGTGAAGTTATGAAATGTCGGTGTTTTCTGTGCTCTGCGTAGTTTTGTTTCTTGTAAGACGGCAATGTGTATGTTCTGTTGTTTGATGAATTGTGTGAGTTCATGTATTTTGGTGTTTATGCTATCTATGTTTAACTGAAGGATGTTTATGTTGTGTGTGCGATGTGTGTTGGCTGCTGCAGCACAGGGGGGAGGTGGTGTGGGTGGAGGGGAAGGGGTAGGAGGAGGTTGTGATGGAGGTAAGTGTTGAGGTGGATTAGAATGGGTTGGAATGGGAGGAGTTGGGGGACTGGATGGTGTGGGAAGGGTCGGTGGGTTTGGCTGTGGAGGTGTGAAGGAAGTAGGAGTAGGATTGGAAGGGGGGTTGATGGGTGGGGGGAAGGAGCATAAGGAGCAGGTTCAGGTGTTTGTGTAATATTTTCTAGATGCAAGTGTTGTGAAGGTGTAATGGGTCCAGTTCTTGCAGGAATTGCACTGAACTGAACCCTTTGTCTGTCGGCTCGACGTGATAGGTTTTGAGCATGTTGGACATATGTATTTGTTGGTGGGTCCTGGATTGCTCTCAATGTCCCCGGCTAGAAGAAGTCATTGAGAAATGACAGCCGGGGAGTAATTTCTCGGTGTACAAAAAACGGTGTTGTTGTGTGTGTTGTGTTGGGAGATGTGGTAATTGCCCGGGCGACCGAAGCCACTCCCAGGTACTCGAGCCCCATGAGGGGCCGGGGAGGTACTGTGCAGTTGTTAAGACTGCTGTGTTGGTGCTGTGCAGTAGTAATTAATGCTGTGCTGGATGCTGAGCAACAGTAAAGATACTGTGTTAGAGTAAAACTGCACTGAATTGCCTTGAATGCTTTGTTTATTCATTTGCAGTATTGTTGTTGCTGTGCAATACTTACTGAATTGCTGTTGTGAATTATGATTTGTGCAGTACTTATTGCTGTATTTGATGCAATTACTTTGCCACTGAGATAATTGTATAGCAATGTAATGACACCTGTTTGAGTTTTAGCAGAAATATTTGGGTATTATTTCTGTAACTGTTGACAAATTGCATTTTAGTTTTGTCATTTATCTTGCACTGTATAAGTAAAATGTCTCATAGGGTAGAATAGCACGAGCTCCTCAACCTGATGGAAATGTCAAGTCACTCTGAAGCTGCTGTTAGTGTTAACACTCTTGACCTGGAGTTGGGTGAAAATACTTATAAAAATTAAAAGGAGCAGCATGAGTTGGACACAGAGCATATTATAGCCCATGTAGGTAATCAAGAAAGTCAACAAGCAGATGATGAAAATGGAATGGTAACTGAAAAGAGTCAGTCAAAGAACTCAAGAGCTGGTAAATTAGGGATACTACCCAAGAGACTCAATGCCTAAAAATCACTCATTACAAACAATATTTCCGATGTTGAAGCAGTCAGGTTTGCAATCGATGGCATAGAAGCCTCGGTTGTAAGTCTTGAGGAATGTCATTTAAAGATCACTGAAAGCTTTCAAGTTCACAAGGATGTGGAAAAGCAGCAATTGGCAGAATCATACCCTGACCTCACACAGAAAAAGGCTTATGAACATGTAGACCAAGCTAGAAGCTGGTTGTGGAGAAAAGAATATGCTGGGTCTAGTGTAACAGACCCAGCAAGGCCTGACAGAGCCAATACAAAGGCCTTAGGATCAAGGATCACGGTACCATCAAATGCATCCTCAAACAACTCCTCATCTAAAAGGAGCGCTGCAGCACACACAGCTGCGCAAGAGGCCAAGCTTAAGAATGCTGAAGAGATTCTCCAGAACAGTCTGTGAGAGCATGAGTTAGATGAACATGAAAACATGGAAGCACGACAAAGGATCCTGTAAGAACTTGAGTTAGAGGAGCAAGAACAAAGGTTAGAGCAACAAAGAATGCAAACCAAGTTAAAATCAGAATATATGGCGCTGAAAGCTGCAGCTGCTGCGGCTGTTGCTGCCAAACAAGACTGGGATGACTTTCAAGAAAGGAAGTCCAGAGGAACAGCTACAGAAATATGGAGAATCAGAACATAGTTGAAACTGGTACTTGAGAGCATCCCATGGAATGACCAAGTTTGGAGTTCAGCCAAGGATGACAGACCTATGAGACTCAATCCTCATGCAGAACCATGGCACCCACATAATGAAAAGAATAATCGATGCACCAAAGTTGGGCCAATTCGGCTGTCTAAACCTCCTGAGTTGACATCTCATCCAGAGTGCCAATACCATAAGAAGCCTCCTCCCACAGAACTATCCAAATGATGAATGTATCGATTCACAGGCAGCAAGCTCGAAGTGCAAACAACCACATCTCACAGAAATGCTTCAACTACCGAAGATAGAACTACAAGTCGATGGTAACCCGCTCGACTACTGGAAATTTATAAATAACTTTGACTAAACCATCGGTAGGATTTCAGATAGCCCTTCAGTTAGGCGGAGCCAATTCTTGCAGTTGTGTACTGAACCCGCTGCCCAAGTGGTATCAAGCTGTTATATGATGAAAGATGAAGAAGGGTATAAAATGGCAAGACACACCCTGGAGGAGAGATTTGGTAATGACCCCATAGTATTGCAAGCCTGGCTAAATATGATCATTCAAGGCCTCCAAATATATCCAAGTGACATGGCTGGGCTGCATGAACTTGCGGATAACATCAAGGATTGCCTACATGTGCTCAGAGCTATTTGAAAAAGAGTCAAATTGAGCTCAGAGTAAAGTATGGTCAAAATAGCAGAGGCGCTGCCATGCCATATGACTGCAGAAGAAAATGGGTCCATGAGGTGGTCCGTTTCAGAGAGAAATATAAGGACTACCCTGATATAGAGAGGCACACTGAATTCACTGAGGAGTCTGCAAAGATGACGAACGAACCACTATATGGAAACGTATGTAAGACACCACACGAAGAAAAATAAGGGACTTCATACTCATGTGAGGTGCCATAACATTCTGGCCCTTTAACCCCTTAACCATGGACTTGTTTTGCTTTTTCTTGCGGCTCCCGCGGGCATATTCGCGCTACAACAGACTCTCTAAAAATATTTCCCAAAAATCAGTTATTAGTCCTAGAATATTAAAATCACATAAGCTTATGGCAAATACCTTCAGCTTTCTCCTGGGGTGTTTGTTGAGCCTTCGTCAAGTACTGTAGGACTTGTGGAGACCTCTGAAGTTGGGTAATGAAGTCTCCACTTTACACTTCCCGACAACCCGTAATATGGTTACCACAGCCTGATATTATCACTAGAAACACTATTCTATGATTCTCAAATAGTTTGGAATCCATACTCCAAAAAAAAAAAACACTGTGAAAGTAATGAAAATTACGAGGGCGTATGACCTTCCCACTTGCGCTAGTTCGCCCCTGGTGTTCTGTCATTTACTGTATTATTCATAAAAACACTCACAGTTTATATTTCTATTACTATATAACACTTATATATATCTACAGTCTTTATCCATAAGTTTCCTTCAGTAATAGTAGTTTATTGTCACTGTAGGCATTCAATTTTTTTCAGTAAAATACGTAGCATTCACTTTCTCGTCCTGTATACTAGCATTGAGAGTGAATGTCACTTTCACCTTCACTCTCATAACTCATAGTATTCATACATGCTAGAGTGAAACTTTCACTTTCATTACTCCTAGTATATATACTCGTATTCTTATAACATGTTCTCTATTTTATTTACATTATTAACATTTACATTTTATTTACACTGTGTTATGCACTGTCATTTGCAGTAACTTATAAAACTATTTTCCACTATTCACTTATATTTACATTCATTGCTTTCACTTGCTGTTTACACATTATTTACACATTATTTACAATTCCACTTGCACTGTTTTACTCAACAGAAAGATCGTAGTCACTCTCTACCAATTGTCAGCCCTTAACCTCTTTCCACACGAGGTTTAGTAGGGGGTAAAGGTCACAGGGCCCTTTGCATAGGGCTAAAAAGCGGCGGAAGTTAGCAGAAGCGAATCCGACGTACTTTAATCTTGAAAGATGACAGTACTCTGATAGTGGTGGGCCGGGGTGGCCTACCTAGGGAGAATGCATTACTGCCAATGTCAGCATCTTGAGAGCTGCTAATATATAGCTGTGAAATGATTGGCAGGAAATCTAGACAATACATTATAAATTAGGTAGTTCCAAGTGAATGTAAATATCACTTAGGCTTCTCCCTTCCCACCTTATATATATTTTTAGTACGAGAATAGATTATACGGCATATTTCAGGGGGAAATAAACAGCAAAAATTAGCGAACGAGTGCACGTGAGGTGTTGTCAGGTGATAACTAGCCAATTCTAGGTGTATGGCACTCTCACTTACCTTATTTCTTTCTGGTATATATTATTTGGTATAAGAATAGGGCATAGGGCTTATTTCAATGGATGAAATCAGTGGAAAATTCCAGGGAAGATTTACTTAGCATAGCACGGCCGGGCAGGCTAGAGGAGAGGGTAATGGAGGGAAGGTAGGGAGGGGAGTCAAGAACGGGGAGAAATGGCTAAACTGTCAACAATGGATGGGAGTACAGATGAGATTAGGAGTGCTGACTAGTGTTGGACATTGGCAGTACTGATAGATGATACAAGCTACCACTTGAAAGCCCTGGCGAATTCAAAATAACACAAAATCGCAAAAGTGACGCCCCGCGGTATGATCCCTTGCTCCCAAGCGTCACGAAAGTGACACCCCGCGGTTAAGGGGTTAAATGAGACTCTTCCCATTTACAAAAACCCTTACTACAAGGCACATTTCATGAATACAGTATTTAATCTCTTATTTTTTGCGACATGATATTTTGGTTTGTACTGTTTGCTTTAGGTGCATTTTATTGAGTAAGAATTTTATGCTTCAACTAAGGATGGCAAGAGGCATATTTGCTTGTACTTTATTTAGTATATATGTGTGTGATCCCTTTTGTGTACGGACAAAGACTGTTGTCTGTGCGGTGGCAGTCCACCTGCCTAGCTCAAAAGACGCTGTGTCAGGGGATCCGTGATTTTCTGGGGATTAACCAGGGATTGAGAGGTGCCACAGTCTGTAAGTACCTCATATTGGTCTGTGAACTGTGTAATAGTTGATAATGCGAAAACTGTTACATCCTTTACATTGGTGTAAAAGTAAGGCTAAAATAGATGAAATTCCTTGCAGTCGTGCCTCAGGTTAGAGGTCTGTATATGGGCTGTCTTCCGAGGTGAGGGGAGGTGGACTAGATTTATGGCATGCGTTGCTACACGAGACGCCTCTGAGACGAAGCTTTGGCATAGACGATATGAATTGTGAGATGAACATCTAATAAAGAAGACCCTGGGTACAAGATTGGGCATTTTACAATCCCTACCTGTACAGCAGACACCTTTGGACGTTAAAGATCTCTTCCTTCTTATCTCCCTCCTCCTCCCAGTCATTCCCTAGACACTTATACTCACACTACTTTCATTCTCTATGTTTAACAATTCCTTAAAGTGTTCTCTCCACTTGCTCACTTTTTCTCCCCTCTCCACTAGCAATCTACCATTTTTATTTTTCATTCCCCTACTTTCTTTATCACCCTGTCTAACTCTCCTTACCTCCTTCCAGAACATTTTCTTCCATTCCCTCCACTTTACACTGAAATTCCTTCCAAATTCCTCAATCACTCTCTTCTTGTTTTTACTAATCTTTTCACCTCTCTCTCCTTCTCTACATATAACTCTCTATTCCACCTCTCAGCTTCCTTCATGCCTCTGCTTCCCATCCACTCACTATATGCTTTCTTCTTTTGGGCCACAGCTTGTCTTAACTCCTCATTCCACCATGCTGTTTTTTGTTTCCCCTTTTGTCTTCTCTTCACCTCACACCTCACCTCACCTCACATGCTGCACAGATTCCTACTGTGAATATCTTGCACATGCCTTCCATCTAACTAATAAGCTTGTCAGTCATGTGACTTTTTTTTCTGGTTACCATCCGACAATTTTGTTTAGGTTAGGAGAAACCTCTCTCACAGAAGTACTGTAGCTGAGAATTGACACAATTTAATTTTCTACTATACTGTTCGCATTAGCCTGATTCTCTTGTGCCCCGCCCCCTTCTGATGCCCCGCCCACTTCCAGCTCAACTCGTTGCTGATTGGCTGAGATAATTATTCTTCTTACTGACAGAATAATGAGCCTTACTATGAAACAGTATCGTATTATTTACCTTTACTCTGAATTCATTTCTGTTTGACAAAGGAAGCACTAAAATTTGCTAACTGAATCAAAATCAGTTTGAAAAGAACCAACCTGTCTCCTCCTGCGACTGCAGCTGAATTTTGGCACCAAGGAAGTTCAGAGCTTGGCAATAACACATCGCAGCTGTGCCGCTGTTGCTATTAAACATATTAAGTCATCTGTTATGTCTGGTAAGTTACCAGAGTATCATAACCATATTGTAATTTTCCTTATTTATATCCTTCATTAATTTAATTAAAATTAGAGGGATCGAATACAGAAGTACGATAACGAAATGTCACTGGCTTCGCCTACTCAATACAGTATAATTATTTATACAGTATAATTATTTATACCAACAATGCCGTATAAGAATTTTGATTCTATACACGTGGTCATTAAAATCTTATAGAGGGAAAAGGGTTGTGCTCTGTGTGTGTGTGTGTGTGTGTGTGTGTGTGTGTGTGTGTGTGTGTGTGTGTGTGTGTGTGTGTGTTCTTTCCTACCTAATTGTTCTTACCTAATTGTATCTTTACAGGAATGAGTCAAGCTCGTACTGTCCCGCGTCTTAAACCATATTTATCGTACATATCCTTAAATTTGTGAATTGTTTTGGCACACACTATTTCATTCTGTAGTGCATTCCACTGATCAATTGCTCTGTTTGGGAAACTGAATTTCCTTACGTCTTTATCACCTCTCTTCTTATGCAATTTTTTGCAGTGCCCTCTTGCTGATGCTTCTCCATATGTTAAGTAATCATTTATGTCTATTTTCTCCTTTCCTGATATGAATTTATATAGCATTATCATGTCACCTCTTTTCCTTCTCTCCTGTAGTGTTGGTAGATTCAGTTTATTTAGTATTTCTTCGTAGCTTAGGTCCCTTAAGCTTGGTATCCATCTTGTAGCGGCCCTTTGAACTTTTTCAATCTTGTCTATGTGCTTTTTGAGATGAGGACTCCAGACTACTGATGCATATTCCAGGGTTGGTCTAATGAATGATGTTATTATCCTTCTTAGCATGTCTTCATTTATGTATGTGAATGCTATTCTCATATTTGCAAGCAGTGTATACATGTTCCGTACCTTCTCGTTGATGTGGTCAGCCGGAGATAGTCTGTTATTGATAATCACACCTAGGTCTTTCTCTCTTTCTGATGTGTATAGGGTTTTATTTCCCAACTTATAATCCCAATCAGGTCTTTTTCCACTTTTACCAAACTTGATTACATGACACTTGTCCACATTGAATTCCATTTGCCATGTACTACTCCATTCATGAAGTTTATTTAATTCTTCTTGTAGCTCTTTACAAGAGTCTGTGTTAGTAATTCTCCTTTGTATTTTTGCATCATCTGTAAACATATTCAGATAGCTCTCATTTCCAGTGTTACTGTTTATATCATTTATATACACTAAAAACATGATTGGTGCAAGCACTGAACCCTGTGGTACTCCACTAGTCACTTCTTTCCATGATGAGTAGTTTCCTCTTAGTACTGTCTTCATTTCTCTTTTTATGAGAAAGTCTTGCATCCGACAAAACAGTTTGCCTCGAATTCCTCCTTGATGGTACAGTTTCCATAAAAGTCTTTGGTGTGGTACTGTGTCAAAAGCTTTCTTGAAATCTAAATAGATACTGTCCACCCATCCTTCCCTTTCCTGTATTGTGTTTGTTACTCTGTCATAGTAGCTCAACAGATTAGTAACACATGATTTTCCTTTTCTGAAACCAAACTGTCTTTCTGTTATCATACTGTGTTATTCTAGATGATTTACCCAAGCTTTTCTTATAAGCTTTTCTAATACCTTGCTTACAACACTGGTCAGTGATACTGGTCGGTAGTTGAGTGGATTTTGTCTATTTCCTTTCTTGAATAAGGGGACAATATTTGCTTTTTTTCAAATATCAGGTAGTTTACCTTGACTCAAGGATTTCTTGAAAATTAAAAATAATGGTTTACATAACTCCTTTGCACATTCTCGTAATACCCAACATGAAATTTCATCAGGACCACTTGCTTTTCCTCTGTCTAATCTACTTAACTCCTCCTGTATTACTTTTTCTGCTATCTGTATATCTGGTAGTATGTGTGGACATGCGTGTTCCACATAGTCCCTCTCAAAATTTTTTTCTTCAGTAAAAACTAATTGGAAATTCTTATTAAGTGCTTCACAAATATCTTTCTCTTGTGTATAAGTGATTCCCTCGTCCGTAATGGATTGTATTATATCTTTTACTTTAGTTTTGCTTCTGATATAGCTGTAAAACAGCTTTGGTTGATCACTACTTTTATTTATTATATCCTCCTCAAACTGTTTTTGGGCTTCCCTCCTTATTCTTGTATAGTCGTTTCTTGCCTGTTTGTAATTATTATACGCCCTTTCACTATTGTGTCTTCTGTATCTATTCCACAACAAATCTCTTCTTTCTTTTGATTTTTTACATTCTGTATTGAACCATTTCTGTATTTTCTTATCTGCTTCTTTGTGCTGTGGGATGTACTTCTGGACTCCTATTTCATAAAATTCACAAAATTTTTTATATACAGCATTTAAATCTTGTCCTCTAAGCTCATTTTCCCAATCAACTTCTAAGAAATACTTCTTTAGGTCTTGATAATTTCCCTTTTTATAGTTTAGGCTCTTTTTGTAACTATCATTGCTGTTTACTATGTCATATGCTATCCTGAAGTTATAATTTAGTACCGCATGATCGCTTTTGCCGAGTGGAGGGTGATATATTAAACTGTCAATATCATTTTCTTGCCTTGTAAATATTTGATCTAGCACTGAAGGTACATCAAGTCCTCTTTTTCTGGTGGTTTCCCTCACATGTTGCGTTAAGAAAAACTCTTGTACGAGATCCAGGAGCTTTTGGTCCCAACAGCTTTCTCGGCTATTTATATCTAGAGTATTCCAATTTATATTTGTATTGAAGTCCCCAGTTATTATAATTCTTTCCGATTTCTCTTCCATTTTATGTAGCAATGATCTTACACTCTGAATTGTACTCTCTGCCAGGTCCTCATATTCGTCTCTTTCCCATGTGTTTGATCTGGGTGGCATGTACAAATTGGCTACAATTACTTTACCTTCAGATGTGTCGATCTCTACTGCAATCAGTTCTACTTGTGATGGTATATCTAGTTTTATTTCCTTGACTTTTAGATTTTTCTTAGTTAATATTATAATTCCTCCTCCTTTTTTTAAATATCTGTCTCTTCTCCATATATTGTATTCCTCTAAGTTTAGTATGTCATTTGATATCCTTGGTATTAATTTTGTTTCAGTTAGGCATATTATTTGTGGTTCATTTTCTCTGACATAATCATTCATCTCTAGTAATTTAGATACCATTCCATCCACATTTGAGTACATCAACTTTATCATCTTGTTTATATACTTGTCATGACATGGTTCTACTACCTTCCTCCTTTCTCTTCCATCCTGTTTGTGTACCACTTTCGTACCTGCAATCCAATTACTTTGTAAAAAAATTTCTTCTTCTCCTCTTCTGATCTTCCCTCATTTTTTGTTTTTGCTTTCTCCCTTTTCTCTTTCAGTAATTCCAGTTCCTCTTGTGTTAGGCATCTTTTTATCCATACATTTCTGTGTGTGTGTGTGTGTGTGTGCATGCCAGTCCTCCTCCTCTCAAATTCATCTCCCGTTCCTCTGTTAATTTTGTTCTATGATTCTTATCGTCTTTCCTTTTCCATCTTATATATAAGGAAAGAGTCAAAACAGTTCTTTGTAGAATGTATACCTTTTTATTTTCATAGAGGGAACTTTCATTACTTCACAAACCTTTCAGGCCGATGACGTTGCTTGGTGCTTTTTTCCAACATCCTTTACCACAAAACATATTTCCTAGTTAAATGGAAAAGATATTATTGCAGTTAAGGGGTTAAGTAAAAGTTTTGTTGCTTTGATTAGCTAGAGTGCCTGACATGTTTACCTGACGCTGGCTCGGCACGACTGGCTCAGACCTACTCGGGCCGATGGGTGAGTGGGCGAGGCCAAGGTGGCTGGGCACAAGAGAATCAGGCTAATGCTAACAGTATAGTTTCATACGCATTCTACAGTACTTTCATGAGGCAAGTATTTGTTACTGGCCCTGCTATATCTTGGCTCTAGAATTGCATCTTACAATGTGGAATAAACATTTCTCACCTGCCTGGACATCCCTCCATATGTGACCATAGTTCCAGCAGGCTCCAGCTGCCGCAGTATTTCTGTTCCACTGCGCCCACTCACACAATTTAGTGCAAGCTTTGGCTTTGGTAAAGCCTTTACTTCTTCACTTTTCCTGGAAATAAATTACTTTTTGAAAATGCTGCCTTCATTATCACAACAGTCATCATCTACCCAATCCTAATTATCAATCAACAATTATAAACAATCTATAATACATACAAGCAAATGAAAGCTGCTGTCTGCAGAGAGCTATATGGAATTACAACTTTTTCTATACAAACTGTACTGTAAATCCGGAAAAACTGGTAAATCAGCTTTACAGGTAGTACTGGAACATTAATACACAAATTTACTAGCTTTATGGAGTCTCAACATATTGCCTAGAATGCTGCCCAGACAACCCTCACTATCCAATGGGGTTACAACAAATAAAGTCCTATCTGATATCGGTCTATGTACGGTGATGGCGATATAACGCAGGTTTTATTGAGTTACGTGACCATCAAAGGTTATTCTTGTGTGACTTTACCAAATCTCTAGAGTATATAGCTAGTCATAATACCTCACTGAACACTAAGAGCAACACAATACCTGCAAGAGAAATACCAAATCTCATAACAGAACATTGGAACACTGACACATTAGTGGTCATCCTCTCTGCAGGCATAGGACTTGCAGTCAGCAGCTCACTCACCACTTGGAGAGTAAGAATATGTGGCTGTTACCTCCTTTTTAACAGAAGTTTATATAGTAAACGTGCTATATATAAAAAATGATGCAGTGCTTCCTCGTAAGAAATCTCTGTCCTGAGGTTGGCCATAGTACAGCTGATGCAGTGCCTCCTTGTAAGAAATCTCTGTACTGTGGTTGACTATAGTACAGCTGATGCTTTCTATGGACTGGAAGCTACATCAAGTGACAAAACTTGCTAATTACTTCCCAACAGTTGCTGGAAGCTGATGGGAACAAAGAAATTTGAGTTGTGTAATAAGATCTGTAACCATGTGGGTCTCAGCCTGGACATTTGACTCTTTTTACCATCACTCAGAAAAAAAGATCACTGAGTGACATCACGAGTAGCTGAATGTTTACTGCCTAAGTGTGATGAACGTGTGGACAGTTACAAAACGTGTAGCCACATTTTGCTCTCATGGTAGTACAGTACCTCCTAGGGTCGATGGTAGCCATCCATCTACTACACAAGTTTCAATATGCTTATTTCACTGATGACCTCCAAGAACACAAAATATCAGTAATAGTAATTGGGCACACACTTTGTTAGCATACTGTAATTATTCAAGTCGTGAATTTCAACCACATCTTTACTGTATTAACTCTATCTGACACCATGACCAGTCACTTGTATTTCTTAATTCACAGTCATCAGAGAGCTATGCATCTACTGATAGGCTATGGTGCAACCCTCACATTAATGGTGAACATTATACAACAAAACAATACAGTACAGTAATCCCCCAATTATTCATCTTAATTCATCCAAGGCCCTGTTGGATAATATATTTTGATGCTAATGCCATATTAATCCCCTCCAACTCCTTTACAGGAGGCATAACCCCCATAAAACTCTATGCTGTACTGTATAACTCTCCAAACACAGAAAAAATTACCCCAAGTACAGTGAGTGAGGTGGAGGGGGGAGTGGGAAGGGGAGGCCAAGGATGAGATGGAAGGATTAAATGGTGAGGTATATGAGATACGGGTTATTCCACCGAGCTAGACCTTGATATATATCATATAGCCCTGCTAGGGTGACAGGATGGCGCTACCCCCCAACCCCCAGTGAAGCAACTACCCAGGCAGGGCGCACTCCCCAAAAGGTATATGAGAGAAAAGTGTGTGAGCTGGGTAGGGCAGTGAAATGGCATGGGACAGGGCGACATGGTGGCAACTTGTTTGTGGCCACCCCTTACGGGATTAAGGCATCTGGCAATAGATAGTTAGATGGTTCTCCTGGTAAAAAAATGTCATGGTATAGTATATTATACAGTGGTGTAATTAAAGTAGCTCCTTCTGTGAAGAATAATAAAATGTTTAAGTAAATATGAGATCTGTCCAAAAGGAAACCAAACCTTTTAAATAGTGCATCAATTAGCCAATGTAGCATGATCACGACTGGAGCCCTGTGAGGTGGTGACTTTCAGCTTTAGCCTTTAGTCTAACACTAGCCACATCAGGCTACGTCACTTAGTCAATGAGGTACACATGCCTGAATGAATGTGTGCTTAGTGAACTTTGTAATCTGTTGTAAGTTGAACAATAAAGGACCTTGATGAACGTATTTGTGTGAAATTCTGTTTCAAATTGGGAAAAACTTTTACAGAGAGTTTTCAGATGTTGCAACAAGCTTATGGTGAGAATTGTTTGAGCTGTATGCAATGTCACAAGTGGTTCCAGCAATTCAAATTGGGAAGAACATCCACCAAAGATAATCCCAAACCTGGACAGCCTTCCATGTCGACAGTCACACATTCACATGGAGTAAGTGCATGCTGTGATCAGTGAAAATCGTCACTTGATTGTCCATGAATTTTCTGATGAAGTAAGAATGTGTAAAAGTTCATGCCATATTATTTTAACCAAAAACTTGAAGACGCATCATGTTGCTGCAAAATCTGTGCTGCGTCTGCTGACAGATAAGCAAACAGAGAACTGTGTCACAGTTAGTCAGGAGCTGTTTGACTGTTCAAATGCTGATGAAAACTTTCCTAATATCATAACAGGTGATGAAATGTGGGTGTAGAGCTACAACGTTGAAACAAAAAGGTAGTCATCAGGGTGGGTTGGAACATCACCACTATGACCAAAAAAGCACGTCAAAGTGGCTCAAATGTAAAGGTGATGTTGACTGTCTTTTTTTATTGGAAGGGCATCATTCATCATGAGTTTGTTCCATGTGGTCAGACAGTCAATAAAGAGTTTCACTTGGATGTCCTGAAGCGTCTGAGGGAGGCAGTGCGAAGGAGATCAAACAGCGCCTGGATGCTGCACCATGACAATGCACCCGCTCATGCATTGCTCCTTATTCGTGACTTTTTGACAAAAAAGGACATAATATAAAACGTTAATGTTTATACCATGTACAGTGAGTGTCTAAAGGATTTAATTATTCCATAAGTACCATTCATATATATTCATACACACCAGCTTAAGCAGTCATTTATTAAACACAGGGTGCCAGCAAACTAGTACTGTGTACACAAGAATATGTTTAACCATTATAAAACCTCACACTGAAAGACAATGACTTTATTCGTCTTTCTTCTCTCCCCCTCTATTTTTCTCCCACTTTTCCTCTTCCTCTTTTCTCCTTCCAAATCCTTCTCCTTCTTCTGTTATCTCTATCACTCTCTCTTATTCGTTTTTTAGTCACATCTAAAGATTATAAAAGAAAACAAATAGAGAAACTTCAGTAAAAAAGGAAGTGCACAAGAAATCTGCATCCCTCGCCTTCATATCACTTGCCAAGACATTGTTTACACAAGCCACGCAGCAGTGTTGCCAACCGTAGGGACATGTCCCTAAACCTTGGCCCTTTTGACTAATTTTCAAGGAGGTAGGAATGTAGGGATGCCCATGCAAAATTTTTAAAAAGCTAGAGATTTTGGACATTCAATGATAATTAGTATACCTGTTATGCTGGTGTGAACTTGGTTTCTTTGGCTTCTTCTAAACAGGAAGGAGCACACGAAACACATTTACGGCAAACTCTAATAATAAAAGGTGAGCACACAAACTTAGAGTGGCGATACTAGAGGTTTACTGTTATCCTTACACTTCAGTTACAACTCTGGCATGTTCAGCCTGAGACATCTAGGCAATATGAGGGAAAGGTCAATCTGGGATATGGGGTCTTAATCTGAGGACATGAAAGGACCTCTACTCCGAGTGTACTAGGGAGAATGTCGTACAGCCTATACACCAGAAAAAGTCCAAGATCCGGGAAGTGAGTTTACGTCTGTACTGCCAGAAGTTGTTAAAAGAATATCTGGAAGGCAATGGGCCAAATGGGAGAGACTACAACTCTAATTCTGACAGTGGGAAACCAGATATCTATTTCTCCCTAAGGACCTGGGGTACTTACTTTAGTGTGTATTGTTCTCAAAGTGGACATACAGGGAGGTAAGAAGGGACCCAAGAAAGAAGGGACAGCAAGGTTACACAGTTGTGCCACCAGGATCTCTTTTTCCAGGTATAGGGGGGATGGGAATCGAGGGGTGTAGAAGAGGAAGCACAGGGAAAGTGGTCACTCCAGGGATTGTGGTGTCCTGCAGCAGCCAGTCCCAGCTAGGGAAACATCGTGGCTTCTCTGGAGCTGAACTGTGCTGGGCCAGTTCAGTTGACGAGGAAGGTCATCATGGCTTCGGAGCTGAACTGCATCGAGCCAGTTCAGTAAGTATGGAGGGACGTTGTGGCTTCTGCACTGAACCATGTTGAGCCAGTTCAGTGGGTGAGAAGGGACGACGCAGCTTCCTTGGGGCTGAGCCGCACTGAGCCAGTTCGGTAGGGACGTTGCGTCGAGCCAATGCCAGTGGTTTGCATCGAGCCAAACCAAAGTCAGAGAAGCATTCAGCCTTCTTGTCAGTTCTGCATCAAGCCAGGACTGGACTGAGGAGCTCTGGTCATTTGCAGTACAGTACTTGGGGCTTGGGCCGCGATGGCGGGTGGGCTGCTGCTCAGGACAAGAGGGGTGGCTAATGGTGGCATGTGTGAGTTTTCTGTGCCCTTCTTGTGAGGAAACTCATATGGTAGCTATCTTGGTGGTGGGGCGAGCTGCCTCTCATCTGTTTGGCAAGGGTTTTTTGTGGTAGTAGCTGGAGCAGGGACTATGGTAGGTGGCCTCATCCCAGGCATTTTACTACCCTCGCCATCTTTTAAGCCACGTCCTTGTGGCATGAGGTCGAATGTTTTTTCTACGTCAGAGACCATGGTTGGCATGAGGTCCTCCAAGGTGTAGTACCAAGCTCTGGATTGCTCATCTCATCTTCTCTTTGAGTCTCTGACAAGGATGAGGAAGCCTGGGGGGTAGGTTGCTGGTAGGTGCACTAGGTGTTTAGGCTCCTGGACTCTTTTCTTGTGTCTGGTGTTGGAGATCCAGTAGACGTAGCGGACGAATATGGCAGTGTAGGTTGGGTATGGTTGGAGAGAGGAGATGGCAATGAGGGCTGTGGTTGACTTGGTGGATGGGAGACAAATGGTGGCCTCTGACCCAGGGTCAAGCTTGAAGTCACCTGTTGGGGATGTGAAGATAGCAGTGGGATGGGTGTTGGCTGGTACGGGGATAAGCTGGGTGTAATCTGTGTTAGTTAGTGACCTTAATTGTTGATTCTTTGAGTTGTGGCTTGGGTTTGATTTGTGGTTGGGATTGAAGGGGAGGCAGGTGGTGGTGGTGATAGGTTTTGATGACAGTGGGGGTCTATATTTATCAGGTGGTCTTGACTGGCAGTCTGATCTGGTGAAGATGGGGATGCAGTTCCTCCTGTGTCATAGATGTGTGGATGAGGATGAGGGGCTAGGGGATGATCTAGGGCATGGAGATGATGGATATGAGGTTGGGCAAGGTCGTGGTGGTGGTTGTGTTAAGGATGACTGGTTACCATGGGTATGAGATGAATAAGAGGTGGGGGAAAATCCATGGGGTGGTGGGGTGGCTGAGGGTCGAAGTGGCACATTTGAGCATGTGGTGGTAGATGGGGGGTGAGGGGATGAGGGTTGCTGGTTAGGGGATTGTGGGGTGGATGGGTTGGGTGATAGAGATGAGGGTGAGGCCTGGGGAGATAAGGATGGTTGGTTTGGTGCAGTACAGTGAGTCCTCAAAATATGAAAGGGATAGGAACCAAAAAAAACTTTCGTAATCCGAAATTTCGTATATCGGAACAATTTTCTCCATTAAAATACTGTATACATATAAAGGGGGAGAAAGCATATGACAGGGTGGATAGACAAGGATTGTGGAAAGTGTTAAGAATATATGGAGTGGATTAGAAGTTGTTGAATGCTGTGAAGAGTATGTACGATGGTACGAAGGCTGCAGTGCGTGTGGATGGTGAACTAAGTGAATTTTTCTCTTTGAAAGTTGGTTTGAAACAGGGATGTGCCATGTCTCCATGGTTGTTCAATCTGGACATGGATGGGGTAATAAAAGAGGTACAAGGTAGGGTAGTGGATGTTGGAGTGGCCCTGGTGAGAGAGGATAGTGTTTGGAAACTCCCTGTACTGTTGTTTGCAGATGATACTATGTTGTTGAGTGAAGACGAAGGGGAGCTGCAAGGCTTGGTGGATGAGTTTGAGAGAGTGTGTAAGAAACGGAATCTAAAGGTGAATGTAGGGAAGAGTAAAGTGATGGTCTTTGAGAAAGGTGAAGTCAGTGAATGTACAGCGAGGTTGGATGGTGAGGAATTGGAAAATGTGAGTACGTTTAAGTACTTGGGTAGTGTGATGAGTAAGGATGGAGGTTTGGAGGGTGAAGTGCTTGAAAGGGTACAGCAGGGAAGAAAGGTTGCTGGTTCTTTGAAAGCAGTGATAAGAAACAGGGAAGTGAGCATGGAAGTGAAAAAGTTACTACATGACAGTATTGTGATACCAACTCTAACGTACGGAAATGAAGCTTGGACATTGTTGGAAGGACACAAGTCAAGAGTGAGAGCAGTGGAAATGAGTTATTTAAGAGGAGCCTGTGGAGTCACGTGGAGAGACAGGCTGACGAATGAGGATATAAAGGAGCGTTGTGGTGTGGATGTGGATATAAAGGAGCGTTGTGATGTGGATGTGATAGGAAGCGTTATGAGGAACACACTGAGGTGGTTTGGCCATGTGGAGAGGATGGAGGGTGAAAGACTGACGAAGAGAGTGTATGTGAGTGAGGTGGAGGGGGGAAGAGGGAGGGGGAGGCCGAGGATGAGATGGAGGGATGGGGTGGAGAGGTATATGAGAGAGGGGGGTGTGAGTTGGGAGCAGGGCAGTGAAATGGCTGGGGGACAGGGCAACTTGGAGGCGATTTGTTTGTGGCCACCCCAAACGGGATAGAGGTGTCTGGCAATAGATAGATAGACAGATAGATATAAAGGGGGGGATGCATTCCAGGACCCCATTGGACCCCCCACTAAAATTTTACCCCTCCTATTTAGAAGTATGCAATACACATATACAGTACTATACTATTGTACAGACATAAAAAAAATAAAACCTACAACTAATTACTGTAGTATCAGTACACTGTACAGTTAAATATAGACCTGTGCTGCGGCTGGAGATTCGTGTCGTTGATATGGTGCTAAGTCACAAGGTGGGACCCTATTGCTCCTCTGGCTTATCCTAACTCCTTCCAAGGAGACACACACGCATGTTGGTTCTGCGAAAAACACGGTCCTATCTTACCTCCGTCTAATGAGACCTTGCGCCAATTCAGAAATCTAACCTAAACATGGGGCATTTATTTTTTATCGTTGTAAAATCTGCCTATAACATCACTTTTTAGACACACATGCATAACTTTTACTTCATTCTAATGGCAGGCACTGTAATTACGAAGTTAATTTCATCCCAAAAAAACACGTACCTACCCTAACTCCCTCCAAGGAGACACACACGCATGTTGGTTCTGCGAAAAACACATTCGTATCTCAGACTTACCTCCGTCTAATGAGACCATGCGCCAATTAAGAAATCTAACCTAAACATGGAGCATTTATGCTTTACCGTCATAAAATTTGCCTATAACATCACTTTTAAGACACAAATGGATAAATTTAACTTCATTCTAATGGCAGGCAGTGTAATAATGAAGTAAATTTCACCCCTGAATAACACAGGCCAACCCTAACTCACTCCAACATGACCTTGAGCCTACCCCACATAAACATGGAACATTTATTTTTCTATCTATCTATCTATCTATTGCCAGATACCTCAATCCCATTTGGGGTGGCCACAAACAAATCGCCTCCACGTTGCCCTGTCCCCCGCCATTTCACTGCCCTGCTCCCAACTCACACCCCCCTCTCTCATATACCTCTCCACCCCATCCCTCCATCTCATCCTCGGCCTCCCCCTCCCTCTTCCCCCCTCCACCCCACTCACATACACTCTCTTCGTCAGACTTTCACCCTCCATCCTCTCCACATGGCCAAACCACCTCAGTGTGTTCCTCATAACGCTTCCTATCACATCCACATCCACACCACAACGCTCCTTTATATCCTCATTCGTCAGCCTGTCTCTCCATGTGACTCCACAGGCTCCTCTTAAATAACTCATTTCCACTGCTTCTTATAATATTTGCCTATAACATCACTTTTGAGTCACACATGCATAAATTTAACTTCATTCTAATGGCAGACAGTGTAATTATGAAGCAAATTTCACTAGACAAGTTCACAGACCTTATGTAAACAAGGAGCATTTACAATTTACCCCCAAACATCATTTTTAAGAATAACCTGCATGAACTTTCCTTTAATGGCAGGACTACCTTTACACGTGCTACTGCCTCCTTTGAACATGGCACTGCCTCCTTTACAGAAGGCAATGCTTCCCTTTACACATGGCACTGCTTCCTATGCACATAGCACTTTATCACCGTAACCCGCCAAAAATTTACTTGTTAAACATCGAGAGAGGCCAGTCTCATCAATGTTGAACACCTGCTTGGGGGAGTATCCTCCTTCCTTGATGATCTTCTTCAGGTGTTCTGGGAAGGAAGATGCAGCGTCGATGTCGGCACTAGCAGACTCCCCTTGAATTCGAACATTAGTGAGATCGGCCCTCCTCTTGAAGTGCTCAAACCACCCACGGCTGGCCTTAAACACTTCAGTCGAGGAATCACCAGAGGAAGGAACTGAAGGAGCAGCCCCAGAGTCGCTGCTGGTGGACGGCACTGGTGCAGAACTCCCTGCCTCTTCCTCTTCTCCCAGACTCTCCCAGATTTCAACAGCCCTTTCTTGAATAAGGGGCAGAGACATAGGGATGCTTTTTTGCCGGCAATCCTCCATCCACACAATCAGGAGCTGCTCCATCTTCTCCATGCAACAGCTGCGGGTCCTCGTGGCTTGGCAGGTGGCTAAAGATGAAGAGAAGGTGGCCATCATCTTGTACATTTCCTTTTTCTTCGTCACAGTCCCAACGGTTGATGGTGCAAGGCCTAAAGCTTGCCCAATCTCCAAGACTCCCTGTCCCTGCTCGTGGCATCTTATCATTTCCAATTTCCTCTCAAGAGTGAGAGCATGATGCTGTTTCTTCTATGCATCTGGTTCCCTGGATGCTGAAGATGATGCAGGGCGCTTGGGAGGCATGGTGAAAATACGAAAAGGTGAAGAACAACGAAAAACAGCGTAAAGTACAGCAAAGCTGAGAGGAGAGGACGGACATGACTCGACTGTGAAGCACACGAAAATGTGTTTACCAGAGAGAGGTTAGTTCATTTTCTCGCTGCATGCGAGTGCGGCGCTGTGCAGTGCACCCATTTTGAATTTTTCGTATTTCCTCTCATATCGTTTTTCGTACCATCGAGACAGACACTTTCGTATTGTGGAATTTGTCCTACATTTATTGCTTTCGTACCATCGGAAATTCGTACTTCGAGTTTTCATATTTCAAGGACTGACTGTACTGGGTGGTGATGGACAGGGAGAGAAGTTCATGGGTGTGGTGGGGAAGACAGGATAATGAATTTGGGGACAGCTGAATGACGGGGGCTGCGGGCGACTAGGGGAGATGGAGGACGGAGTTTGGGATTCTTTGGTCTCAGTGCTGGTTCGGTCGGTTTTGACAGAGTTATATCGACAGACATGTCGGTTGCAGTATACTCCAGTTTCACATGAAAATCAATGATGACCTGCTAGCAATTCAGCACACGTGTGATTTCAATGGGACCTAGAAACTTTGTTTAGAATTTGTGGCCTAGGGGCAATCTAACAACCATGACTCACTGGCCCACTTGGTATGGTTGTCAGGGGTAGTTTTGTCCTTCTGCAGGTCTTGGCAGTGTTGCATGTGACGGACTCTGTTCTTGAAGTGTAAGATTGGGTCTCGTGTGGTTGGTAGTGGCTGAGCCAAATGCCATGATGGGATTAGCAGTCGGGGCTCGCCAAAAACATGTTCATGGGAAGTGATGCTCTCCTGCCTAGGGCAGGTGTTCATGCCCTATTGTAGGATTTTGACTTGAGATGGCCAGTCCTGCGTTGAGTTCGACTAGCCTGGTTCTGAGTTGATTGGCGAGGTTTTGGTGGCTTCTTTCACAATGGAGTTTCCTCGGGGATGGTAGGGAGACGAATGGGAGATACAGTGTCCAAATAATTCAGATATCTGTCCCCAAACTTCTCCGGAGAAATCTGGAGCGTTGCTGGAACGGAGCGCTTATGGAAGGCCAAAGTAGAGAAAGACGTTGGTGATTAGGGCCTTGGCGACAGCTGTGGTGGTGTTCTTTAGCTGGACATGCGATGATGAACTTGGAGTAGGTGTTAAAGAACGTGATGATAAATCAGGCTGCTGACTTTGATGGGAAGAGGTCCCATCACAACTACCACAAGCAGCTCCCACGGTCTGGTAACCGTGTGGTGTTCAGTTGGTCGTGGTGTCCTGGAGATGTCTTTTCGTAATGTGCAGGCTCTGCAGACTTCGATGACTCACCTGGAGACGGTGGATGGCTGAGGTGTCCGGTAGACATCCTTAAAAACCTGAAGCAGTTTTTGTTGGCCAAGGTGGATCCCGTTGTTGGTGCAGATTCACCATGATGTCTCCAATCTCAGTGGGGTCAATGACGATGTGGCCTGAGGAGGTATATAGGTGGTCCCCTGTATGTTCCAACTTTTTGAAGGTGTTGGGTGGCATCCAGTCGAGTTTTTCTTTGGTCTCCCACTGTTGCAGTAATGTTTTTCTGTGAAGCCCTGCAGCTTGCTTTTTGTGGTTCAGTGAGTGACTTCAGAGAAAGACTCGACAAGGCACCAGCATTGATATGCAGTTTGCCAGGGCGGTATATAATGATGAAATTGAAATCCTCGGGGGTTTCTCGTCATTAAAACTAAGAAAGCAACGGTTGTTTGCAATCTCCAGAGCCATTGCAGGGACTGATGGTCCATGATGATCGTGAGTGGGGCCCCTAAGATGTAGGACCGGAAGTGTCTGAGTGCCCAGATTATTCCGAGGCATTCGCATTTTGTGGCTGCATAGTTTGCTCTGGAAGGGTTTAGGGTCCTGCTGGCACAAGTGTTGATGTGTTCTTTTCCCTCCCTAACTTGAGAGAGGACAGCGCCTATTCCAACCAAGATGTCAGTATACAACCAAAAAGGTTGCATGTAGTCAGGGAAGGCGACTATTGGCACTGTGGTGAGGTGGTGTTTGAGGTTTTTGAAGGCCTCGATTCTGGGAGTAGTCCACTGGAAGGTTTTGTCTTTCTTCATCAAGTTGTGGAGTGGCTTGGCAATGGTGGCAAAGTTCTTGACAATGTGCCAGTAATATAAGGCCAAGCCTAGGAAGGCATGGACTCTTTTTACGTCAGCTGGTGGGGTCAGTTTGGCAATGGCGCAGAGCTTGTCAGGATCTGGGGCTAGCCCCTCAAGGGAGATGATATGGCCATAGAATGCAACTGATTCTTGGGCGAGGCCGCATTTCGAGGGTTTCAGTTTGAGGCAAGCCGCTTTAATGCGGCCCAGCACTTGCCCTAAATGCTGGAGATGCTCTTTCCATGTTCGTCCAAACATGATAACATCATCCAGGTCGGCCAAACAAATTTCTCATGTTTGCCCTTGTAGCACCAAGTCCATCAACCTGGAGAAGGTGGTTGGTCCATTGCAGAGGCCAAAAGGGTGGATGCTGGACTCATAGAGGTGTCCTCCTCTGGTGGAGAAGGCCGTTTTCTGCTGATGTTCTTCTTGAAAGGGTACTTGCCAGTTGCCCGACTGAAGGTCCAAAGTTGAGAACCATCAGGCACTGTACAGAGAGTCCAAGGAGTCGTTGATTCAAGGTAGGGGGGTGGCAACTTTGATGGTTATGTTGTTGAGTTGTTGATAGTCGACACAAAACCTCATGGATCCATTTTTCTTTTTCATCAGCACTATGGGAAAAGACCAAGGGCTTATCGAGGGCATCACAATCCCTGTGCTCAGCATGTTGTGAACTTGGCAGTCTTCTTGTTGCTGTATTGGATTTTTTCTGCACTATGGATGGCGTATGGAGGGCCCCGTGATGTGTACCTGGCGATGGAGTATCTCAGTCCAGCCTAGAACTCTCGGGTGTGAGGTGAAGATGTCCTTGTAATGAAGGAGCAGCTGCTCCAAGTCTTGCTGATACTGTGGTGACAAATGAGCAGGAATCTGGGGTTGGGAGGGAGCATCAGCAGAACATGGAGGCTCAAGGGGTGTATCAAAACTCTCCAACTCTCCCATGACAAGACCTTTGAGAAACGTGAGTGGCTCATCAAAGACGTTGGCAATCCTGATGGCACTGTGGTGGGGAAGAACTATTGCCAGGGAGATGAGGCAACCTGTGGTGAAGGGTTGATCCTTCTGCAGGAAGAACAGCAGTGGGTGCTGGGTAAGGATACTCAGTGGCACCCAGGCTTGATGGTGGGGCTGGATGGTGGTCATCTTGTTCACGGCCTGCATGACTGTGTGCAGGCTAGCAATGGGGTTGAGGGCCCCGACCTGGAGGCACTGGTGATGGCAGTCAATAGTGGCTCCCAGCTTTTGTAATACGTCCAATCCGAGATAACAGTCATAAGCCGTGCATCTTGAGTTGAAGACAATGAATGGTGGTCAGTGTAGACGGATGGCTCTGGGGTGGTGACGATGGGGGAGAGAGTTTCGCCTTTCAGAGTCAGTGGTTTGTCTCCCACCCCAATCAGGTCAGTGGATGAAGCTTGAAGGGTCTTACAGGTTGCCTGATTTTTTCTGTAAAACCATGTGTACAGGCAAGAACACACGACGCCCATGTCCACTACACTCAGTTTTTTTATCAAGGCGAAGATACACTTGACAGATTGGTGATGATTTGCTGAATGAAACATTACCTCATAATCTCTTTGCTCATTAGCATTATTAACTGACAACATATATCTGAGGCGAAAATTTGGGTTAGTACATGTTATTTGGACATGTTGCATTCAGCCAATCATCACCAACCTGTCAAGTGCATCTTCGCCTCAATAAAAGAACTGAGTATAGGAGCCTAACAGGAATTCCATGGAGCCTAACCTTAGTGTAGACAGGTGTTCTGGGCTTGGTGCTGGTTGCCCCTGCCATGGCAAGAGCCAATGAGGACGGACCTAAAAATCCAGTCCAGTTTCAGAGGACTCGGTTACATCCACCTCATCATCCAGGTAATCGTGTGTAGACTCTGCGATGACCTCTTCCTTGGAATCTAGTCCTTGGACATCTACCCAGGTGTCACTGTTGGCAACACAACGCTGAAAGGGACGTGGTTTCTGGGGAGGATTCAGGCAGTTGGACCAGCTGTGCTGAGCTTTGACCTGCTCAAGCATGTTGTGCAGGGCACAGGAAACATTGCAAGCCTTGAACTCCCACAGGTCAATTAGGATCAAGCTGTCCAGCCATGTCTGTTGTGGAGACGGGGAGACTCGAGTTGAGGGGGCAGTTTTGACTCCATCAGTCCTCCATCTCCTGGTTTGACTGGATGGGGACACGGTGCACAGCCCCAATCTGCTTTTGTTTGCCTAAATGTGCCACCAGAAGCACCCGGATTATAATGATGTTCCGGTAGAATCCCTGAGTGTCATGGATCGTGAAGTGCTCCCGGACGATACCAGGTAGGATCCATATAAGGTGTGCGAATATATGATGATTCTATTGTTCCTCTGTCGATTGGGTGTAGGCTGACATAGTAAATTTCCTCAAGTACGCTAACATAGCATCTTGATCTCCCTCAAATTTCACATCATATAACTGTGAGAATGCGACGACCGAACCGAGGGAGAGTTGGACGGTGTCAATCACCGCGTTTTTTAATTGTGCCCATGACAGGGCCGTACTGATATTCCCTGCTACTAGGGCAACTGACTTGCCTAGATGAGACAGCAATACGGCTATTTTCTGTGTATCCTCTTTGTAACCCAAATCCAGCAGTGGTTTGACCACTTCCATATAAGATGCAATATCATAGAGTTCTGGGTCATACTTGGGTATGGGGATGTTGGACCTTTGGGCCACCATCGTGATGTATGTGCTACCATGTATGTAGAGCAATCAAAGCTCTACTTTGCCTTTCCCCTGTATTTAAAACCACCCCTAGCACAGTGTTACACTGGCATGAACCTGGTTTCACTGAGTTCTTCTAAACAGGAAGGAACACACAAAACACTTATGATACACTCAAATAGTACAAGGTGAGTACACAAACTCCAAGTGGTAATACTATAGGTTTATTGTTATCCTTACACTCTACTTACAACTTTGGCACATTCAGCCTGAGACACCTAGGCAGTATGAGGGAAAGGTCAATCTGGGATATGGGCTCTTAATCTTAGGGCATGAAGGGACCTCTACTACGAGTGTACTAGGGAGATCACTGTACAGTCTATACACTGGAAAAAGGGGGAGATCCGGGTGGTGAGTTTATGTCAGTACTGCCGGATGTTGTTAAAAGTATATCTGGAAGGCAATGGGCCAAAAGGGAGAGGCTACAACTCTAGTTCTGAAAGTGGGAAACCAGATATCTAATTCTCCCTAAGAACCTGTGGACACACAGGGAGGTTAGAAAGGACCCTAGAAAATCGGGACAGCAAGGTCACACAGTTGTGCCGCCAGGATCTCTTTTCCAGGTGTAGAAAGGAGAAGATTCAGGAAGCGTGGAAGGGGAAGCGCAGGGATAGTGGTCACTCCAAGGACAATGGTGTCTTGTAGCAGCCAGTCCTGACTAAGGAAACGCTGTGGCTTCTCCGAAGCTGAACCACGTAGGGCCAGTTCAGTAGTTAAGGTGGAGGACATCATGGCTTCTGTGCTGAACCGCACTGAGCCAGTTCAGTGGGTGAGAAGGGGCACTGCGGCTTCCTCAGGGCTGAACCACGTCATGTAGAGGTGTATGGTATGTAGGAGGACTGCTGGGCCTTGATAGCAGGCTGTGAAGCCTATGCCCAGAGTCGGACACACACACACACACACACACACACACACACACACACACACACACACACACACACACACACACAAAGTAATGCCAGTGGTTTGAGTCAAGCCAAACCGGTGACATCACCACTCAGGAAGTAACATAAGTGTGTGTGCACACACTCACAGTAATATGAACTAACACTTTCGTTCTCTCTTCTTAATTTGACAAAAGATTCCAAGGACGAAGGTGAATGGATTATTGGCGTCCTATACACACTATGTATCCAATACACAGACTTTTGTGTCTGATACACACTATGTATCCAATACACAGGTTTTTGTTTAAGTACCATTAAGACCCAGTCTGTGGCCATATACAGATATGTGATGTCCCTTGAAGTATTATAATCCTTCTAGTTCCGGCTGACTGCTGCACGCAGTTGCTCGGGTGAGGCACTTTTCTTGGTGAGACAATCAGCCAATTGTTGTGATGTATCCACCCAAGACACTTCATTAATCTCCCTTCGCACCAACATGTCTTGTAATACAGAAATATCAATGCACAATCTCATGCCTTCTACGCTCCTGCAGGAGTAAAGGGAATCCACCAGACTCTTGTTGTCGACGAAACACTTGATCTTGAAATTTCGACATACATAGACCTCACGCAATATATTGTCAAGATATACAGCAGTCTCAGCACATTCAAGCAGCGCCAACGCTTCAGCAGATAAGGCAGATTTGACAACCCACCTAATCTTTCTAGTCTGCCAATATATGGGACATCTTGCCTCACTAGCATCTCTTGGGAAGATCACAAAACCTCCCTGAAACCCACTGCCTACAAGGTTGGCAAATGAGGCATCCAAAAAGCACTCTATATAACGAGCGGCCCCATTCTCAGAATGTATAGCTTCATGTTATCATGTTATTTTCACCCTTCCAATCACCTTGTTGAGCCTAAGCAAATCCGCTACAGTAGCTCGGTTGCTAGCCACTCTCAACTCACATACATCAAAGGCAATATCTGGCCGAGTGTGTGTGGCAATCCAACTGAGTTGTCCAATTAACACACGGTACTCAATTTTCTCAGACTTGGACAGTTCTCCTGATTTCACCGCTGCACGATGTCTGCTCAGGGTGACTGGTTTCAAAGACGAAGCGTACTGGAACTGGTCAAGCGTTATGCTGCCATCGATGCTGGAAACGACATTTAGACGAACATATTTGAAAGCTCTTGATTCTGAACTGCCGATGAGGAATATCTGACTCAAGAAGTTTATCACTTGCTGCTTGAAATCACGTGTACCAGCCCAAAGGAAGTCATCAACATAAATGCATACAATGACTCTGACTTTGCCACTATTAATCCAAGAGAACAGCGCTGAATCCAGTGATGACACTTTAGCTCCGAGGCTCAACAATTCATCTTTTATGTGCGGATACCAATGCCTAGCAGCATCACAAAGGCCGTAAATCATTTTCTTTAGTCTCCACAGCTTACCGCTGCATATTCAGGCGGAGGACGTAATGAATAACTCACTCAATGTCATTACCTTGCAGATAGGCAGCTTGCACGTCCATAGTGTGGCAATCCCATTGGTTGGTGGAGGAAAAAGAAAGTGCCATACGCACAGCTTCTTTTGAGCAAGTAGGAGAGTCTTTCCGGAGATCCGCTGTGTCTTCCTCAAATCCTCTGGCGACTAAACTGGCTTTAACAATCGGCTTTCCATTTTTTCCATCACAACCCATCAAACCGTTATGGCATCTTGCTCAACATCATCTACTTCCTCACACACGTCATTATTCTGTCAGTTTGTAATTTCATTTTCCTTGGCGCATAATACATCCTCAGAGTTGAAAAGGAAAAGCATTTTTGCATCATCATCAACTGATTTTGCAAATCCACCCAATCAATGCTGCCATCAGAGTCCCTCTTCAAATTGCACTAGTGTTTGTACTTTCCAGTGGCTTTACTCGCCCAACTCACAATCCTTCAAGACACCAACTCTCCACTTTCTAAATGTATTCTCTTTATACACTGACCAACAGAAACTTTGGGAGGCTCAGTAACTGGAACAGAAACTGTGGGAGGCTTATCAATAGTGTGAGGCTGATCAACCAGAATTGCACCATTTTCTGACTCGTCATCTGGTGGACAGTCATGGAACACTCGCGAAGAATCATCATCAGGCTTCTCCTGGACTACACTGTTCTTCTCATCACTGCTGACACCGTCCCTAACTGTAGTATTTTGCTCTGGAGCACATGCTAGACGACACATGTGCTCTTGCACGTAGACACTGCTGTGTCTCACCAGAATTTGCTTTCCCTCTCTGCCTATTACAATTCCAGGACCGTGCCACTCATGACTGTCATTTCTTTTGTAGGAGACTTCATCTCCATTTCGGATGTCGTTTAAGTCACTTGAACGTATGTCATGCAGCGGAACCCTAGCCAAATGTTCACCCGATTCAGTCTTTATAAACTCGTCTTGCTAAATGAAGAGCGTTCAAATTGTCCCTCAAATTGTTCGATAGTGATGTAGGTTCTGAGGCTGAAGGATCATTTGCATACGCATTAGTCAGGCCGGGGTTTTGACCAAAAACAAGTTGGTTAGGAGAAAAACCTGCATAGTCGGCAAGTGGATTTCTTGCCAATACTGCCCAAGCCAAGGCCACATCCAAGTCACACTGGCTATCAGCCATTACCTTCCTAACAATGTCACTAATGACTGCATTTTGACGCTAACAAACTCTGTTGCTCCATTGACTCTCTGCAGACATCGTCATGATCTTGGTATTGAAGGCCTCTCCCAACGCTCGCATTTCAACATTGTTGAATTCACAACCATTATCTGTAAGAATTTTTTCAGGTGCGCCAAACACAACAATCCAGCTCCGAAATACTCCTCTGATAATGGTGGTCGCACATTTGTCCACAATTATTATCGCAGTGCAATACTTGGTCGCCAAATCAACAAGGACTAAGAAATAATGCCTTCCCCATGCTTTCAAATCCATGGCTATGGCTTCATTAAACTTAGACGCCATGGGCAAAATGACTACGGGTCAGGGCTTGGCTTTCTTGAATCTACAACAGACTGTACAAGCATCAGATACAGCCCTGATAATCTGCTCTAGTTCTGAACTTTTAATTCCAGCATCTGTAATAAGTTTGATTAAATTAGCTGACATTGGATGTCCAAACTGCCTGTGAAGCTTCGAAGCTGTTTTGTCTACATCACCCCCAAGAGATGCCAGCGCAATTGTTTCACAAAGCTCTCGGCCTGGTCACAAAGAAATTGGAAGCAAGTAATGGCCTGAAGATCTATCTATCTATCTATTGCCAGACGCCTCAATCCCGTTTGGGATGGCCACAAACAAATCACCTCCACGTCGCCCTGTCCCCCACCATTTCACTGCCCTGCTCCCAACTCACACCTTCCTCTCTCATATACCTCTCCACCCCATCCCTCCATCTCATCCTCGGCCTCCCCCTCCCTCTTCCCCCCTCCACCTCACTCACATACACTCTCCTCGTCAGCCTCTCACCCTCCATCCTCTCCACATGGCCAAACCACCTCAGTGTGTTCCTAATAACGCTTCCTATCACATCCACATCCACACCACAACGCCCCTTTGTATCCTCATTCGTCAGCCCGTCTCTCCATGTGACTCCACAGGCTCCTCTTAAATAACTCATTTCCACTGCTCTCACTCTTGACTTGTGCCTGAAGATGAGGACTTCAAATTAATGATAGTTCCACAAATTTTGACCTGGTCCCTTTCAAAGTTAATCAACATTTCTGTTTTTTTCATGGAACGTTTGCTCAGCAGCAAGGGAATATTGCAGTTCATAACACCAGTCACAATGGTTGCACACATATTTCCAATGCAGCAGGGCAGAGTAATGTATCTGAGGGAAGAAACTGTGATGCCATCAGCAAAAGTAAACCCTGAGGATTACTTTTCTTCTATTATAGCCTCACGTTTGTAATCACTGAGCTCACTTAGATAGCAATTGATCCATTCAACTCCATATAGTTGTTGAACACCGTGTCTAGAACAGCACATCCCTTAGATTCTTCAACTAGCATCTGTAATTTACCTCTACTAGTGGCATCATCCACACAGCCCATAAATAATGACAGATGAACTGTTTCAGAATTTTCTTCCTGACTGCCTTTATTTTCGTATGCATCCGGACAGTCACGTGCCCATTGAAATCAAGAATCACATACTAAACACCTCGATACCTTTCCATCAGGCCCGAGCGGGTTCTGCCTCCTGCCGGTGGATGAGCATTGGGAAATTCTAGCAAATACAGTTGAATGGCCATCACCATGACTTCAATCACATACCGCACCACCCCGAAACAGTATCCTTCCTCGTCGAGTACCTCTAATGTAAAACGTCTCCTCACTCCCGACTTCATCACTCCAAAAGACTGGTTCACTCTCCACCTCACTGGCAGACACCGATGCATAGTTCTACCCGCAAATTTCACCAGCGAAAATATGATTCAGGGCAATTTCATATTTTCATAAGTTACCTCAGCTATTGTGGACATCACTAGTTGTTGTTCACTATCTGAAAGTTTGCATGAAGCCAGAAGCATAAAAGCCATCACAGAATTCAGGAGTTCCATGTCCTGCTTCGTAAATTTGAAATAAACATGCTCAAATTCTGACAAGAACCTATGAATGTTCATACCACCGGCTCTTCTGAAGTTGTACAATTCATGAAAAGCTGCAAACCGTCGATGTCCTTTGTCCACAAGAAATAAACCATCTAGTTTGTTCAACAAGGTCTGAACACCATTACCTTGTTTCAAATCAGCAGTGTCAATTTCTGAAGACGCCACCTTCGCTCTACCTGACAATGAAAGGTGAATGGCTAAAGCTTGCTTCTTTTTCGGTATGCCTGTCAGTTCACACCAAATGTCGATGTCCTTCTTCCAACTCTCATAGGCAGAATCATTTTCAAGTTTTGGAGGCCACTTAGCTGAGCACAATGCCATTATGTTCGAACCACGTTCTGCTACCAGTATTAGAGTGCAAAACAACCACACTCACTGGCTTCACACCACCCACTGACTGGGCCCCGCCTGCACACCGCAGGCCGCTTCCGGTGACATCGCCACTCGGGATGTAACAGAAGTGTGTGTGCACACACACAATCACAGTAATATGCACTAACGTTTATTTTCCAAAGACTTACCATCCATCCATATTAAATATGTTGTGTAAAATCACCCATTCAGGAAAGCTGCATGATTGCAACAAAGCATAATGGTTGGATATATACAATACTAACTCTAACCTTAGTTCCGTCTCTGTTACCACCACAGTAGCTCCCAGGCCAGTTAGTTTCTTCTTCAACTCTAGAATGTCTGGTCTGTCACGCACCACATTGACTGTCTTCAGTCCCAGAGCTGCTGCAATCTTCAAAAAATACAACATGCATGAATTACATATACCAAGCTTCTAAACACAGACTGCCATTGTAGTAAGCTGAGTCTGAGCATTTAGTACTAAGAATCATATGGAGAGTGTGACTCTGCAAATACTGTAAAATACTGTTTTAGAATAAAATTCTCCATTGGCTGGCTCAAAGGATTGTTTTGCTTCATCCTGATCAATCTGGCCAGGAAGCAACTGCTTCTGTGAGGCTATCCCACAGGTACAGTACAGTACATTCACCATGTAGGGATGTGACACTCTCTTGTGGTAGAGTGCACCTCACCAGGGTCAGACCAGAATTTTCCCATGGAGAGGTGCAAGGAAAAATGGGAAGGTTTGGCTCCCGGGTTGATGCCACAGCTTCTCCACCCAGGGTGCACAATGCTGCCACATATAAGCTCCCCTTCAGAGCTTGACTCAAAGGATACAGTGCCTTTGTAGCTGATTATTCCTAACCAGGTCTAGATTAGGCTCCTCTGTTACCCACAGTACTTACTCCGACAGGCACGATGATCACTGTGATGTTGAAAAATATTGGCAAGGTATTCAAAACCCTCTGACCTCCTCCTCCTCCTTCTTCCTTAATAACTGCATCCTCTGATAGATATGCTGGTATGTTCTGTGCCACTGGTTTTTATCCTTAACAAACAAGTTTCCTTTGAAAATGAAAAATAACCTGACTGAGAGAGAGGAAAGCTGAAATACAGTAGCAGGAAAGACTTATCCCACTAAAGCTTTTGAGCCAACAAATGCAAGAATTTATTCTAAACCCACCAAGTTACTGGCCTCTCAAGGCTTTGTGCCTAAACAGACTTCTACATGATGGATGAGATTCATGGCCAAAGAAGTAAGAATCCTAAGAAAGAGAAAGTTTCTCAAAAGTAGAAGAAAACAGAGATCCCCACCCTCAGGCAGCTGAGATATGAGAACTCTTGGGGAAGTGCAAGTTATCTAATAGTTAGTGACACCTCTTGAGTTTCTATAAAGTGTTTTTTAATGGGGAAAAAAAAAAAGTCTTCCTAAAGAAACTGAACACAGAGGAATCTAAATTCAAAATGCATTAATTTTGGGATATTTGAACACAGTGCATTTAAACAACTGGAGGCAAAGACAAAATGGGGATGGCAATTTCTAAGATGACCAATAGCGCATCTGAAACAATAAGGCCCAACTTCATGGCATAGTTTTGAACCCAATCCCAGGTTTAAAATCTGGATTATACCATACCATAATCACAGATCACAGAACGAAGCTTTGGACCACTGTGGCACATAATTTGAGGTTTAGTCCATCCATGGTTTAAACCTCCTTAAAGGGGTGGACCGACTGGAGATCGAGGGCAGCAAGTGCCTGCATGAATACAACATTATTCTTTCCAAAGTTTTCTACAGATTGACTTGTTTTTTAGAGAGGCGCCTATTGGCTGAAATGTATGATCATGTTTCATCAAACTTCCTTGTCCTCTCCATACTGAGAAACTGTGCAAACAGTAGCCTATTAACGTCATCCTTCTGTATAATATAATTTTGTCATTTGTGCAAACACCAGCTTATTGATTCTGTACAATGCTTCTGTATCACCAAACTTTATTCAGCTATGCAAACGGTAGCCTATTATTATAGTACTGTACTTCTGTATTATGAAACTTTGTCAACTGCGCAAACGGTAGCGTATTAACACTGTACTTCTGTATCACAAAACTGTGTCACATGTGCAAAGAGTAGCCTAATATTAGTGTGTTTTTGTAATTAATACTTTTATCGACAAATACATTTTTCTAGTACCCAAAGTATATACAGTATGCAATTACAAGAAATATAGATTAGTTTCACAGAAATATGAGTAAGGTTATCTGTAAATCCCCATCCCCTGCAATGCAGTAAGACCAAGGTGGTTTGACATACTGTAATTTTCTTCAACTTGTGATACTTTTACATCATGTCAGTTATGAGTAACTGATAATAGCTACAATTTTATCAATGCTTTAGCAGAAATTAAGATTTGTTTAAAAGAAACATGAGTAATGGTTAAAAAGGTTATTCATATATTTCCCCAGTAATGCAGAAAGACTGAGGTGGTTCGACATAATTTGCTTTAACTATAATATAATCTACAGGAGTCATGTGCACTCTCAGCTGGAATACTGCTCACCCTTGTGGAATGAATGTGGAGAGGTTGCACTAAAACAACTAAACAAATTCAAAACAAAGCTGTTAAAATTATCAATAACCCAACTATTACAAATGAACTACCCCCCTCCATGTGTAAGAAGGAATGTTGCCGCCCTTGCAGTACAGTATTTTACAGATACTATGGCAAACGCTCAGACAAGGTTGAATCCATTGTGCCATCTCTGCATGCCTTCCCCTGAGCTACACGGGCATTTGGTAGCGCTAATGACTGGACTATCACAATGCCATATTGCAGAACTTCTGCTTATCAGAATTCTTTTATTCCCCGAAGTGCATCTCTTTGGAACTCGCTTCCCCAGCGTGGTTTTCCCTAAAACTTCAACCTATGGCTGTTCAAGTCCAACTGCTATAGATTTTTTATAAATGGAGGACACCTATAATCTGGTGCATGGATTACTTTTATTTTTATTCATTTGTTTTTCCTTACTCTGTTCTGTTATTTAAAAAAAAAAAAAAAAAAAGTGATACTTGTACAATGAATCCATCTATCTATAGCCCAACGCCCTAATCCCGCAAAGGGTGGCTGCAGACAAAATGCCTCCAAGTCGCTCTGTCACTCACCATTTGACTACCCTCCCTCCAACTCACCCCTCCCTCCCTCATATACCTCTCAACTCCATCCTTCCACCTCATCCTCGGTCTACCCCTCCCTCTCCCTCCCTCCACCTCACCTACATACACCTTCTTAATCAGTCTTTCATTCTCCATTCTCTCCACATGTCCAAACCACCTCCGTGTATTTCTCCTAATCTTCTCAACCACATCCACATCCACCCCACAACGTTCCTTCACTTCATTTGTCAACCTGTCCCTCCATGTCACTCCACATGCTCCTCTCAAGTAACTCATTTCCACTGCTCTCACTCTTGACTAATTCCCCTCTTGCAGGGTCCATGCCTCATTTCCATACATAGCGTAGGGATCACAATACTATCACGCAGTGACTTCTTAACTTCCATACGCACCTCCCTATTCTTCATCACTGCTTTCAGTGAACCAACAGCCTTCCTTCCCTGCTGTACCCTTTCACGCACTTCATCCCCCAAAGTTCCATCCTTACTCATCAAACTACCCAAGTACTTGAATGCACTCACATTCTCCATATCCTCACCATCCAACCTTAGTGTACATTCTGTGACTTCATTCCTCTCAAACACCATAACTTTATTTTGTTTTCATTAACTTTCAGCTTCCTCCTCCTACACACTGTCCCAAATTCATTCACCGAACCTTGCAACTCCCATTCATCTTCACTCAGCAATACTGTATCATCAGCAAACAGCAACACCAGAATCTTCCAAATCTCACCCTCATTCATCAGAGCCACCCCCACATCCACTGCCCTACCTTGCACCTCCTTTACAACCCCAGCCATGTGTATATTAAACAGCCATGGAGACATCACACAACCCTGTTTCAGTCCCACATTGAGATCAAAGAAATCAGCTCACCATCCACTCGCACTGTAGCCCTAGTTCCTTCATACATACTCTTCACAACACTCAACAATTTCCCCTCCACTCCATCTATTCTTAATATCTTCCACATACCTTGCCTATCTATCAGTAATGAATAACTGATAATGGCCATCAAATTAATGCTTGTATGATTATTAAATATCACATATGGCAGAATGATGATGATAGGTGTGGCAATACAGAAATAATGAACTGCACATGTCAAGTGCTTATGCAGCCCACAGCACTATTAGTCTCATGAACTTACATGCACTGTATTATTTATGAAGAGTCATGGATTTTTCATTCCCTCATGTTAACAGTGATATTTCATTACATATAGGATTTTTTTTTTTTTTTTTTTTTTAATATTAATGCACAAACCGGGCAGGGAATGGCTATTCTTTTCCTTTAGAGGTTGTTTTTCCTGCCACATTCAAATCCCAGCTAGGCTAAAAACACGTGTTGATTGGATGTAAGCACAATGTCTGAATTCCTGCTTCAGTCTGATGTTTAAATCCCAAATTATTCAAAATCATATTATCTGCAATATAGTCCAGTGATATGAATATGGCTTAACCCTTGGCTATGATACAGGATTGAGCAATCCCCAATCTGAGGTCTGAACCAACCTCAAACCCAAGGTTTAAACTGTCATTCTGAATTCAGGCCCAGGAAAACCAGCTATGGTAACCCCTGTATTGAAGAGCTGGACAGAAAAGGAGTGAGAGTGTTTAGTTACACAGGTGTTGCATGCCTCCCATGGCGAGGGAGGAGTGCAAGCACAGACTTCAATGTAACTTTTTCTTTTCTAGCAATTGTGATGTCCTCAAAAAGAATTGGCATTTTCGAGAAATAAGAAACATATTATTGTCATTAACATACTGGTGCTGTGATGGAGAAATAATAATTCTTGCTACTGTCCAGTGAACAATCACGGTTTATAAAAAGTGACGGGTGAACATACAACATATCCATCCCCTCAGGTTGGGCAGTGTAAGGTGCCTGTGTGCTACCATGGCAACCATGGGATGCAGGCAATGTCAATGAAAGTGCAAGTCCACAAAGTCCCAATCGAGTCCAAAGGCTCATTAGCTGCTGCTTTCAGGAAAGCAAGCATACATTGCAGCCGATGACACTGGATCAGGAGCTTTGCACATCAGAAAGGATCTAATACCATTTAATAACATATTCTGCCTTATTTAGATTACTGTCAGCCTTCATGTTGCATTACAAAAACTGCACTAAAGCAGCCTGTTTTATAAACAGCTATCAATAATATGCTCAAAGGTGTAGGCTCTTGTAACAGTCCTGTGGTAGATGATATAGTTTCCATGAATATTTCTGCATTTCTGAAAGTGTGTTGTTACCCAAGGTCACTATAAAAAAAAAAAAAAAAAAAAAAAAAAAAAAAAAAAAGTCTTAGGGATAACTATATACTTATACACTGACCTATACATGTAGTATAGAGGTACCTTAGGTAAGACAGGTAATGCAGTTATCTGATTCTGCAAGGGTGCTATGAAACAAAAAATCACACTACTATACAAATCTATAGGAAAACCATTATATATCTATCTAGATATCTATCTATTGCCAGACGCATTAATCCCGTAAAGGGTGGCCACAAACAAATTGCCTCCATGTCGCCCTGTCTCCTGCCATTTCACTGCCCTGCTCCCAGCTCCCAACCCCCTCTCTCATATACCTCTCCACTCCATCCCTCCATCTCATCCTTGGCCTCTCCCTCTCTTTCCCTCCCTCCACCTCACTCACATACATTCTCCTTGTCAGTCTCTTGCTCTCCATCCTCTCCACATGGCCAGACCACCTCAGTGAGTGTCTCCTAATGCTTCCTATCACATCCACATCCACACCACAATGCTCCTTCACTTCCTCATTTGTCAGTCTGCCTCTCCATGTGACTCCACATGCTCCTCTCAAATAACTCATTTCAACTGCTCTCAATCTTGACCTGTGTCCCTCCAACAAGGTCCAAGCTTCACTTCCATATGTTAGAGTTGGTATCACAATAATGTCATGCAGTAACTTTTTCACTTCCATGTTCACTTCCCTGTTTCTTATCACTGCTTTCAAAGAACCAGAAACCTTTCTTCCTTGTTGTACCCTTTCAACCACTTCCCCCTCTAAATACCCATCCTTACTCATCACACTACCCATATACAGTACTTAAATCACTCACATTTTCCATTTCCTCCTCATCCAACCTCACTGTACATTCAGTGACTTCATGTCACTAGAAGGCCATAACTTTACTCTTTCCTACATTCACCTTTAGATTCTGTTTCTTACACACTCTCCCAAACTCATTCACCAAGCCTTGCAGCTCCCCTTCATCTTCATTTAACAACACAGTATCATCTGCAAACAACATTACAGGGAGTTTCCACACACTGCTCTCTCTCATTTGGGCTGCTCCAACATCCACTGCCCTACCTTGTATCTCTTTTATAACCCCATCCATGTACAGGTTGAACAACCATGGAGACATGACACTTCCCTGTTTCAATCCATACTTCAAATTTAAAAATTCACTCAATTCACTATCCACACACACTGCAGCCTTAGCACCCTCATACATAACTCTTCATGGCATTCAACAACTTCCCATTTACTCCATATATTCTTAATACTTTCCACAATCATTGTCTATCCACTCTGTCATATGCTTTCTCCAAATCCATGAAGGCCGCATAAAACTTTTCCCTTTTCTAGAAACTTTTCCACTAAAGACCTAGGAATGAATATCTGATCTACACAACCTCTTCCGTTCCTAAAACCTCCCTGTTCTTCTCCAGCTAATTTCTCTCTTACTTCCCTTCATCTGTCAGTAAGTATCCTACCATATACTTTTCCTATTACACTAAGAAGACAAATGCCACTGTGATTACCACACACTTCTTTTCTCCTTTTCCTTTGTACTGGACAAATAATTATACCTGACTTCCAATCCTCTGGGACTTTACTTTCCTCTCAGGCCAATCTGCACATCTTCCACATCCATTCTACTACTACCTCTGCTTCATGCTTCATCATTTCACCATACACTCCATCAATTCCTGGGGCTTTCCACATTCTGACTTTCTTAACTGCTCCCACAACTTCCACACTACTGATTTCTTCACCTCTTCTCACATTCCTCTTTCCCCCAGCCATTCTCCAGCCACTTACACTTGCATTACTTTCATTCTCTATGTTCAACAATTAAGTGTTCTCTCCATCTGCTCACTTTTTCTCCCTTCTTCACTAGTAATCCACCATTTTTATCTTTCACTCCCCAACTAGCTTCTTTGACACCCTGTCTAACTCTCTTTACAGTACCTCTTTCCAGAACATTTTCTTGCATTCTCTCCACTTTACACTCAAATTCCTTCCAAATTCATCATCAATTCTCTACTTACTCTCTCTTACTAATCTTTGTACCTCTCTCTTCCTCACTACACATGAGAGCCTCAGTTTCATGACGCTGTAAGCACTACTCCCGGGGCTTGTGGAGGTATAGGTACTGGCGGCCGCCTCAATCATAGCACTATCTTCCTACAAGTAGATCATAGCAAATACTGACAAGGAAAGTGGTCAAAAATGCAATAATATCAGACAGATTTTCTTACTCATTTGGGGAAGGAAGCAAAAGCCAGGGTTATTTCCATACAGCCGTAAGTCTCTCTCTATTCCTTTAAAATTCCCGCTCAGCAAATAATGGTGGGAGATGGAGAACGCACTCTCTATGTTAGCCAGTGGGAACGACCAGCCAATGAGAACGCGCCCAGCATACCGTGTAGAGGCAGGTAGTCAATGACAGTGTGTCTCCAGGAATAAACACCAATCGGGATTGCTCTACCACGCATCGCTAGACACCACTCAATGTTTACAAGCTCCCATCCAGTCCCGCCATATTTTATCCCAGAGTTAGAGTGTGACAGAGTAATTTCGAATTATTTTCTTCAAAGCAGAGCATATTACCACTACTGGCCGATGTTAGGGATAGCTAACCCTTTACCATTCTCTGTTCTGTCATTGTTACTGATAACATCAACATCCTCTTCTGTCTTTCATTCCTTCATTGTTTCCTCTCCCTTCTGCCTGTGGGTGACTCTACACTGAGTGACAAGCCAAATGGTTTCCTGTACACCAGGAAACCATTTACTACACTGGGTGGTAACCATATAACCAAATTTTGGCACCTGGTGGTTTAGTGGGTAATTATTGTGCTCCAGTCGGATTGAACTGGTGAAGGTTTATATCCAAGGGGTGATTGGGGTTTATTGCTCATGTAATGCCACTCAGGGATGAGTGAGGCTTGTCACTCTCATCTTAAATGTCAGGACCAACTGCCTAGCCCCAGGCTTCTACGCTCCTCATGGGACATCGTAGGATTGGATGATGGATGGATGGATTTACTGTATTGAAGAATTTTTCTTTTACTCTCAGTATCATATAATTGATGTACCCCTTATCAGCTTAGAAAATTACTAAACTTACCAGTTCCAGTTGCAACAGTCAATTATTCCAATATAGTGGTAGTCATTATTCATAAACATTACTATCATCATCCACTAACATTCGCACTGATTGGTTATTTCTATAATAGAACAATTTTGAACACTCAGTGGTTTACCTTAACATTAAATCATGGTATATGAGCACAATCTGTAGTGAGAATCATAAAAAAAAAAAAAATTTAATTAAGAAAAAATAGAAAAATCTAAGGGAGGGGTCAGTATTCTCGTCATTAGTGGTGTTATTACAAACCAAAAGTGATCATTTTACCAACAAAAAATTCTAAAAGCAAAGGCTATCAAATAAAACAAGCCTGAAGGTGAAAGGTTTATTAATCCCAAAGCAGCAAAAGAAAAACTTTGACTGTGATTTTCTCTCCTTTTGTTTTTTCGATGGTCCTTACATCATGGAAGTGAGGCCCTCATGTACCTCTCTCTTCTGAAACTCAATTCCCTCCACACCCCTGTTTCTCCTCCACTCACTACAGTATATGCTACCTTCTTTTGTGCCACAGCCTGTCTCACCTCTTCATTCCACCATGCTGTTCTTGCACCCCTTTCCGTCTTCTCTCCACCCCACACACCACTTCACATGCTGTACAGATTTCTTCTGTGAATATCTTGCACACACCTTCCACATCCCCCATCTGCTCCAAATCGTGTTTACCCAATCGCTCCTCCATTTCTCTCTTATATTTTGCTTTTTTTTTATCCTCTTGTAAATTTTTCTCTCTCTTTGAATGAACACTTCCTCCTGTCCTTCCATTCTTCTATTCCTCCATTTCATTTGAACCTTGACTCTCACCACCACCAAGTGGTGGTCAGAAAGTCCACTCACCCAAACTCTATACACTCTTACATCCATTACACACCTTCTATCATCCACAAAAACATAATCAATCATTGCCTTCTATTCATTCAGTTCACCACCCACCCTTCTCATCACTCACCATGTATAACAAAAACATAATCAATCATTGCCTTCTATTCATTCAGTTCACCACCCACCATTCTCATCACTCGCCATGTACACCTGTGAATCATTTTGTGCCAGAAGAGGGTATGGCTATCATCAACCCCCTCCCGGCACAAATGTCCACTAAAACACTGCAATTCTCATCCACTTCTGCAGGCACACCCGACTCACCAACTACTCCATCCAACTTCACTTCATATCTCCATTCAAAAAGACTCTCTTTCCTTTTAAACTTTTCCATGCACACTTCCACATTTGTCCAGAACTCTTCTTTCACACTGCTTGCACGACCTTGCATTGGCGCATACATACACACAGTCGCTCACATTTGTAGTTCAACTTTCAAGCTTACCCACACAATCTTTGTGCCAGCTGATCCATACTTTCTTATATTCACCTTCCTTCTCATACACACAACAATACACACTCCTTCTTGTGCCCTCTCACTCTCTCCCACTCCCACACATATACCCCATCCATACTCCCATTGTCTCACAGTCTCACCTCTTCATTTAGTTTCTGTTAATCCACATACATCCACTTTTGCATCCTCAAGCACCTGGACAATCTCTCTCTTTTTAACCTCATCATTTGCACCCGTTACAGTACATGTCGCAATCCGTACCATGTCCTTTGTTCGGTCCTTACAGTAGTCATCACCTGTTGGTCAGTCCTGGTCTGAGGCTCCTTGTTCATATTTTTAGTTATTTGTTTTCTGGGGAGAGGCACTAACCCTCCGCTAACCCACTTGTTGTCACACAGGGAACACATGTTGGCTAGTTATAAGGTTACCACTATAACCATTATAATTCCTCCACTGCTTCTAGCTGTTCAGCCATGGTCAACCTTTACTCCTACCACTCAGTCTAAAAGTAACCTAAACACCTTCCTTAACATATGTTGTCACAATGTACTGCACACACACACACACACACACACACACACACACACACACACACACACACACACACACACACACACACAAACAATCATGTAATATTAAAATCTCCAACACACACAAAACACACACAATATTGTAAACATATACATCACACAACATACATACACAAAACATACAAGTAATCCTCAACTTACATAATTAATTGGTTCTTGCAGCTCTTATGTACAGTACGTCGAATTTTTACATAAGTCCGTATTTGTAAGCTGATGATTTGGTGTTAATTGCAGAGAATGAAAGGGAGGCAGAGGAAAGATTCTGGAAGTGGAGAGATGGTATGGGGCACAAGGGCTTAAGAGTAAATGATTATAAATGAAAAGTGATGCTATCTAGGAATGGGGGCAGTACTGTCAAAGGAGAGGGAGATTGGCCATGTGCAACTTGCCACAAAGGTGTGGGAAGTAATTCCATCTTGTGCAGAGTTTGTGATGAGTGGGTGCGTAAGGGATGTAGTGGTATTAGAGACAGACCGTGAAATAACGCTGATTTCATGTGTGGGGTGCACCAGGAAGAGCATGTGGAGATCATCATGCATGAAAGGACTGATCTTGCTAGCGAGTCTCTGTGTGGAAGAATTTTGTTGTTTGGGAAACATGTTATGTGCTGGAGGTGGGGCTGGGGCTAGCTCTGTGGCTAGAGTGAGGAGTGGCTGGAAGAAGTTCAGGGAGCTGTTGCCTCTCCTGACAATGAGAGGGCTCTCCCTCCGTGCTAAGGGATTTTTGTATGCCGGCATGTGTTAAGAGCGTAATGTTGTATGGTAGTGAGACCTGGGCTGTAAAGGAGGAGGATATTTGTAGGCTCAAATGTACAGAAAAGGCAGTGATTAGGTGGATGTGCAGTGTGCCCCTGAGTGTGAGGCCTGGGGGGGCTAGGTTTACAATGGAAGAGTTGAGAGGTAAGATGGAACTGGAGTGTATTGGAGTTGTGATGAGGACAGGTATTTTGAGATGGTTTGGGTATGTGGAGAGGATGGGGGATGATAACTGGGTGCAGCAAAAGAGAAATGTTAACGTCAGGGGTAAGGCTGCGAGAGGCATACCGAAAAAGACCTGGGATGAAGTCATTGAGCATGACCTCAGGGGCAAGGGACTGAATAGGAAAGTTGCCAGAGACTGAGCAGCATGAAGGGCTGTCATTAGGTGACTAAGGCCAATGCATGCAAGCATGATGAAGCCCTTACAAATGAAACGAGACAAAATTAAACGCATTTACTCTTGGGGTTGCATAATATCTTTAACCAACACTCAAAAACTCCATAATAATTATCTTTGTTTGGTAAACATAAGCTAACATAAATTCAAAGGCTGTACTTATTTATGCATAAAAGCTGCAGGAGGTACACAACCATGTACCTCCTGCTACAATGGTAACCACATTTGTACTGGACACACAAATTGAGAGGCAGGAACTGACACCACTGGTGCCCAACAAATGAAGTAGGACTTGGCGTGCATTTTAATCTTTGAAATTAGTTTTTACGTAACTCCAAATTTACACAGGTAGAGGAGTACCTATACACACCACATACAAATCACAATGAAGCCTACTACACCAGCCTAAGAGTAATATCATTCTCAGCTCAAACCATGCTACCTACATATTTCTGTGTCACTAATGAAGTAATGAAGTGGGTCAGATTTTTCTGATCATGTTCCCTGAGTTCAGGGAACAAAATAATTGGCTACCAGAGGTACCACTGTATAAACAATCTATTCTGTAAATGCTCTGACTCTTCCTTAACATAAGAGAGTGCAGTCTGATAAACAGATAATTCAAATATACTGTACTGTATATATTACCTGAATGACAGCCTGCCCCACTGCAGAATTGGCACCATTCTGTATAACAGTGTCACCATTCTTGAGAGGTACAAAGTCTTTTAACATTCTGTATGCTGTTCCTGGGTTGACAGCTACAGTAGCAGTTGCCACCACATCAATATCAGCAGGAACCTAAGAGAAATAGGTGATCCTTAGTTGCAATCAAGATTTGAGAAAATTTTGCTTTACTTGCTGTACAGTACAAATCATATCAATACTACCTATGACAGCTGCCAGAACATAAAATTTCATACAAGAGAACCTGCCATTACTTAGTAAAGCAGAAGTTAGATCTCACTACATGACTGAGACAACTTCTGGAAATCTTACTGTCCAGTGATCCCTTTGGTTACTGCGCACTTGGTGTTAGCAGTTTCTGTTATTACTGTCAGATGAAAATCTGCAATCCTGCTGTTATCGTGCATTTTTTGGCTAAAACACTTCACTATCACACACCTGAGCTGGTTTCTGCTGACAATGCTGATGTAGTATCTGTGGTTTCTGACAGCCTTCAGAGATACAAATATGAGGCCCTACTCGAGGAGTTAATTCCAGACAGTGGAGACTACTAACTTTCCACCCCTTAGCCTCAGAATCCCTTACCTCAAGCCCATCTCTTGTCTCTATATGGTGTGTGATTCTTCGTTATTATGCCCTTTTCATCATTTTCTATTAACCCATCCATGCCTATGTGAGTTTCTGAAACTAACCACACTACTATATATGTATTTAGTGGGCCTAAATTATTGTAAATGCAAAAATTTGGGTTCACAAGTGGGGTGCCCGGTACCTACCTACCTAGAGGCAGACGCCACAATCCCATAAGGGGTGGCCATTTGTCTCTGAGTTAGTTTTTTCATGGGAAGGGGCACTAAACCTCAACCATCACACTTGTTGACATATAGGGAACACGTATTGGTTGGTTATGTGGTTACCACCCGCCATTCTAAATGCTTTCTTGGCTTACAGGAAAACATTAAGCTTGTCACTCAATGTACAGCCACCTGAAAAGGAAAGAAAAATAAAAGACATGAAACATAGGAGAAACAGAAAGAAAGGAGGGAATACACAAAAAGAATGATAAAGGTGAAGGAAGAAGTAGGCAGCACTACGTTAAAAGAGTGGATGATGGCCCAGTACCAATTAGAATAAATCCGATAGGTTCTGTGCTTTTGTTATCAAGCAATTTCATTATCATGCACTAGATGCAGTACCAATTTTGCACAATAACCAAGAGATCACTGTACTCGTATACCAATTAGTTATAACAAGGCTACACTAAGGATATACTTTCAGAGACTGGAAAAGGCAACCTTCCCCCCCCCCCCCCCTGAAAGCAGCCTTAACAAGTGGGCTCATTGATGTCTTTTGACACTGCCCATGCATCGTATGTTATGACAGGAAGAATCATCTCTGATTCAAAGGCTACAAAGAAGGTGCAGCACTTTGTTTCCAGTTAAAATGCATTTCATGGAATATGCACATTTCCCCAAGTTCTTCACTGTTTTATTTGTTTATTCAAAATGACAGCAAAGCAGTGAACATCCCACTCTTTGTGCAGCATGTGTATCTGGAGGAGTTACTCTTCAATTTGTCACCTACTTTCTTTCTCTCATTTACTATACCTGAGTGTGAGTGTTGGTGTTTCTTCACATTCATTTGACTACCCAGGTTTACCGAATGTTCTGAAGAGCATATTGATATCAATAGTATCTTTACTGCAGAAGTCACTAATTTAATAAATAAAGAGTATATAGGAGTGTGTTGTCCCAGATGACTGACTGAACAGTGTAACTGTAAATGTCTACACAGGGAAGGGTGATACTCTGGAAAGAGGAGATTATAGAGGAATAAAGCTTTTAGACCAGATAATGAAGGTAATGAAGAGAGCTCTACAAGGTATGATTTGAGAAAGAGTGAATATTGATGAGATGCGGTTTGGGTTTATGCCAGGCAAAAGGACCATCCCGTAAAACAAATAACTCAAAGTCAAATGGTCACCCCTTGTGGGATTGTGGTGTTTGGCAATAGATAGACAGATACTAACACTGTCAGATACTTAGGAAAGCTGACAACTTGTCTTTTATATTTTATCAAATTAGGATCATGATCATTAGATTGAATCATGTTACTGTGTATTCAAAGAAGAGTTTAGCTCATATGTTAACACTGAGTATAATCACATTTTTTGTTTTTACCAAAGAGCCTTCATTCCTCTGTTTTTTAATATTTGCCCTGTAACAACAGGCAATCACTGGTGCCTGACTTGATCAAGATCTGAGCAGGAAAGTACAGGCCAAGCAGACATGATGCATCTGTGAAATACACATCCATCACATTATCTGTCTTCTTCATTTTTACTGTATTTATATGAAAAGAATCAATTTTGATTTAAATCATGATTTTTTCATTCTGATTTAAATCAATTTAAATCACATGACTTAAATAATTTTATTTAAATCATAACAACCCTGCTAGGCATGCACAAAATTTAAAAGCATTGAGTTCTCTAACAGCTGATCACTGGACAGGAACAGACCTCCATCATAATAATCATTACTGGTACATCAACTCATATCAAAGTGTGCCAAAATTATCCTTAAAAAGCCAGTGCATTACAGTTCTGAATGACAACTAGTCTTTTCTTGCTCTAAAGTGATAAAAAATTATTGAAATATGTGAACAGTAATATAAAAGTATCAAGTTCAATCAGCAGCTCACTGAGCAGCAAATGGGAGAGAATAGTCCAAGACAATAGCCCACTGCATCACCCCAGTTTAAAGTTTAGCTTGCCTTCAGGGACAGTTATCCTTGGTATGTTATGTGGATTACAAGCCTGAGTGACAATTTATATTTTTTGAGCTCTAAGGTGACAAAAACTATATGGTACATGTGAACAATAACATAAAAGCAGTGAGTCCTCCAAAAGGCTGATCACGTGGCCAGAGCTACACTGTGCATGCGTGCGTGCGTGGATGAGTGCGAGCGTGCGTGCACACGCACGCGCGAGTGTGTGTGTGTGTGTGTGTGTGTGTGTGTGTGTGTGTGTGTGTGTGTTATCAATATCACGATTTTATCATGTTTTATGCTTAATAAACTGCTGTATCTGCAATGGTTTACAGTGACAGTACAAGCACACTGTGGTGTTTCAGATGTTTATGGACTTTAAGTAGTTTGGTCTGAGATTACACTAAGGTTAGGCAGTCACATAAGAGCAACCCTTGCTAGCCACATGACATTATCTCCACTGAACCCATGATACAACCATTCCAATTTATGATATTTCAAACAACAATCAGTTTTTCCCAAATGCAGCCCTATCAATATGTAATGATATAAAGCCAACATTACAGAATATTTAGTGTTTCTTCTTTTGGTGGACCATTATCCACTCATACTCATTGGCTGGGTAACAAGAGTGGATGGAGCATAAGGCCTGTGACAGTAACAACAATTAACTAACTACAGTGCTCGACAGAAGTATGTGGCGCCCAGCGCCCCCCCAACAAAACAAGCCTTTCAATTATGGATAAAACATGTAAATAATGCATTATAATTACCTTTAATACTTGGTAGGGTGTCCTTTGCGCCTCTTCACGGACCTGAGATGTCGTGGAAGTGAAAAGAGCCAGGTTCCTCACGTGCTGGGGTGATATACTTGCCCAGGACTCACAAATGGCTGCTTCCAGCTTAGGCAGAGAGCTCACGTCCTTCCCTTTGAGATTCTTCTTTACGAGGTACCAGAGGTTTTCTATCGGGTTGAAGTCTGGGCTATTGCCTGGCCAGTCTTTGATGAATGAGATCTCGAAGTCACGAAGCCAGTTGGTGACAGATTTGGCTTTATGAGCAGGTGCACTGTCCTGCTGAAACACTCGTCGGAGGACTGAGGTAAATGATCACAAGCAGCTCCAGGTAAACGTCCTGATTCACTCAAAGGTTCCTGGGAAGCACAACAAGCTTCCCCAAACCCTTACCAGAGAAACAACTCCATACCATTAGTGAATCAGGGTGTTTAACTGTGCTTTCCACATAACGGGGGTCAAGCGGGGTCACTACCTCTGCAACGGTACACTCGTGCTCCTTGATTACAGTTAACGGTAAACGTTGCCTCATCAGACCACAACACTGACAACCATCGCTCCTCAACCCAGGTAAGGTACTTGTTAGCAAAGGCAAGCCTAGGAAGTTGCTGGTTACGTGTACGAAGAGGCCTTCTCACAGGCCTGTGGCTTGTGTAACCAAGTTCATGGACTCTTTGAGAAACAGTGTGCACTGAAACCTCGCCAAACACTTCCGGGTTGCTCTCCTTAATTCTCCTTGCAGTCACAAGAGGATTAGACTCCACTGCACATTTGAGCACATTAACAGCCCTCGGGGAAGTTTTCCTGGGCCTACCAGACCGTGGTTTCTTTGTAGGAATGTCACCACTGTTTTCCACTCTGTAACGGGCACACCACCTCTGCACTGTCGACCGAGCCACACCAACCAAATCACTAATTTCCTTCGTGGGATGCCTGCCTCCGTTAGAGCAATGATCTGTGATATTATTTCACTAGACAATTCATGGGTAGGGGCCATATTAAAGTAGCGAAAGCCAAAACACTGTGGTTCACTAGGTAAAAAATGGCGCAACGAGTGGGAGGAGCGGCTGGGTTTCCCTCTCTCTCGCAGCCCGCAGGCAACTGACGCACCAGCCAACCTGCGCGCAGTAAGGCCTCAGGCTGCCATGATGCCATGTTAGCGCCCAAAACTTCTGGCTAAATTTTTTCTCCCAAAAAGGGGTGATTCTTTTTTTGCCAAAAGTATTGCGCGCCTTGACATAGGCGCCCAATACTTTTGTCGAGCACTGTACTGCTTTATGGGGGGAAGGAGGGTTGCACAGCTTCAGACTTATTCATGCAGCCAGTTCTTTACTAACCTGTCCTTGAATTAGTGATTCTGACAGTAATTTAAAAAACCGGTTGACTGCATTACTGCAAAAAAAAAAAATGACACTCAAAATCTATGCACTGGCTACATTCCTCCACACTGGTCCAATACCAGAGTGTATGAGATGGAACTCAGGCTGTGGACACCATTTTGAAGCAAGTGAAGTAAGGCAGTGCTGTGGCTGTTGCTTAACCCGTATATGTCTGGCCGAGCAGATCCATGAACCACAGGTAAACAACTGCCTCTGTGGTGCTGTCCTGTAGGCACAGTACAGTACATACACTGCACTGTGCAGGAATCTGCTGCCCCTTATGGCAGACAGCACCTTACCAGGGTCAAACCAGGTGCAGGGAAACATAAGGAGGTTTGGATGCCGGGTGGATGCCACAGCTGCCCCACCCAGAGTGCACAGCGTTACTTTGTGTAAAGTGCACAGTGTTACTTTGTTTAGGTTCTTTGTCAATGCCAAAGTATGAGGTGAATGACACTGACTACAAATGAAACAGAGAAAAAACTTACATTTGTAAGTGTACAATAACTTCAAATGACTGCCATTGTTTATCATGCAATTAATGCTGAAAAATTATGATTAAATTTTTCAATTACTGTGTATCAATCTACCACATACTAAGGGATACCTACACACATACTTTCTCTGAACTATCCTGAAAGTATCAGCTTCCACTTCCAATAATATACCCATTTTATTTTAACTTGACCTCAAACTGCCATCATTCCACCTTGAATGCCAAGTTGCAAAATGGGATTAACACTAGAATATGATGCTAGTCATGAAGAAGCACTATGGAAGGCATGTAGAGCTGTAGTGTTCTATTTTTCTGCTACTGCGCTATGTAAAATGTGCAACAAGAGGACAAAAATCTGGGCCAAGTTAGTGTAAAAGGACTATAGTACTTCTACGAGTACTTCAGCAAGTCTGAAGGTATTACTCCTTATCACCACAACAAACAACACTTACTTTGATGAGGTCTGCTGCTGATGCCACAATATGAGTTCTCCATGTCCCAAGTCCACTAAGTCGGGGGATGACACGATCACCAGGCTGTATGCTACCATTTGTCCCACTCTCACTGACTTCCATCACCTCCCCCACACCTTCAGAGCCTGGGACACTTGGCAGTGGTGGCTTGATAGCATAAACACCTTGGATCGTGTTGATGTCTGCAGGGTTGATAGGTGCAGCAACCATGCGCACCAATACCTGACAATTAATCACACTTCAACATTTGCTGACACTCCTGTTACTCAAGTCTCAAAAGTACTCTTTGTTACTGTGGCCTCTAGCTCACATAAAAATTACCTAACATGATCGCAAAAACTGAGTGGCTCAAATCACATGCTCTCGAAGTTCATTTATTGAGGTTATGTAAAGTTAACAACATTACTGTGACTGATTATGATATCTAGCATTGCCCTTTTAAAGTACTGTACCATAATCAATATTTCATGAATGAGCTCACTTGTAACTGACTCAGTTTGCAACAGTGATGGTGACAGATTGATAATGCAGTCTGCATTTCTAAGCTTTACTGTACCGAGATCAAAGCATTATATAACCATGATGATGTGTTGGCTCAAGGATTGTGTGGGTATGATTGAAAGTTAGACTACAAATGTAGGCGATTGTGTGTGTGTATGCACCAACACAAGATCATGCAAGCAGAGTGAAAGAAGAGATCTGAACAAATGTGGAAGCGTACATGGATAAATTTGACAGATATGAGAGTGTGTTTCTGAATGGAGATATGAATGGAAAGGTAGGGAATGTGAAGGTGGATGGAGTACAGTAATTGGTGAGTGGGGTGTGCCTGCAGAAGTGGATGAGAATGGCAGTGCTCTAGTGGACATTTGTGCCGGGAGGGGGTTGGTGATAGCCAATATCCTCTTCAGACACAAAATGATCCACAGGTATACGTGGCCGTGGCGAATGATGAGAGGGGTGGGTGGTGAACTGAATGAACAGAAGGCAATAATTGATTATGTGTGTATGGATGATAGAATGAGGTGTGCAATGGACACAAGAGCATACCAAGGTTGGGGGAATGGACTTTCTGACCACCAATTGGTGGTGGTGAGTGTCAAAATATTCACAAGAAATCTGTGCAACATGTGAGGTGGTGTGTGGGGTGAAAAAAAGACAAATGGGGATACAAAGCAAAGCATGGTGGAATGAAGAGGAAGGCAGACTATGGCACAAACGAAGAAAGCATACAGTGAGTGGATGAGGAACACGGGTGTGGAAGAAGTTGAGAGACGGAAGAGAGAGTTACATGTAGAGAGGAAGAGAGAGGTGAAAAGATTAGTTTGAGAGAGTAAGAAGACAGTGGATGACGAATTTGGAAAGAATTTGAGTGTAAAGTGGATGGAATGTAAGAAAATGTTCTGGTGAGAGATAAGAAGAGTTAGACAGGGCATTGAAAAAGTTAGTCGGGGAGTGAAAGATAAGAATGGTAGATTACTAGTGGAGAAGACAGAAAAAGTGAGCAGATGGAGAGAACACATTAAGGAATAGTTGAATACAAAGAATGAAAGTAATGTGAGTATAAATGACTAGGGAATGACTGGGAAAGGGAGGGATGTGAGAAGAGAGGAAGAAAGCAGTAGGACGGAAGTTGTGGAAGCTATAAAGAAAGTCATAATGGGGAAAGCCCCAGGAATTGATGGAGTGTGTGGTGAAATGCTGAAGCATGGGGGAGAGATAGCAGTAGAACAGATATGGATGATGTACAGATTGGCCTAGGAGGATGGTAAAGTCCCGGAGGATTGGAAGCCAAGTATAATTATTCCCCTGTACAAAGGAAATGAGGAAAAAGAAGTGTGTGGTAATCAAAAGGTCAGTCATCTTCTCAGTGGAATGGGAAAAGTAGGATACTTACTGACAGACTTTGGGAAATAACAGAGGACTTAGTTGGAGAAGAACAGGGAGGCTTTAGGAAGGGAAGCAATTGTGTAGATCAGATATTCATTCTTGGGTTTTGGGTGGAAAAGTTTCAGAGAAGGGAAAGAAGTTGTATGTGCCCTTCGTGGACTTGAAGAAAGCACATGACCGGGTGGATAGAAAAGGACTGTGGAAAGTAAAAAGAATATATGGAGTAAATGGGAAGTTGTGAATGCCATGAAAAGTATGTAAGACAGTGCTAAGGCTACAATGTGTGTGGATTGAGAACTGAGTGAATTTTTCTATCTGAAGGTTGGATTGAAACACAGATGTGTCATGTCTCCATGGTTGTTCAATCTGTATATGGATGGGGTTATAAAAGAGATACAATGTAGGGCAGTGGATGTTCAAGTGGCCCCTAAAGAGAAAGGATAGTGAGTGGAAACTCCCTGTACTGTTGTTTGCAGATGATGCTGTGTTGTTAAGTGAAGACAAAGGGGAGCTGCAAGGCTTGGTGAATGAGTTCGGGAGAGTGTGTACGAAATGGAATCTAAAGGTGAATGTAGGGAAGAATACAGTTATGCTCTTCGAGAGAAATGAAGTCACTGAATGAACAGTGAGGTTGGATGAGGAGGGAATGAAAAATGTGAGTGCGAATAAATACTTGGGTAGTGTGATGATTGAGGGAAGTTTAGAGGGTGAAGTGCTTGAAAGGGTACAACAAGGAAGAAAGGTTGCTGGTTCTTTGAAAGCAGTGGTGAGAAACAGGGAAGTGAGCATGGATGTGAAAAAGTTACTGCATGACAGTACTGTGAAACCAACTCTAAAGTATGGAAGTGAAGCTTGGACCTTGTTTGAAGGACACAAGAGTGAGAGCAGTGGTAATGAGTTATCTGAGAGGAGCATGTGGAGTCACATGGAGAGGCAGACTGACAATTGAGGAAGTGAAGGAGCATTGTGATGTGGATGTGATAGGAAGCACTAGGTGAAACACACTAAGGTGGTTTGGCCACGTGGAGAGGATGGAGAGTGAGAGACTGATGAGGAGAGTGTATGTGAGTAAGGTGTTGGGGGGCAGAGGCAAAGTGAGGCAAAGGAGGAGATGGAGGGATGGAATGGAGAGGTATATGAGATAGGGGGGTTTGAGCTGGGAGCAGGGTAGTGAAATGGCTGGGGACTGGGCGACAGGGAGGCGAGTTGTTTATGGCCACCCCTTATGGGATTAAGGCGTCTGGCAATAGAAAGATAGATAGAAAGATAATGTGTAGCAGAACAATTCACTTTCCCAATAAAAATAATACAAAAACACTCTATTCTACTGCCAGATACCTTAATCCCACAAGGGTGGCCACAAACAAATTGCTTCTATGTCACCATGTCCTCCACAAACAGGCTGCCCTATTTCCAACTCAAACCTTCCTCCCTCATATATCTCTATTCCATGAAGTGATACATGGGGGATGTGCATATGGTACAGTACAAGAAATGAGGAAGGGGAAAGGATACTTGAGTCTGGGGAGGCAATGAACATGACTGTGTGTAACACACATTTTGGGAAAAGAAAGAGTAGGCTGATTACATATAAGTCACGGGTAAACTGAAACCAGACAGACTATTTCCTGGTCATGAGGCCTGATAGGAGGTTGGTGAAGGATGTTAAAGTAATAAGGAGTGAGGAGTGTGTCTAGAAAAACAAGTTATTGTATGTGACATGGTCCTTAACCCCTAAAGTACTATGCTCGTCGATCGAGGTTTTTGCGCAATTCCTTAAAACCACGAGCAACGTTGATTGTGCAACATCCACAAAAAACTGGCGGCAGCTGGCTCCATCCCCGGCTGTGACGTAGATCGCTTCTAACCAATCAGAACTAAGTGTTCAACACACCGGAGGGGGACGCAGGCCTGTACCCAGGTGGTGGGGATGAACCCCCCACCTCCCTCTCGCCACGTCCCTCTACCACACTACCTTGTTACTAACCTACTTCCCACCATTCTTCCCACCACCACCACCCCTCTGACACCCTCCTCATGCATCCCCCCCCCTCCCATGTAAATCCCCCCAAACGTCCCCCCTCCAGTCATCTGGGGGGAGGGTATTTCCCCCCTACCCTCCCTCCATGTCCCTGTACTTCACTGGGGCCCTTCCTTTGTGTCTGGTGGTGGTCTCCTCCCATCCCTCCATCCCCATACACCCCCTCCTGCCTTACTACCTCCCACCACCACTCCCCACCCCCACCCCCACCCCCTAGCAAGCAGTATCTTTACCTCCCCGGCCTCGAATATTTTGCGTATTTTTTATGCTTTATGGAGCATTTTTTAATCATTACCTGTAATTTATTCGTATCTTTGAATACAGATATGCACACCACAATTATTTTAGCTGTCTTTATTTGAAACCCACTCAAAAAAGAAATTTCCTTTTCCCTAGCTAGATTTGACAGCTCGCAAGGGAGAGGAGGGAGGAGGGGGGGTTAGGCGATGGGAGGGGAGGGAAGGGGAGGAAGAGGGGAGGAAGAGAGGGAAGGGAAGGGGAGGGAGGGGACTGGAGGTATGGGGAGGGGAGAGGAGGGGAGGATAATTTTTACTATTTATCATATTTTTATTGGGGGGGGGTTCATGACCACTTTCCCTAGCTAGATTTGACAGCTCGGCAGGAAGGGGAGGGAAGAGGGGAAAGGGGGAGGGGAGGTTAGGCGAGGGGAGAGGAGGGGAGGGAGGGGAAGGGAAGGGGAGGGAGGGGATTGGAGGTATGAGGAGAGGAGGGGGGGGATAATTTTTACTATTTATGATATTTACTGGGGGGGGGGGGTTTGTCACCATTTTATTTTTTTCTAATCACATTACAATGGTTTATAACATCTATACACACCAAAAAAAAAAAAAAAAAAGATTTTGGTGATTTTTGTACTGAATGTATTTTTGTGAAGAAAACAGGTGCGTGCGGCGTATTTTCTTTCTTGCCGGGGCCATGACGAGTATCTATCATCAACTTTGACGGGCCATAGTTCGGTAACTATTGGGTCTAGGAGGGTGGGGTTTGCGTTTTCAGGTGTGTAAATTCAACCTCTATAAATTGGGCATAAAACTTTTAACCTTCGAGAAAGTCAAAAAATAGACCTGTTGTTGCATCCTTGGGGTTAGTCGAGGCTGGAGAATTGCATACCCTAGGGGTAAAGGAGTGGGTGATGAAAAAAAAAGGACCAATGCACCTATAAGAAAATATGGAAGTTAAAAGGCCAAACAGTAAGTGATGCTTTCTATAGCAAGATGAGTAGTGGTGGCTGAACAAGAAGCTGTTGACAGATGTGTTAATGAAGGGTACAGAGCTGTCAAGACCCTTCAGAGCTCTCAAGATCAATCTCCTGAGGGTAACTAGTTTAGTGTGAGGATGGACAAGGGCCCCCCCCCCCCAAGCCAAGATATAAAGTAACCTGGTGGTGGGATGAGGGTGTAGACACTGCAGTTAAGGAGAAAAGAAGGCTTTTCAGGGAATGGAAAAGGGGTGGTAACAAAGAATAATACTTTGCATAAGGCTTTTGGACCAGATAATGAAGGTAATGGAAAGAGTTCTAGAAGCTATGACTAGAGAAACAGCAAATATTGATGAGATGCAGTTTGAGTTTATGCTAGGCAAAGGGACCACTGATGCCATAGTCACTGTTTGACAGCTTCAGGAAATACATACAGGAAAGAAAAGGGATCTGTACTTTGTTTTTGTTCATTTGGAGAAGGCCTTCAACAGAGTTCCCACAGAGGTGGTGAAGTGGGCAATGACACAGCATGGGATCGAGGGGTGGCTAGTTAGGGTGGTTAAAGCTATGTATGTGGGTACTCGCACCCAGATAAGGATGAACGATGATTTGAGTGTTGAGTTTTCCGTGAATATTGTGTGCATTAGGGATCAATCTTGAACCCCTTGTAGTTTATTATAACACTTGAAACCCTTTTACATGACTTCAAAAATGGACTCTTGTGGGAGATGTTGTATGCTGATGATTTGGTCTTGATTGCAGAGAATGAAAAGGAGGCAGAGGAATGATTTAGGAAGTGGAGAGATGGTATGGGGTACAAGGGCTTAAGAGTAAATGCAGATAAAACAAAAGTGAAGGTATCTAGGACTGGTGGAAGTGCTGTCAAAGGGAGTGGCCATGTATGATATGCCACATGGGCGTGGGAAGTAATTCCATCTTGTGCAGTGTTTGAGGTAAGATGGTACATAAGAGATGTAGTGGTATTAAAGGTAGACTGCAAGATAATGCTGATTTCATGTGTGTGGTGTGCTGGGGAGAGCATGTGGAGATTGTTAGGCGTGAAAGGACTGATCTTGCTGATGAGTCTCTTGAGTACATGGAAGGGTTTTATTATTTGGGAGACATGTTATGTGCCGGAGGTAGGGCTAAAGTGAGGAGCGATTGGAAGAAGTTCGGGGAGCTGTTGCCCTTCCTGACAATGAGAGGGCTCTCCCTCCATCACAAGGGATCTTTGTATGTGGCACATTAGGAGTGTAATGCTGTATGGTAGTGACCCCTAGGCAGTAGAGGAAGAGGATATTTGCAGGCTCAAACATACAGAAATGACAATGATTAGGCAGATGTACAGTGCGTCCTTGAGTGCTAGGCCTACAAGGGCTATGTTTACAATGCAAGAGTTGAGAGGTGGGTTGGGACCAAAGTGTGTTGGTGGTGTAATTTAGGTTGTTAGAGTTGAGAGGTAGGATGGGATCGGAGTGTGTTGGTGGTGTGATTTACGACGCAAGAGTTGAGAGGTAGGATGGGACCAAAGTGTGTTGGTGGTGTGATGAGGATAGGTAGACTGAGATGGTTTGGGCATGTGGAGAGGATGGGGGATGATAATTGGGTGCAGAAAGTGAGAAGTGTTAATGTTAGGGATGGGGTTGTGAGAAGCAGACTGAAAAAGACCTGGGATGCTGTCACTGAGTGTGACCTCAGGGATGAGGGACTGAATGGGGAAGCTGCAAGAGATCCAGCAGTGTGTAGAGCCGCCATTTGGTGACCAATGTTGACTCAAGCAAGCATGTTGGAATCTTTAAAAATGAAACAAAACGTTTCCACCATCTCACCCTAGGGGTGGTATTCTAGTATGGTCAGGAAAACTAAAACCTCTTCCTCACCAATTTATTTCTGATTCTGCTCCATTACTATATTCTTGTGTGTTATTTGTGCAATCTATGTTGATGGTGAAAAGAAATAGGAAGGAAACCAAGGGATATTAATGAGTAGTTTAAAAATTAAACTGTTAAGGAAAAGGCATTAGAGAGCCTCCTAACCCAACATGAATACAGTACAGGCCTAGGTTTTCCCCACATCTCCCCCTCTCCACCTCACTCAAATACACTCTCCTAGCTAGTCTCTCATTCATCATCCACTCCACATGGTGAAAACTTTTCTGAGCACTTCTCCTAAAGCCCTACACATCCTTACCAACACAATGCTCCTTGATTTTCTCATCTGTCTGTCTCTCCACGCAACTCCACATGGTACTCTCAAATAATGCATTTCCATTGCTCTCACTTTCGACTCTTGTCTTTACAACAGGGACAAAGTTTCACTTCCGTATGTCAGAATAGGGATCACAATACAGTAAAACCCAAGTTTAGCGACATCTTCATTTGTGGTTTCATGGTTAGCGGTCACCTGCAAATATTCCCAAACTATGGGTTTGGTACCAGAAACCCTTCCATTCATGGCGACAAAACGTAAGCAAACCACGCGCACATAAAGCGTTCGTCACTTGTTTGCCGCCATTGCCGCAGACCCACTCTGCACTCTGTGTGTTTAAACCTCCTCCCTGTGCCTTTTTTTCTGTGCCTTGCCACTTGTGTTCCTGGCTTAACTCTCGCACTATGGCTTCCTGCTACTCTGGAGGTTTGGGAGGCAGTCCTGAGAGTGAGAGAAGTGATGGTAAGAGGTCGAATCCACCAACTCTGAGAGGTAAGGGGAAAGTGAAACGTGACTTCCGTGTTGGTGGTAAGAAGCATGTGTATGACAATGATCTGAAAGCAAAATTGTGGCACAGATGGAGCAGGGTGCTAAGTATTCTGAAATTTATAAAATGTTTAAGATTCTGAGTCAACAGTGAGAAGCATGAGGAAGAAGCATGACATGTTAGCCTCACCACCTGCCTTGGAAATAACACTCCCATCCCTTCCATTTAACAGCTCACTTCAGCCTTCCAATTGAGTTTCCTTGCCTATTATGTACTTTGTATTAATACTATAGTTTCTTTTCAGGTGTGATCAGTAAATTTTACATTGCATATGTGGGTTTTAGGGGGAGTTGGCATGGGACCCAGAACCAATTAGCCTATTTCCCAAAAGCTCAATACCCCAAGTTTAGCAGTTTCACAGTTTGCGGTACCTTTCACAGAACCAATTAGGTGCAAAACCTGGGGCTTTACTGTACTGTCATGCAGTGACTTTTCTCTGGCTTCCATGCAACCTCCTTATTACATAATACTACATACAAAATCATACTAAGTTTATTTTGTATCACCATAAAGCATGACTGGCAGCCTTATGACCTCTACCTCTTACTTTCATGGGCAGCAGTCCAAAGAATTATATCACATACTTATTTTACACCCAGGGCATGTCCTTGACCTAGAAGGGCCACAAGGTGTTCTCCTCGTTAAGGTAACTATGGAGATTTTTAAATGTTCTCACTGCATCCACAGGAGACCACCATGAATGTAAACTACAAGGCAGCCCTCTGCCCACTGAAGGCTGGAGCCACAAAAGTCAGTGTTCCTTACCTTTGGACATTACATCTAGACACACATCCACTACTGTAGTTTCTGAACATTATCGGTTTACAGTCACTGAACCTTGGACACTGTATCCTTTCATGAACCTATGATGGCACTTTTTCCCAATAATGGGCCTGCTTAACAGTCATAGTCAACTAAACTACAAGCCATGAGGTCCCCACAGTTAGGGGCCTTCATGGGATTGGTGAATCAACACAAGTATGCCCTCTGTCTTCCTTCTCCCCTTCTTGCTGGGGCTGAGTGTGGGACTGCAAATGCCTTCAAAGGTCACCAACTTCATGTATAATTATGGTTGCATCTCTGACAGGTTGATGCCAAAACAGGTTCAGAACAACCTCAGTCCTCTAACTGGTGGTTACTGAATACCATGGCCACCACATGAAGGCTCTTCTACCAGTAAGGCTTGCCACAGGACTGCCATTTCCACTGATAACACCCAGTAACCCAGTATATGATGTTCTTCACTCCTTACCTTTCTCCCCTCCCCATCTTCCCACCCACTGAAAAGGACCTTTCATCTTGTACGTCTGTGGATGTCCACAACATCACAGTTGGACTGGACACACAGCTCAGTTTTCCTGGTACCCCACCAGCTATACAATTTACCCAAGAATTTCCAATACCACAGAGTTGTTCCTGTAAGTTGTCTTCTTAAGTTAATGGTGGGATGGTTTTCATAAAGTGTTACTTTCTTTTGATGCTGAGCCCTTACTCTTCTGCCATTTGGTCACTGGATATTTCCACACTGTGCACTTGTGGTTACAGGTGGAAGCTTCATTAATATGAGGGATATAATCAGTGCCTCTACACTGCTTAATAATGCTGAGTCCTTGCATTCGCTCCATGATCTTTCTCCACCCAATCACCACAAACACTGGATACCAATATGACATAAGTTCATAACCTGCCGCTTGAATACGATGCTTTAGTTCAGCTATCCAAGATGACTTTGCTATTCACACCTTAACCCTGGTGGCTATTCAGGAAGTTTACAGCACTTCACTGGGCCAACTCAGGAAATATCTTCTTCTGTCTGTATTTCCTTCTGTTAATGACTTCCATTCTTTTAAGTGCCATGTGTCCAAATATCTTGAAATGAACGGATCTTGAATTCTCTCTCTTTCTCCCTCTTCTTGGAGGGAGCAATTTTGTGGCTTCTAGCCTTTGGTTTCTTCTTCCTTGGATAAAAAAAATATAATAATAAGTAAATACAGCCCACCTGTTCCTCCTTACAATTATTCCTTAGCAAGGATGTCATAAGCCAATTGCTAGGGAGTGTATCCGGCCAGAATTAGTACCTGGCATGATTGTTCGCTAGTAAGCCTGAAATCTGCAGCCGAGAAGTGAAACCTTCAGTGCTAACAGGATGTACATGTTCCCTATACTGACTCTTCATTCCAGCACGATGACACTATTTATTATATATACATAAAATATATCACAGGCACATGCTTTATCACCACTTTGCATAAATCTATGTCCCTTTTTCTCAGTGCCTTTTATTCATCAATGACCTTCTAAGCTGTACAACTAATCCTAACCACTCATACACTGATGATTCCACCCTTCACCTTTCCATTCAGTTCCCACAACGTCCATCTCAGCAGTTACTTCAACAAATAAGGGATAAGGCTATGGCACACCTAATGTCTGATTTGGCCCATATCTCTGACCAGGGCAAAAGTAATCTTGTTGTCTTTAATGCATCAAAGACTCAGATCCTACACCTATCAACCCAACAAAATCTTCCACAGGAGTACCCACTATTATTTAATAATATCCAGCTCAATCCTGCATCATCCTTACACATTCTTGGGGTTTCATTCTCTCAGGATTTATCTTGGAAAGATCATATTACATCTCTTGTAAAATCTGCATCCAAGAGATCAGGTGTGCTAAGCCGACTCCATATCTTCCTTACCCCTGCACAGTTGTTGAATTTATACATGGGTTTTACTTGCCCGTGTAGAGTACAACTCTCATGTGTGGGGAGGCTCCCCACATACAGCTCTTCTCAACAAGGTGAAGTCAAAGGCTTTTCATCTCATTAACTCTCCTCCTATTTGCTGGCCCCCATAACCTCGGTCTGTTCATCACACTGTTGATCTTTATCTTTTTTCTATCGCTCTTTCAATAGTCACTGCTCCTCTGAACTATCTGCTTGCATCCCTCCACCTCTACAACGGGTGTCTAGCATCTGTCTAGCAACAAATTCTCATCCCTTTTCTGTCCTACTATCTAATGCAAGAGTTAACTGTTACTCCCAGTCTTTCATTTGTGCAACAGGTCAACTCTGGAACTGTCTCCCTCTGTCTGTATTTCCTACTTCCTATGATCTCCAGTCTTTCAAATGCAGTGTGTCCAGGCATCTCGATATGAACGGATCTTGAATTTAGCTCTCTGTTGTATTGTCTTTGTTTTTTTTCATGGATGGAATGGTTTGCAGGCTCCTCGCCTTTGGTTCCTTCTTCCTCACATTAAGAAAAAATAAAAATAATAAAAAAAATACCCTGTTTATTTCACCTTCCTCGTCAGCGCAATAAGGCTTTACACCCTACAACACAAAGCATTATGGCACTTCAGCCTACTACTGGCATAATCTAATACTGGTTTATTCAATAAGTCTTCTGTAGCTGTGGCAAAAAATCCCGTAAGCGATTACAAGCAGACTGACACTGGGTCTGACAGGTTTTCATTATATGCACTGAATGCTGCTTACTCCCAAAAGGCTGCTAACCTTTTTCAACTAATGCATCGTTGTCCTGTGGGGCAGTTGTCTGGAGAGGGTCAAGATCAGATCCAGGTCATCTGTTCCTGTTAAGTGTTACTGCTGCACTAGGGCACTAAACTGACTTCTTCAACTTAGGCACCTACATTCAAGCTGCAGCAGCAGCCATCTCAGCTGCTGGCATCAAGAACTTGATGCTGACAGAGGGCAGGGCTCATCATATCCCAGTTATATCATTTCCCCCACCCTGGGCACCACTCACTTCTCCATACACACACTTTTATCACCATCATCATCAAAGCACAGTTTATATATGCCAAAGCACTCCAAAAAAAACTCCAAGCTATGCATTCCATCTCACAGGCCAATGCCTTGATGCACTACACAGATGGGTCACTGGATATCACTGCCAACACAACTAGAAAGGCCACTGTCTATGGCAGAACACCTTGGCTACAGAAACATTCACATGGGGCACTCACACACTACTGACACAGACTGTTGATATTATGGGGGACCTCCAGCATGCTCTGACCCAAACACATATACAGTAATGTATGGTAGTACACATGGACTCACTTTCAGTCATACTTTCACCAAAACTCAGCCCATCGAGAACATCTACATCACACAATAAAAGTTTTTAGCTGTAGGGACAGAGGGAACAGGTCTCAATAAACAGGGTACCCAGCCACAATGGCATTCTGGGAAATGAAAAGGCCAGCACAGCTGCCACAGACCAGCTGCTGCTGCATCTCTTCCCCTACGTTAGACACAGACCAAAACCAAAACCCAGGGATGGACATATCTGCTCTCCTGGTACATGCATGAATCATAGGTTGCACATAATTCCTCGTCAACCACCTAGTGTGCTGCAGCTACACAGTACCAACCTCTTACTGTCGATAAAGCAGTTAACTTCCATCTAGGTATGCACTAACCTGCCTTGGCCACAGATGCACTCTCCAAATACTATATATGTTAGTAATGAGGAACATCACGACTGTGAGACGTCCAGATTGACACTTACACAACCTCCTCGAATAACCTGCCAATGTCACTCCCAGACAGGATACCACACCACTAACACCACCAACTGCTCCCAAAGCACTAGCTGATGCAACCAAAGTGACTGCTGGAGTGTCAACTGCATTCTTGGCAAAACTGGTCACCACCTGCCCCCCACCAGGACACTGAATTTTCAACAACTTAATGCAATCAGAAAGGTGGACTGGGGCTCTCCCTTACCTGCCTCCCCAGGGGCGCACCCAGGAATTTTCTAAGGGAGGGGGCCGTAGTGAGGTGAGGTCAAGTAATCCGATAATTACTGGGAGGTCATATGCAGGTTTAGAATCAGAGAACTGCTGGCTCACGTGTTACTCTTTGTTTGTACTTGTCAATTTTTCATGTTTTGCTGTTATCGAAATAAATATATATAAATTTTTAAAGGACCCAGAGAGCTAAGGGGGAGGCCTGTGCCCAGACCCCCCCCCCTCGGGTGCGCCCCTGTGCCTCCCTACAATACCATCATCAGTACTTATCAATACAGCATCACTGATGTACAATCCAACAGTAAGGGCATGCTCTAACATCAAACCAATTGGTGAGTGGTTGGTACATTAAGAACATGAAAAAAAAAAAAAATACTGGGAATACTGGTCATGATATTCATCATCAACCAATCCTATTGTCACTGGTAACCCTCTCATAAAAAAAAAAAAAAAAAAAAAGTTGCTGACCTTTCACACTTGGGCACTGCACTGCCTACCATGGTAGTTTCTCTGTGCCAACATGAGATTCCCCTGGCCCTTCCAGAGGAACCTCGTGAGACACTGCGCCATGTAGGGCACTCTCACTTGGGTCTGTTAAGAAATGGACCACTAAGCATGTCCTTCCATGCACCAGTCACTACCATGACACACCAGCAAAGGTCACTGGCTCTTGCCTGATGGTAGCACCAGTAATACTACCATCTACTTCCAAATGATGGAAATTTCACTGCTACTAGCACTCATCGTCCCAGTGATCCTGTTTGCACTCGTGTTTAATATGTTTTGTGCAGAAAAATAACTCCTGACCTGGCCCAGTAAATGCAGAGTGGTAAGCGGAAACGTGCATGGGCAAAATCCCAAAAGTCAGTCCCTGTCTGTAACCATCCTCCCCAAAGCTCCAGTGTCATACCACATGGATGCATACACCCCTCCCCCCAAAAATAAGTCTTTCTGCAAGGTTCTGCTCAAACAAATGGTTATAACTCAACAAGGCTAAAACAATGGGACATGAAATGGTCTATTTATATGACTTTAGTCAACCCCTCCCAAGTACATATTCAGTCATACATTATTACACAAAACAGCACAATATCAGCAACAGAAGTAACACAACACTCATTAAACATTTACAGTTGCAATACACCTGCAACAGAAATAACACAACACTCAACCTAACATCAGAACACTTAACAAAACATTAGTGTGACAACAGGTTAAGAAACAAAGTGGCCATGATCGACTTACAGATAAAACTTGGAATGCACAACTTCCAAATAACATACAGTAGGTTCTTTATATGTCATGAGAAAGAAGCACTGATTCTTCTAACTCATAATCAATATTTTAATTTTCAATGCATCCTACTTTTTTCTCACCCTGCTTTTCACATTTTTGCCTCACTACACTCCACTGTGCTTTACATTTCATAAATTTCACTTATCAGTCTGTTTCCCATACAGTTCTACAACACATATTTCAACTTGCCTTAATATGCAGCAGAATAAAATCTGACTCGAACATCACAGCCATCACAGCTGATGATATCACAAACTTCTCTTCCTCATCCTCATCATCCAATCCTACATTGCCCCATGAGGAGCGTAGGAGCCTGGGGCTAGGCAGTTGGTCCTGACATTTAAGACGAGAATGACCAGCCTCACTCATCCCTGAGTGGCATTACATGAGCAATCAACTCCAACCATCCCTTGGATATAAACCTTACCGGCTCAATCCGATAGGAGCCCCCACAAACTCCTGAAAGTTGCCCGTGTTCGCCAGATCACTAAATAGCATAGGGTCACTACCCGTTCAGAGCTGACTTACCTTCCTTAAAAAAAATTCCTATCGGGATTATTACTCATGTATAAAGCATTATACCAGTATTATAATCGTCTTAGATATTTTACTGATGCTCTAAATGAGATTTACGCCAAAAAGTTCTCCACAGAGTTTATTAAAAGCCATGAAAGTTTATTGTGTGTTTTTGCATTCAGCACATTTTTACCAAGTTTTATGAATCTCAATTGTTCAAAAAATTTATCACACATTTTCCAAAGACCGTAATCTTTCATTTGGCAAATCCTGACATGAATCTATCTGTTATACACTTAACAATAGTAAGAATTGTCCAGCTGAAATCTTAAGTGCCCGAGATCAGCGACCCGAGTTTTAAAAGGCACGGTATTTCTCTTGCACTGAGAAAATGTCTCAGTTCTTCTACAGTCTATTTTTCCACATATACTTTAGCTGCGCAGTCGACCTTGGCACTGTATTTTCTGGATTTAATGGCTGATTTCAAAAGGCACAGGCGTCAGGAGTGGTGCATACTCATCATCAGCGCCGCCCTGGGCCCCTGGCGGCGGGAACACAAACTACGCACCTCCATATGAGCTCAGTGAGTTCATACGATCTTTGATTGTTTAAGTACCATATTTCCTTCATTTGTTATGTAAGATACAATATCATTATATTCATTTTACCATTTTTCCTTACAGATATACATTCACCACCTAAAAACACGAGTGTTCAATACTCGGGCAACATAATACTCGCATGTAAGCTGTCCCTAAACTGAGATGGACGCAACCTTAAGTTTCTAATATACAGTATTTTGAAAATGAAGCCATTTTTTCTCCAGTATTATATGCAGATAAATCAATAAATATCCTATTTTCAGTTCCGTAACACAAAAATTGTATAACAGAGGGTAATTCAAGTTGACCCCACTTTTGCACTTTAGATTAAGTAATCTGGCAAGAGGTGGCATCTTTTGCCAGTTTGTGGGGGCTCCTATTGGAATGCAATAATTACCCACTAGACCACCAGGCGCCAAAATTTGGTTATATGGTTACCACCCAGTGTAGTAAATGGTTTCCTGGTGTACAGGAAACCATTTGGCTTGTCACTCAGTGTAGAGTCACCCACAGGCAGAAGGAAGAGGAAAGAATGAAGGAAAGAAAGACAGAAGAGGGAGTGTAAAGTTACCCATAAGCAGAAGGACAAGGAAAGAATGAAGGAAATGAAGATGGACGAGGATGGAAGGAAAGAAGGATAACTTCTCCAAAATCTTGACTCTCTCCTCAATACTGAAGGTATGGGAAGCCCTCTTTTGTGCTATAGATGGTTGTAGATGCACCTGCTGGACACTGAAACATGTTGAAATGATGGAGAGAAATTGGTAATGATACACATGTTCTAGCAGTATGAACGAATAAGAGACCTTGTCATGAATCCATGCAGTATGAGATGCTATGCTGAGTTGTCCAGCAGTAAACAAGTGTTTGAACCTTTGACTGTTGGCTGATTAACTTAGTGAAAAGTCAGAGTAATGAAGCCTTGCCAGTTTTTATTTTTTTCTTCAAATTCCATTGCAAAACACAGGTACAGCAGGCCTTTGTTGTATAATGAAGAAAATGCAATGAACTGCTCATATGATGATGAAAGAGTTAGGACTTTATTTCAATATAAAATACTGTACTGGTAGCATTTCTGTTTATATGTCCATTATGATCCCATACAAAGCCTCAATTATTGATGCATGATTACTGTTTTTGCTAACACGATCATCAACATGCAAGCTTACAATCATCTGCTTGCTCCAAAATGACCTTTGAACTCTATCTATCTATCTATCTATCTATTGCCAGACGCCTCAATCCCGTTTGGGGTGGCCACAAACAAATCGCCTCCAAGTTGCCCTGTCCCCCGCCATTTCACTGCCCTGCTCCCAACTCACACCCCCCTCTCTCATATACCTTCTCCACCCCTTCCCTCCATCTCATCCTCGGCCTCCCCCTCCCTCTTCCCCCCTCCACCTCACTCACATACACTCTCTTCGTCAGTCTTTCATCCTCCATCCTCTCCACATGGCCAAACCACCCCAGTGTGTTCCTCATAACGCTTCCTATCACATCCACATCAACACCACAACGCTCATTTATATCCTCATTCATCAGCCTGTCTCTCCATGTGACTCCACAGGCTCCTCTTAAATAACTCATTTCCACTGCTCTCACTCTTGACTTGTGTCCTTCCAACAACGTCCAAGCTTCACTTCCATACGTTAGAGTTGATATCACAATACTGTCATGTAGTAACTTTTTCACTTCCATGCTCACTTCCCTGTTTCTTATCACTGCTTTCAAAGAACCAGCAACTTTTCTTCCTTGCTGCACCCTTTCACGCACTTCACCCTCCAAACCTCCATCCTTACTCATCACACTACCCAAGTACTTAAACGTACTCACATTTTCCAATTCCTCACCATCCAACCTCGCTGTACATTCACTGACTTCACCTCTCTCAAAGACCATCACTTTACTCTTCCCTACATTCACCTTTAGATTCCATTTCTTACACACTCTCCCAAACTCATCCACCAAGCCTTGCAGCTCCCCTTCGTCTTCACTCAACAACACAGTATCATCTGCAAACAACAGTACAGGGAGTTTCCAAACACTATCCTCTCTCACCAGGGCCACTCCAACATCCACTACCCTACCTTGTACCTCTTTTATTACCCCATCCATGTAAAGACTGAACAACCATGGAGACATGACACATCCCTGTTTCAACCCAACTTTCAAAAAGAAAACTTCACTTAGTTCACCATCCACACGCACTGCAGCCTTCGCACCATCGTACATACTTTTCACAGCATTCAACAACTTCTCATCTACTCCATATATTCTTAACACTTTCCACAATCCTTGTCTATCCACCCTGTCATATGCTTTCTCCAAATCCATGAAAGCCGCATACAACTTCTTTCCCTTCTCTAGAAACTTTTCCACTAAAGATCTAAGAATGAATATCTGATCTACACAACCTCTTCCATTCCTAAAGCCTCCCTGTTCTTCTCCAACTAATTTCTCTGTTCTTTCTCTAACTCTGTCAATAAGTATCCTACCATACACTTTTCCTATTATACTATGAAGACAAATGCCCCTATGATTACCACACACTTCTTTTTCCCCTTTTCCTTTGTACAAGAGAATAATTATACCTGACTTCCAATCCTCCGGGACTCTACCTTCCTCCCAGGCCAATCTGCACATCTTCCACACCCATTCTACTACTATCTCTCCCCCATGCTTCAGCATTTCACCACACACTCCATCAATTCCTGAGGCTTTCCCCGATTTAACCTTCTTCATTGCTTCCACAACTTCTATCCTACTGATTTCTTCCTGTCTTCTCACCTCCCTCCTTCTCCCAGCCATTCCCCAGCCACTTATACTCGCATTACTTCCATCCTCTACGTTCAACAAATCCTAAAAGTGTTCTCTCCATCTGCTCACTTTTTCTCCCTTCTCCACTAGCAATCTACCATTTTTATCTTTCACTCCCCTGCTAACTTCACTTCCACCCTGTCTTACTCTTTTCACCTCTTTCCAGAACATTTTCTTACAGTCCCTCCACTTTACACTCAGATTCCTTCCAAATTCCTCATCCACTCTCTTCTTACTCTCTCTTACTAATCTTTTCACCTCTCTTTCTTTCTACATATACCTCTCTCTTCCGCCTCTCAACTTCTGCCACGCCCCTATTTCTCATCCATTCATTGTATGCTTTCTTCTTTTGTGCCACAGCCTGTTTCACCTCTTCAGTCCACCACGCTATTCCTTGCACCCCCCTCCGTCTTCTCTTCCTTCCACACACCACATCACATGCTGCACATATTTCTTCTGTAAATATCCTACACACACCTTCCACGTCTCCCATCTGCTCCAATTCATATTTGCCCAATCGTTCCTCCACTTCTCTCTTATACTCTGCCACTTTCTCATCCTCTTGTAACCTTTCCACTCTCCTTGCCACTATCAAATGTGTTAGTACCATAGATGGAACTGTTGTGTGGTGTTGGAGTTCGAGCAGCATGTGATGTGAAGTACAGTAACTACCAGTTTAAGTGAGCTGAAAACTTGCTTTTAAGATTTTGTTGGGTAAGTAACCCTTGGCCCAAAACATATCCCTGTTGAACCCACTTTATAACTGGCACATTTACGATAAATCATTAAGCAATGAATTGTTCCAAATGTGTCCTCACTGTAAAACAAGGGCATGCTGTACTTAACTGTGCAGTACTGTACATTATAAAAAAAGGATTTCATTTGTAGTCCCATGAAATATAACCATCATTACAGCTGCAAGCATTAATATATAGCTGCACACTCACCTGGGATAGCCCAAGCATTTCTTTGTATCAAGCGTTTCGTATAGGAAAGAAAATTCTTACATATCATCATATTTTTGTATCACGGATTTATATAAGTGAGAATAGCTTGTCATACAGTGAAAAATGGTACTAAATTATTAAAACTGTAGAAGCAAATTTTCAAACACCTGGAGTTCAGATAACTGGGGTATCCTGTACTGCAACACTCTTCTTCAATACCACATAAGGTCTTCCTCTACCAATATTACCCACATGTGGACATGTGACATGTATTTACCTATTTGTGTTTACCTATTTGTAGTATACAGGAATTGAGCTATGCTCATATTGTCCTGTCTCCATATCCACATTTATCAAGTCTACCTTTACACACATGAATGTTTTTCTCATACACCACCTCTTTGTCTAAGTCATGGACGCAGGAGGACTACTGGGCCATGGTAACAAGTTATGAAGCCTATGCAGAGTCTGACACATTACAAAAATAATTAAAAAAAAAAAAAAAAAATCTCACTTTCACACATTTTTCAGGCATCCTATTTATGTGCATTTTTTGTGTATGTCTGTACTATCTCAATGTATTTCTTTTCTTCCACTCAGTAATTCCACATCTAACTCTCCTGCCTTTCCTTTTATTCCATAATACTCATAAATTTCTCCATTACACCATCCATCCTCCTTAAGCATGCAGCTGTTATGAGAATGATCATTTTTTTAACTTGCACCTTAGAGAGACAGCTGTCACTCACTGCTCAAGTTTCATTTTCATGTGAGCGTGCCAACAATTCACCACTTCCATTATGGGCTCTCTCTTTATGCCTGCAGCTCTCCTGTGAAAGATTCATTTTTACAACCTGCATCCTAGAGAGCTCTCTACCACTTAGTACTCAGCAAAAGCAATTTCATACAGGACTCTCTCAACCTCCATAACCACCCTACCCTTCAGGACAGTAAAGTCATATTTTCCTATTACTCTTCTCCCTGGAAAAGATCTCTCCTTAATCTCAGACTTCATTTTGCTATACCATATTTACATAATACAGCTCCCAGTTATCAAACGATCAACATCCTCAAACATTTCGCTTCCCATCTGTAACCTGCAGTTCACTGCATTTCCCCTCTCTACCTTGTACTGCCTGCCAAAATCTACTGTGTTCTATTCTTTTCTTCTACATACTGTACAGTTGTTTTATATTCTTCAAATTCTATATGTATGCAAACTCATTAAATGCATTCACTATTTCTTGCAAATCACTCAGTTTCTGCCATCAAAGCAGCAATGTCAGCATAACAGTAAGTATAGAGACTCCATTCATTACTGTTTAACTTCAGTTTCACTCATGTACCAATATCTGTTGTCCTTATTTTAACCTTATTAACAGTTCCATCCTTATACTGTATTGCATACACTGGGTAAGTAAGGTAACACACCATAACTCTGTCTTACACCTAACACACATTAAGGCTAAAAACATCACTAAGCCTTTTCCCAGTCTTCAGACGATTGACTACACTCATAAAGGGATTCTGTTGCACTAAACAAACTCCCTCCTACACAATATATGCTTAATGTACTCCATAAACCCTCTAAATCCATCCAATCAAAAGTCTGCTCCTAGTCCAAAAAGGCAATACAGGCATACAGCTTCTTATATGATCGCTCAGTATGTGATAATTCACTTATACGATCAATAAGAATTTAGAATCCCTTTCTCTATTTACAATCATATTTGGTGGCAGGTGGGAGTGCCTATAATCCACTAACCTGTAGTGCTGTATACTTCTCCCTTCAAATCTATCATTCTTTTTCTGTCTGTCTTCCTCTCTTTCCTGTTTATCCCATCCTTCCTGTCACTATTTATTGCACTATTTTTCTTTCCACTTCAGGTGGTTCTACAAGAGTGACAAACCAAATGGTTTCCTGTAACTCAGGATACCATTTCCAGTGTTCGGTGGTAATAATATAACCAACTAACAGAGTGATGTGGGGCGTACTATGGTACTCCTCTTAACCCTTTAACCGCGGGTATTGTTTTGGTCTGACTGTCCTCTCCCGCGGGGGTTTCAGCCAAATGTAAACAAACCTTTAAACCTTAATAACTCTGCACAGAATAAAGCTAGAGAAAAAAATAAGGTACCATTAGAAAGTACTAACCTTCAGCTTTCCATTGATGTAGGTTTCATGACTTTGTTGACTTTCACAGGACGGGCAGTGCCGTTAGAAGTGAGGGGTGTAAAATCACTATTTTTCGCTCACACATCATTACCTTCGCTCATACACCATTACCAAATGCCAACCTCATTCTGATAATAATACTATAAACATATATGAACACTGCACATACGATAAACACCCACTCTGTGTTCACTGAGGCAGGTAAAAGGCACTGTAATTACCTGCACTTCACTGCCACATCAGCGGTGTTGTAATCACTATTTTTCGCTCACACACCATTACCAAATGCCAACCTCATTCTGATAATAATACTATAAACATATATGAACACTACACATACGATAAACACCCACTCTGTGTTCACTGAGGCAGGTAAAAGGCACTGTAATTGCCTGCACTTCACTGCCACATCAGCGGTGTTGTAATCACTATTTTTCGCTCACACACCATTACCAAATGCCAATCACATTCTGATAATAATACTATAAACATATATGAACACTGCACATACGATAAACACCCACTCTGTGTTCACTGAGACAGGTAAAAGGCACTGTAATTGCCTGCACTTCACTGCCACATCAACATGTGTTGTCACTCACACAGCTGGACAGATACTGATGCGCGCTTGGTCAGGGGTGGGGTGGGGGGCCCAGGGGGTGGGAGGTGGGGCCCCAGGGGGGGGAAGAGGGAGGTGGGGGTCGGCTGGAGTGAAAGAACTTAATAGCTACTCTCCCTTGAAACAATTGTCGCACGGAAAAAACGCGGGGTATTCAAAATATTCACAAACATTCGAGAATGACATCCGCGGTTTGGTCCAGTTTTTGCAACGTCATTCTGGAATGACACCCGCGGTTAAAGGGTTAACTGAGTGGAGATGGGAATGCACCATCCACCCAAGAACCAAATCTCTACACTAATCCCTGCATCTCACCACAGCAAGGCACTGTCAGCCACATGGGAACATTGGTTCACTGCACACGACAGCCTTGCTGGGGCAGCTGCTTGTCTGTGGGTGACGGGTCTGCTAGATCACACAGATCAGGGTGGCACAATAATAACAACAATTGCACTTTTGCTCAAATGATCAGTATGATCCCATACAATGCCTTACTGATTGATGTACAATCAATATCTTCACTCATACAATCACTGACATGTAAGCCTACAGCCATCTGTTTGGTGTTCAAGATGGCTTACTCAGTCACTCTCGGGTGTGTCACTGTCAGTAATGAAACAATGGTGTGGTTTTGGAGTTCAAGCAGCAAAGGAAATACTATACAGTGAAGCAAAATGATAAGGTGAGTTGCAAACTTATTTTTGACTTATGGTTACTGATAAGCAGCAAGTGAAGTGAAATAACTACCTGTTTAGATGAGCCGGAAACTTGTTATAAAACTGTGTTGGGTGGGTTACCTTTGGCCAAACATATATCCTTGCTGAACCCATGTTATAATCAACTTGATATACAACTGAATCATTATACAACCTGTTTTAAAAAATGCAATCCATACCTTATAACAAGGTTGGACTGTATCTGACTGATACATCACAGTCCTTTCTAAATCCACTCTGTCCCTCGCCAATGTTATATTTGTTATATTATGTACTCTCTCTATGAGTACCTTACCAGACACCTTCCCAAATATGTACAATAAACTAATCTCTCTACAATTCTTACACTCTTCCTTACTAGCTATTCCTTTACACAATGGAAAAAAAAAGTGCATTTCTCCAGTTTTCCGGTACTTTCCCTGTATCCCATGCCACTCGGCACACACTGTGCACTGTGCTGACCACCTCATCACTACCGTACCTTATTTTCATCTAATATCAAATTAACCTGGTGCCTTTTGTAGATTTAGCTTATTAACTACTCAAAGTATTTCCTTCCTATTATTTCAATGGCTCCCAAACTGAGAGGGCCATTGTGCATTTCTCAGGAAGGCCAAGGGGTTATCTAGAAACAGAATCTTATCATAAATTTCCTGAGGCAACTACTGTGAATAATCCTTATTTCTGTTTCCCATGACATGTAGAGAAGACCAGGGAATAATGAAAGATGAATTTATGGGACTTCAAAGCAAATCATATACAAAAGACACATTCAGGAAGGGGAGCCTGACAGAGTTTGGGCTGAGAACATGATTCTACTGTATTACCATGAATGCTTCTGGCACTTCAGCCTACCTGTCTCATCGAAGCAGAGTTTTATATGTTCTTGATCATCAAAGTGTAACATGTGGATGATGACCTATTCTATGCCCATGTTGTGACTCAACCACTGATGCCCCATCTGACACCAACAAAGCAAGTACAACTGTACCACAGGAAGTTCAATTAACTTTTTAGTGTTGTTTTATGTTTACGAACCTCATCTATACTGCACTGGAATTACCCAGTATCTAAGCTGCTAAAATTTCACATCCAACATACCGTACTCATTCACTGGGGGCTGCTTTACTTGCTTCTTCAAAGAAAAATGTGGATGGGGAGCACAAATGTTACAGTATTTTGTCCAGGGGGCCAAAGAGTGGAGCAGTTTGGGAACCATTCCACAGTATAAACAAGTACCAGTCCCACTGATCTACCACCTCCCTTATCCATTCTTCAACAAATAACTACTGCCTTTTTTTTTTACTTACTACTCCCAAGGATCTAAAATATTCTAACTCTCACCCTCACCTAATGGCACACTACCATCCACACCCTGAACTTTACCCCTCACCCTCCCTCTAAATTCGGTCCTATAGCTTTCTTTACTGCCTCGTAGTATTCCTTTTTTTTATCATTCACATATTGATCACTTATCTTTCTTCCATGCTTGTTACCAGTCTTTATGCCTCATGAGGCAGGATACATGCTAATCAACTAAAAACTGACAAGGGGTGAAATGAGATTAAGAGAGATAATCTATACAGAGAAAGAATGCACAGATATGTCACCATCCACCACCCCTGGCTTTGTATGTCAAAAAAAGCATCCAAAAAAATTGAATAAACTAAATAACAGGTTCCATACTGGCACAGAATGATAGGACTTTTATAAAACTGAGCAAGTGTGTCCTGCAATGGAGTTGGAGCAAAACAAATATGATTAAAAGTAAAGAACTACACAGACAAATAATAAAATGACATAGTTACCACCATGGGGGTAGGGGGGTTTCAAGAATACTCCCCCAGTATCCCTGCTTGTCGTATGAGGCGACTAAAAGGGTTGGTGGTGGGTTAGTGCCCCACCCCGTAAAAAGAACTAACTAAAAAAGCAAATAAAGCGCCTCGGACCCGGACGGACCATACGTTGACGACTAAGGAACGGACAAAGGACATTCTGAGAGTAGGAACGTGGAATGTGAGAGGAGTGAATGATGAAGTGAAAGAGAGAGAGATTGTCCAGGTGCTTGAGGATGCAAAAGTGGATATATGTGGATTGACTGAAACTAAATGCAAAGGTGAAAGGATGAGAGAATGGGAATACGGTGTAGGTATATGTGCGGGAGTCAGTGAGAATGAGAGGGCAAGAGAGGGAGTATGTCTGATGATCAGCAAGAAGTGGAAGGAGAATATAAGAGAGTATGGAACAGTGGGTGCAAGGATTGTATGGGTGAGGATGAAAGTAGGTATACAAGCATGGGCGATTGTATGTGTGTATGCTCCAACAGAGGATCAAGTGGCAAGAGTGAAAGATGAGTTTTAAGTAGAGTAGAAGCATGTATGGACAAGTTTGAGAGGAGCGAGAGAGTGCTGTTGATTGGAGACATGAATGGCAAAGTCGGGAATGTACGAGTGGATGGAGTGGTTGGTCAGTGGGGTGTGCCAGCGGAAGTAGATGGGAATGGTAGTGCTTTGGTGGACATCTGTGCTGGTAAGGGGTTGGCAATAGCCAACACCTACTTTCGTCATAAGATGATCCACCGGTATACATGGAGAGTAATGAGGAGGATGGATGGTGAACTTGTTGAACGAAAGGCAATGATAGACTACGTGTGTGTGGATGAGCGAATGAGAAGACAAGTGTTGGATGCAAGGGTGTGGAGAGGGTGGGGGAATGGAGTCTCGGACCATCACTTAGTGATGGCCAAGGTAGAGCTGCAAAGAAAGTGGTTGAGGAGGTGAAGGCGAAGACAGGAGGAAGCAGCTCCTGTGAGAAGAGTGGAGAAATTGCAAGATAGTGAGAAGAGGACAGAGTATAAGAGCATAGTGGAAGAAAGACTGGGAAGGTATGAGCTAGAGCAGATGGAAGGGGTGGAAGACGTATGTAAGATATTCACGGAAGAGATAAGCGCAGCATGTGAGGCGGTTTGTGGAGTGAGGAGGAGATGCAAGGGTGTGCAAGGAACAGCATGGTGGAATGATGAGGTGAAACGAGCTGTGGAACAAAAGAAGAAGGCATATGGTGAATGGTTGGCGAGTAGAGGTAGGGGAGAAGATGAGAGAGAGAAGAGAGAGGTATATGTGAGCAGGAGAAGGGAGGTTAAGAGACTGGTGAAGGAGAGTAAGAAGAAAGTGGATGAAGAGTTTGGGAGGAATCTGAGTGTGAAATGGAGGGAGAGTAAGAAATTGTTTTGGAAGGAGGTAAAGAAAGTAAGGCAGTGTGAAAGGGGAAATAGTAGGGGAGTGAAAGATAGGAATAATAGATTGTTGGTGGAGAAGAGAGAGAAATTGAGGAGATGGAAGGAGCACTTTGAGGATTTGTTGAATGTAGAGAGTGAGAGCAGTGTGAGTATAAGTGGTTGGGGAATGGCTGGGAGAAGAAGAGATGAGAGGAGGGAGGAAGAGATCAGTAGGTCAGAAGTAGTGGAAGCGATGAAGAAGATTAAGCTGGGAAAGGCCCCAGGAATTGATGGAGTGTGTGGTGAAATGCTTAGGTATGGGGGTGAGATTGTTGTGGAGTGGATATGGAAGTTGTGTAGATTGGCTTGGGAAGAGGGAAGGGTTCCAGAGGTATAATTGTTCCTCTGTACAAAGGAAAAGGGGAGAGAGAAGTATGTGGTAACCATAGGGGTATTTGCCTTCTTAGTGTGACTGGTAAAATATATGGTAGAATACTCATTGATAGGGTTAGGCATATGACAGAGGAGCTAGTTGGAGAAGAACAAGGGGGATTTAGGAAGGGAAAAGGGTGTGTAGATCAGATATTTGTTCTAAGATGTTTAGTGGAAAAGTATCTAGAGAAGGGAAGGAAAGTGTACGCTGCCTTCATGGACTTGGAGAAAGCTTATGACAGAATAGATAGGAAAGGTATGTGGAAGGTATTAAGAATATATGGAGTGGAGGGGAAATTGTTGAGTGCTGTGAAGAGTATGTACGAGGGAGCTAGGGCTACGGTGCGAGTGGATGGTGAGCTGAGTGAGTTCTTTGATCTCAATGTGGGACTGAAACAGGGGTGTGTAATGTCTCCATGGCTGTTTAATATATATATGGATGGGGTCAGTAAAGGAGGTACAAGGTAGGGCAGTGGATGTGGGGGTGGCCCTAATGAATGAGGGTGAGATTTGGAAGCTTCCGGTGTTGCTGTTTGCTGATGATACAGTATTGTTGAGTGAAGATGAATGGGAGTTGCAAGGTTTGGTGAATGAATTTGGGACAGTGTGTAGGAGGAGGAAGCTGAAAGTTAATGTAAACAAAAGTAAAGTTATGGTGTTTGAGAGGAATGAAGTCACAGAGTGTGCAGTGAGGTTGGATGGTGAGGATATGGAGAATGTGAGTGCATTCAAGTACTTGGGTAGTGTGATGAGTAAGGATGGAACTTTGGGGGATGAAGTACGTGAAAGGGTACAGCAGGGAAGGAAGGCTGTTGGCACACTGAAAGCAGTGATGAGAAATAGGAGGTGAGTATGGAAGTTAAGAAGTCACTGCATGATGGTATTGTGATCCCTACCCTGACGTATGGAAGCGAGGCGTGGACCTTGCAAGAGGGGAACAAGTCAAGAGTGAGAGCAGTGGAAATGAGTTACTTGAGAGGAGCATGTGGAGTGACATGGAGGGACAGGTTGACGAATGAAGAAGTGAAGGAACGTTGTGGGGTAGATGTGGATGTGGTTGAAAAGATTAGGAGAAATACACTGAGGTGGTTTGGACATGTGGAGAGGATGGAGAATGAAAGACTGACTAAGAGGGTGTATGTAGGTGAGGTGGAGGGAGGGAGAGGGAGGGGTAGACCGAGGATGAGGTGGAGGGATGGAGTTGAGAGGTATGTGAGGGAGGGGGGGGTGAGTTGGGGGGAGGGGAGTCAAATGGTGGGTGACAGAGTGACTTGGAGGCGTTTTGTCTGCGGCCACCCTTTGCGGGATTAGGGCGTCGGGCTATAGATAGATAGATAGATGACAGCCTGCACCAGACACATAACCTGGGGCCGTACCATCAAAAATACTTAGTATCGCTAAGTACACTTAGCAGAAGAAATTTTTCACGAGTTGAACTTAAACTCTTGGCAGAATGATTAAGTGATACCTACCAAACTACTTATTGGTTTTAAGTACACTTTGTAGACGACAAACTTAAGTACCCCTGATGAGGTTACTTAAGTGATTCTCACTTTACTCAGTCAAGATGCCTGCACAACAAAATCGACGAGTGAGAATAAGAATGGCGATAAATTATAGAGAAACAGGAAAGGAAAGCTATTTTGGGCTTATGTATGACGTTTCCAATAAATGAATACATTAAAATTAGACCAAGTTGAAATAATATTACAGTATAATGATAGATTTGGAAATGTTACACCACAGACAAACAGCCTATGCAAGATCACTAGAGCATAAATGAAAGTATTTGCAATACAGTACTTTGTTATTTAGTAACTGGAAAGATGTGGCTGTTTAATGGTGATAATCCTTGACTTCTCTTTTCTCACGTACAATCTCTCTTAAACATTTCCCGTAGGACGTTTTTCCACTATTCAACCAAAACTTATCAATCAAATAAAATAAAGCTTGTGTTGTACGGTTGCAAATACTGTGGCTGTTTTACTGATGAAAAAAATACAATCTGAGAACGGTATGCCACACTAACCTAACAATCTTTTGTGACGTGACAGAAACGATTCGAAAATAATTTTGTCCCAACATTCAGTTGCAGCTCTACTCCATAGTGATGAGTCTTCATTACCAGTATATTCATTCAGTAAATTAGTGGGTATGTACAAAATAACCAGGAAATGATTTGTAAGCACATTATATGGAAACCCGATCATAACCTAACTAAACCTACCCACGTTTTAACAGAGACAAAACCTAGTAAGGGACTTGTCGACGGTAGATTGTGAAAGCGAGGCTCAATTAATTTTGCCATAATATTCAGCCCCAACTGTGCCACCTGGTAACCATTCCTTAGTGCATTCATTCACTACATTGGAGTACCTGTATAATAATAACAGGGAAGTGCTGCTCTCAGGCATCTGCCCTTTCCTCTCCTCCCTCCATTCCTTCCTTCCTCTACTGTCATTCTTCACTTCATTCTTTCCTCATCCTTCTGCCTATGGGTGACTTTACACTCTTCATTCTTTCCTCTTCCTTCTGCCTGTGGGTGACTTTACACTGGGTGACAAGCCAAATGGTTTCCTGTACACCAGGAAGTCATTTTCTACGCTAGGTGGTAACCATATAACCAAATGGCGCCTGGTGGTTTAGTGGGTAATTAAGGCACTCCAATTGGATTGAGCTGGTGAAGGTTTATATCCAAGGGGAGGTTGGGGTTTATTGAGCACGTAATGCCACTCAGAGATGAGTGAGGCTGGGCACTCTCATAGTCAGGACCAACTTGCCTAGCCCCAGGCTCCTACGCTCCTCATGGGGCAACATAGGATTGGATGATGGATGGATGGATGGAAACACCTTGAAGGAGTAACCTCCAGTATGGGGAACCATCCATGTTTTGATGGACGTTGAGGTAAGGTGATGCAGGCAATTACCGATGAATTTTGTCAAAAATTTAGCTGAAGCTGTGTCCCATGGTAATAATTTTGTATCATAATCCATCAACAAATTAGGATACACATGTAGAATAACAGCAAAAAAGCAAGAAAATGTATTTTATGAATACCATCCATAACCTACCCTAACCAGTCTTTGATGGGGAAACGACCAGCCAAGGTCATGTAACCGATCCACAATTGTCCTAAAATTCAGATATGTCTATGCTCTAGGGTAATCACTGTGTCATTACATGCAGTAAATCAGAATACATCTACAAAATAACTGGGAAACGTCATGCAAACATAAAGAGTGGGGAACCGATCATAACGCAACCTAACCTAACCTATCCCTGTTTTGACGGGGAAATGACCGACTCGTCAATGTGAGGTCGTGAAGAGATTCATAATGAATTTTGTCATCATATTCAGCACTAGTTTTGGTGCATGGTAACCATTCTTATATAATATGCATTCAATCAAGTAAAGTCTATTTATAAAACACCAGGGAAACGTCTTGAACACAAGGAACCATCTATGTTTTGTTGGGGAAACGACTACCTGTCCGACGGCATCGTTGTTAGGTGATGCAAAAGATTTCAAACAAAGTTTGACCTAATCAGCTCTTGTTGTGCTCAAAAGTAATGATTCTTTATCTTGATATCCAGTAAATCAGAAAAAAGATCAGGGAAATATCCATATCTTGACAGCGAAACTTCAGTAGGTGATAATGAGTTTTTCCTTATGTAAAACCTCACTGAGAACATTGCTATACCCAGCATTAATAAAATGCTTACCATTTGCATTCAGTAAACCACTCACTTGATGTAGTGCTACCTACTTTTTCCTTAGCCTTTGTCATTCTTTTTCTGTGCCTGCCCTCCTCTCTTCCTATTTCTCCCATCTTTCGTGTCACTTCTTATTGCTTTTCTTTCCTTTACAGGTGGCTTAATGGTTTCCTGTAAGCCAAGAAACCATTTACAACGCTGGGTGGTAACCATATAACCAAACCATACGTGCTCCCTACGTGTCAACATGTGGGTTGGTGGAGGGTTAGTGCCCCTCCCTGTAAAACAAATAACTCCGAGTCAAATGGCCACCTCTTACGGGATTATGGCATCTGGCAATAGACAGATAGAATAAAACAAAATGCATATGTAAAATAATGAACAAACGTCTTGAGATGGAACAAATCAAAGGATAATGATGGTAGGTCGGGGACAGAAATGACAATTTGAGAGAAGACACACTACCAAGTAATGCAAATTTCACTCTTCGCTCGACACTCAGAAAATTGTAGTACAGTACACCCTCATTATCGACGTTTTTTTTATTGACGGATTTGATTATCGACGGTTTTTTTGTCTCCTGGGAGTTAAATTATTATTATTATTAAAAAAATAAAGAATTGTATTGGCACCTCCTAGCAAGTTTGCGCGCCATCCTGCCAGGTGTCTCTGGCTGCTCGCAGCATGTTCCCGCCGACCCAACAAACAACAGCATCAGTACACGTTTGTCTGTTGTTCTCATATCATGTTCGGCCACAACTATCGTGCTTTCGCGATCATCAAGGCTCCGAAGCGCCCTTGTAACACTCCAACTGGAAATAAGGCAGCTAAGAGAGCAAGGAAAGTACTTACCTTGGAAGTAAAGAACGAAATATTACAAAAACTTAGAAGTGGAATGAGCTATGCAGCGGTTGGTCGCGAGTATGGCATGAATGAGTCCAGTGTTCGTGGCATAAAATGGAGAGAAAAAGACATTAAAGATGCTCTGGCTTCGTGCACACCAGGATCGGCTAAAGTAACGATGCATGTGAGAGATGATGCCTTGGTGAAGGTGGAAAAGGCACTGAATATTTGGATTGAGGACTTAAACCGTCGACACGTGCCGCTAGACTCCCAGTTCATCAGAAACAAAGCAAAACAACTCTACGCTTGGTTTGCTGGTGAAAGCAGTGGTGTTGGTGAAGATAATGGTGATGAAAGTGAGGCAGGTGAAAATAGTGATGATGGTGAAAGTAATGACGATGGTGATAGGCCTAGTAATGTTGGTGCTTCTGCTCTAGGCAAAAGAAATTTGCAGCCAGCAAGGGCTGGTTCGAGAATTTTAAGAAAAGGTATGGCCTACATAACATTAGGATGACTGGTGTAGCAGCTTCAGCAGATCAGATAGCAGGAGAATCGTACCCACGTGACTTTGCTGAACTTATAAGGGAGAAAGGGTACAGGCATGAACAAGTGTTTAATGCGGACGAAACACGCCTGTGGTGGAAGAAAATGCCTAAAAGAACGTACATTTCGAAGGAGGAGAAAAGTGCGCCAGTCTTTAAAGCAGCAAAAGATCGTGTGTCTGTGCTGTTGTGTGGTAATGCAGAAGGACATATGATAAAACCCATGCTCCTGTATCATTTGTTATAATGTTAAAGACGAGTTGGATTTTTTGTCAATAAAGGATATTTCTTGCAAAAGTTAGGCAGAGATTAAATATGAAATATACGAGCATAAGGAGAGTTGAATTTTCCTAAAAGAAGATCCTAGCGAAAGCTAGGCTAAGATTCATCTTTGATAGCATAAACTGCCATACAGTCGTGAAAATTTAGGTCTGGGAGAAATGGAATATCAAGAATGAAAGGAAGCTCTTGAGAATGAAAGTAAATAGGAGAGCGTGGTCTCTCTGGTGTGAGCTAGCAGCACTGGCGTGTGTTGTGAAGATCGGTGCGAACAGCTGATCTAACGTAACACTTGCCCCACACTCTCAGTTATTAGAACGTATGAATGACCACCACTGCTGCTTTCGTTTTTTTTTTTACACACTCGGTTATGTAAACATATGGATGGCTACAACTGCTGGTTTCGCCTTTTATTTTTAGATGAAGTGAGGTGTAAGTGGAGAGAGAAGTGATGATACAGCAGCCATTACAAGTTGAGGTCCAGTGTACGACCACTATGCATCAACATCAGAGATTATGCTATTTTTTCCATAATTCTTTACTTAATATAAGTAGTTTTATTATGATATTCAGTTTTTCAATTGCCTAACTAATTTATCTCTAAGAAACACTAAAACTAAACTCCATATTACATACGAGTGATTGAAGGGATATTAAAATATATAAATAAAGGGTACCTGACCAGACGAAAATCGGTATCGACGGTTTTAGGCATCGACGGGTATCTTAGGTACCTATCCCCCGTCGATAATGAGGGTGTACTGTACCTCCCATTTGTGATGTCAGTAACAAAATTTTTATTGGTCATTCACTCTGAAATAATTCATTGTTTTACTCATCATGATTCTGCCACACAAAGCTTTTCATCCAGCCATACTTCACTTAGGACTTTTGTATTTTACTTTGCTGAGTGGGGCGCTAAGCAGTATCGATGGTAGCACTTAAGTAGTCCACTCAGTAAAGTACTGTACTCCAGGCTGGGACTTAAGTAGAGGTCAAACCAAGACACTTAGTAATTTTGTAGGTATGGGCCCTGAACACTTACTATTCAAGAGGGCAACAAGCCACAAGCTACTAATGATTTGGGGGGAAGACTATCATATATCATCGGTCATTATATCTGGAGACAGATATTCACTCACTCTTTAGCATTCTCCAACTCTGATGATTTCTCCAATTACTGCTTCTTATGACTGAGCAGTGTTACGACTTGATAGCCTCAGCACAAGGTGCCTCCCAAATGTCAGAGAGGAGAACGAAACTAAGAAAATCTGAGATTACTAGCCAAAAATTAAACCAGAATATCGTAACATAATGCAAAACTCCAGAAGCAAACTAAAAAAAGACAGAATCTGAGGCATGTCTAACATGCCACTTGGTCTGCTACATTCCACATATGCAGGTTCGAAAGCTGGCCACACAGAAAAAAAATATACAGTATCAAAACGGCCCAGTCGAGCAGGGCAGTACTCCCAAGGTGGATGGAAAGTTGATGACAGGGAGTGCTGGAGCTCCTGTTTCATCGGCCCTCAGGACTAGCTCCTGACCATCCCCCTTTGCTGAACATTTCAGTGTATCAATAAAATAACACAGAGGGTAGGCCAGAATGCTCTCCAATACAAGTTCCTCTCACTGTCAACACCAAACTACATGCACATTACACACTACACTCCCTATTCAGAATTAGCAAAATGGCATCTCAACAAGCCTTGGGGTTCCTTGAGGGGGGGACCATAGATGCCCCCACCATCTGCCCCTCTCCCGGTGACAACCCAGCGAGTTGCCTGGAACCACTGTCTGCCTCACTTCTTCTTCATTTCTGCAACATTTGCAGCCTTTCCCCTAACTTTCTCTCTGTTGAGTACCACCTCTCCTCCTCTAAACCTCACCTTCTCTTACTACCTGAGACTCAGCTGTCTGAGTTAACTGATAGCAAACCCTTTTCTGTATCTTCCTACTTCCTCTATACTCATTTCAAAGCCAAAGGTGGCTGTTGCACATATGTACGCAACAATATATCTTGCTTTTCAGTTCCTGAACTTGAATCTTCCGATTTCTCTACTCTCTGGCTTTGGCTTTCCTGTCTTGCTCTGAGTGAATATATCTGTGCTGTTTACTTATCTACTGACTACGAAAAATCTTCAACTACCTTACCTCTAAGATGGAACACATTCTATCCATTTCTCCTATCTCTGATGTCGACATTTTAGGAGATTTCAATGTTCACCACCACCTTTGGCTCTCTTCTCCTTTCACTGATCCATGAACTAGCCTACATCTTCTCTACCCTTAAAGACCTAGAGCAACTTGTACAGCACCCTACCCATAACCCTGATTGCCTTGGAGAGAGTTCCAACATACTTGACCTCTTCCTTACAACTAATCCCTCTGCCTATGCTGTTAATCTTTTCTCTACATTGGGCTCCCCCGATCACAACCTTATCATCTTAACCTGTCCTATCACTCCAGTACAGCCTGTGAATCCTCCAAATAAACGTCGGTTGTGGCACTTGGGAGCCGCTGATTGGGAGGCTCTCAGCCAGAACTTCTTTGATTTTCCCTGGAATGACTATTGCTTCCATGGCCGAGAACCATCTAAGTGTGCTTTGCACATTATGGAGGTTATTCTCTAGGGCCTGGAAGCATACACTCCTTTCTCATATCCTTTGACTAATACAAAAAAAAAAAAAAAAAATTGGTTTAATCACATTTGTTCTAATGCTGTCCACAACAAGAAGGCCTACAAAGGTACCAGAGCCAACCCACTCCTGAATCTCGTCTCTTTTATGTTTCTGCCCGGAATCGTGCTAAATCTGTTCTTCGTTGTGCTAAATATAATTTCATCTGTACTAAATGCTCTCAACTCTTCAACTCGGATTCTTTCCATTCCTCGTGGCACCTTGCCAAAAACCTTTCTAACAACTTTATCTCATCATCCTTCCCTCCTTTTTTCCATCTTCTACTGATAAAGCAGAACTTTTCGCTCAGACTTTCTCCTCCAATTCCACCTTAGACGATTCCGGTGTTGTCCCTCCATCACTTCCTCGCTCTGACTTCCTCATGGCTGACATTAAAGTTTCTTCAATTGATGAATTTTCTCTCATCATTGGCCTCAATACTAAGAAGATATATGGGCCCAATGGGGTCCCTCTTGTTGTCCTTAAGAACTGTGCTTCTGTGCTTACACCCTGCCTCGGTAAACTCTTTTGCCTTTGTCTATCAACTTGTATCTTTCCTTCTTGCTGGAAGTTTGCTCTCATTCAGCCTGTCCCAAAGATAGGTGACCATTCCCAACCCACTAACTATCACCCTATTACTTTAACATCCTCTATCTCAAAAGTTTTTTAGTCGACTCTTAACAAAAAATTTTTAAAGCATCTTTCCTGTAACAACCTTCATTCCGATCGTCAGTATAGGTTCCGCCAGGGACACTCCACTGGTGATTTTCTCACCTACCTTTCAGACTCCTGGTCAGCCTCCTCTAGGGACTTTGGCAAAATCTTTGCCACTGCACTTGGCATCTCAAATGCTTTCGATCGAGTCTGGCATAAATATTTAATTTCCAAACTGCCCTCTTATGGTTTCTATCCTTCCATCTGTGTTTTTATCTCTAGCTTCCATTCTGGTCGTTTTATAGCTGCTGCTGTAGACAGCCATCATTCTTCTTGAGCTATCAATAGTGGTGTTCCTCAGGGCTCTGTCCTATCACCAACTCTCTTTCTTTTGTTCATCAATGACCTTATTTATAAGCTGTATACTTAACCCTATCCGCACATATGGTGATGACTCCATCCTTCACCTTTCCATTCGCTTTCCACAGCGTCTATCTCAGCAGTTACTTCAACAGACACGGGATGAGGCTATGGCACACCTAATGTCTGACTTGGCTCACATCTCTTGTTGTTTTTAAGGCATCCAAAACTCAGTTCTTACATCTATCAACTCGACAAAATTTTCCACAGGAGTACCCTCTAATTTTCAACAATATCAAGCTTAATCCTGTATCATCTTTAACCCCTACACCGCGGGCATGTTTACCAATGTTTTGCATGTGCCGTGAGGTTATTCGGGCTCCAACAGACTCTCAAAAAATATTTTCCAAAAATCAGTTATTAGTCCTAGAATATTAAAATTACATATGCTTATGGCACATACCTTCAGCTTTCTCCTGGAATGTTTGTTGAGCCTTCGTCGGTTACCGTAGGACTTGTGGAGACCTCTGAAGTTGGGTAACGAAGTCTCCACTTTACACTTCCCGACAACCCGTAATATAATTACCACAGCCAGATATTAACACTATAAACACTACTCTATGATTTTCAAGTAGTCTGGGATCCATACTCAAAAAAAAAAAAACACTGTGAAAGCAATGAAAATTACGAGCGCGTCTGACCGTCGCACTTGTGCTAGTTCGCTCTTGGTACTCTGTCATTTATTATTCATAAAACCCCTCACACTTTATATTTCTATTACTATATAACACTTATATATATCTACAGTCTTTATCCATAAGTTTCCTTCAGTAGTATTAGTTTATTGTCACTGTAGGGATTCAATTTCTTTCAGCAAAATACGTAGCATTCACTTTCTCGTCCTGTATACTAGCATTGAGAGTGAATGTCACTTTCACCTTCACTCTCATAACTCATAGTATTCAGACATGCTAGAGTGAAACTTTCACTTTCATTACTCCTAGGGTATATACTCGTATTCTTATAATACTACTCATTTACATTTCTATTTACGTTCTCTATTTTATTTACGTTATTTACATTTCTATTTTATTTACACTATGTTATGCACTGTCACTTAAAGTAACTTATAAAACTATTTTCCACTTTTCACGTATATTTACATTCATTACTTTCACTTGCTGTTTACACATTATAATTCCACTTGCACTGTTTTACTCAATAGAAAGATCGTAGTCACTCTTTTATCCATTGTCAGCCCTTTACCTCTTTCCACACGAGGTTTAGTAGGGGGTAAAGGTCACAGGGCCCTTTGCATGGAGGTGAAAAGTCCCTGAAGCTAGCAAGAGCGAACTGCCGTACCTCCACGTTGGAAGATGAGAGTGAACTGATAAGGGTGGGCCGGGGTGGTGGCCTACCTAGGGAAATTCATTACTACCAACGTTAGCCTCTTGACACAGCTATATATAGCAGTGAAATGATTGGCAGGAAATCTAGACAATACATTATAAATTAGGTAGTTCCAGGTGAATGTAAATATCACTTAGGCTTCTCCCTTCCCTCCTTATATGTATATTTATTACGAAAATAGATTATACGGCATATTTCAAGGGGAAATAAACAGCGAAAATTAGCGAACGAGTGCACGTGAGGTGTTGTCAGGTGATAATTAGCCAATTCCAGGTGTATGGCACTCTCACTTACCTTATTTCTTTCTTGTATATAGTATCTGGTATAACAATAGGGCATAGGGCTTATTTCAATGGATGAAATCAGTGAAAAATTCCAGGGAAGATTTACTTAGTGTAGCACGGCCGGGCAGGCGAGAGGATAGGGTAATGGAGGGGGGGTAGGGAGGGGAGTCAAGAACGGGGAGAAAAGGCTAAATTGTTAACAATGGATGGGAGTACAGATGAGCTTAGGAGTGCTGACTAGTGCTGGACACTGGCAGTACTGATAGATGATACAAGCCCCCACTTGGAAGCCCGGCTGAATTCAAAATAACAAAGAATCACAAAAGCGACGCCCCACGGTATGATCCCTTGCTCCCAAGCGTCACGAAAGTGACGCCCCGCGGTTAAGGGGTTAAACATGCTGTACTTGGGGTGTTATTCTCTCGGGATTTAACTTGGAAAGAACATAATTACCTCTCTTGTAAAATCTGATTCCAAGAGATTAGGTGCGCCATGCTGACTCTGTGCCTTCTTTACCCCTGCACAGTTGTTGAGTTTATACACGGGTGTTATTCGCCCGTGTAGAGTACAACTTCCATGTGTGGAGAGGCTCCCCACATACAGCTCTTCTCAACAAGGTGGAGTCAAAAGCTTCATGTCTCATCAACTCTCGTCCTCTTACTTGCTCCCTTCAACCTCTGCATCTTTGCAGTACTGTTGCACCTTTATCTTTTTTCTATTGCTACTTCAATTGTCACTGCTCATCTGAACTGTCTGCTTGCATCCCACCTCTACTACAGCAGGCACATAGCATCCTTGTAGCAACAAACACTCATCTCTTTTCTGTCCAACTCTCTAATGCAAGAGTTAACTGTTACTAACAGTCCTTCATTTAAGCAACAGGTTAACTCTGGAACTGTCTCCCTCTATCTGTATTTCCTACTGCCTATGATCTCCAGTCTTCAAAACGCAGTGTGTCCAAGCATCTCAAAATGAACGGTTCTTGAATTTGGCTCTCTTTGGTATTGTTTTTGTTTTTTATTTTTTTTTGGAGGGAACAATTTGCAGGCTCCTGGCCTTTGGTTCCTTCTTCCTTGCATTAAAAAAAAAAAAACTTGTTACATGCACTCATGGAAATGGAAAACCAAACAATGAGGTGCGGCACCTATGGAGAAACATAAAACAGAGAACAATCAGAGGACAAGAAGGGGTGGTGACACAAGGTAGCCACCCAGAGAGTGGCAATCTCAAGCACCTCCTACATAAGTGTGTAGGAAATACATCATATTGGTGGGGGCATTCGCCATCCACTCACTCAATGTAGTGCTGCTCTCGGGTGTCTGCCCTTTCCTCTCCTCCATCCTTCTTTCCTTCCATTCTCTTATGTCTTTCCTTCATTCTTTTCTCGTCCTGCCTATGGGTGACTTTACACTCCCTCTTCTGTCTCTCTTTCCTTATTCTTTCCCCTTACTTCTGCCTGTTGGTGACTCTACACTGAGTGACAAGCCAAATGGTTTCCTGTTTTCGTTCGTTTTCGTTTTCGTTTTTAAAGGCTCCAACATGCTTGCATGTGTCGGCCTTGGTCACCTAATGGCGGCTCTCCACGCTGCACGATCCATTGCAGCCTCCCTGTTCAGTCCCTTAACCCTAAGGTCACACTTAATGACCTCATCCCATGTCTTTCTCAGTCTACCCCTCATAACCCCACCCCCAATATTAACACTTCTCACCTTCCTCACCCAATTATCATCCCCCATCCTCTCCACATGTCCAAACCACCTCAATCTACCTCTCCTCATCACAACACCAATACACTCCAGTCCCATCCTACCTCTCAACTCTTCCATTGTAAACCCAGCCCCTCCAGGCCTTGGACACAGGGACGCACTGCACATCCACCTAATCATTGTCATTTCTGTACATCTGAGCTGGCAAATATCTTCCTCCTTCACTGCCCAGGTCTCACTGCCATACAGCATTACACTCCTAACACATGCTGCATACAAAGACCCCTTAGCACGTAGGGAGAGCCCTCTCAATGTCAGGAGAGGCAAGAGCTCCCTGAACTTCTTCCAACCACTTCTCACCCTAGCCACAGAGCTAGCTCCAGCCCCACCTCCAGCACACAACATGTCTCCCAAATAACAAAACTCTTCCAAACACTCAAGAGATTCACCAGCAAGTTCAATCTTTTCACGCCTGACAATCTCCACCTGCTCACCCCGGCACGCCGTATGCATAAAATCAGCATTATCTCACAGTCTACCTCTGATACCACTACATCTCTTATGCACCCATTTATCACACACACCGCACAAGATGGAATTACTTCCCACGCCCTTGTGGCAAACAGCACATGGCCACTCTCCCTCGTCTTTGACAGTACTGCCACCAACCCTAGATATCATCACTTTTGTTTTATCTGCATTTACCCTTAAACCCTTTTGTCCCATACCATCTCTCCACTTCCTAAACCTTTCCTCCGCCTCCCTTTCATTCTCTGCAATCAACACCAAATCATCAGCATACAACAACTCCCACGGGAGTCCGTTTCTAAAGTCACACGAAAGGGCTTCAAGTACCATGATAAACAACATGGGACTCAAGACTGACCCCTGATGCACACCAACATTCACAGAAAACTCATCACTCAAATCTCCATTCACTCTCACCTGGGTGTGAGCACCCACATACATGGCCATAACTACCCTAACCAGCCACTCCTCCAAGCCAAGCTTTCTCATTGCCCACTTCACCACGTCTCTAGGGACTCTGTCAAAGGCCTTTTCCAATTCAACAAAAACAAAATAAAGATCCCTTCTCCTACCAATATATTTTTCCTGAAGCTGTTGAACAATGAATATGGCATCAGTGGTCCCCCTACCTGGCATAGACCCAAACTGCATCTCATCAATATTCACTCTTTCTCTAATCATACCTTCTAAAACTCTCTCCATTATCTTCATTATCTGATCTAAAAGCTTTATACCTCTATAATTTCCTCTTTCCAGGGCATCACCCTTCCCTTTATACACATTTACAATTACACTCTTCAGCCAATCATCTGGGACAACACACTCATAAATAATCCTATTTATCAGGTCAGTGACTAAACTCACCCCTATATCGCCTGAGGCCTTCAACATTTCGGCAGCCAACCCAGACACACCTGCTGCCTTCCCCACCCTCATCCTGCCTATTGCCTCACTCACAGTAGCAGTATCAATCAAAGGCCAAGGGCCAGACACTGGATCTGCTGGCTCCAAACCTTCCCTGTCCCAGTCAAACTCCTCATTCAACAACCGGTTATAATGCTCTCTCCATGCATCTTTAATATTCTCACTGTTCACCACTACCCTTCCTTCATCATTCTTCACACACTGCTCACCTACGATATCCCGATTATCCCTCTTCACCTGACCTGCCACCCTAAATATATTTTTCCTTTCCCCATGATTTAGGATATCAAGTAATTGTCTCTGTGACTCAGACTTTGCCCTGTATACCTCTCTTCTAGCCCTACGCTTAGCAGCCAAATATTCCTCTTTGCTACCACCCTTCTTCCATTCCCGGAAAAGCCTTCTTTTCTCCTTAATTGCAGCTTCTACACCCTCATCCCACCACCAAGTTACTTTATGTCTTGGTGGTCCTCTTGTTCAGCCGCATGTTACATCAGTAACCCTCAAGAAATTGTTCTTGAGGGCTCTGTACTGTTCATTAACACCTCTGTCTACAGCTCCCTGTTCAGCCACCACTCTCCTCAACTCGCTATAGAAGGCATCCCTTACTACTTGGTTTTTCAGCTTCCATATTTTCCTCCTGAGTACATAAGTCCTCTTTTTCATCACTTGTTCTTTAAGCACCATATCACATATCAATAGTTTGTGCTGCTGCACACACTCCTCACTTCCTATAACTTTAACATCCCTCACTAACCTCCTATCGGCCCTCCTAACCAGAAAATAATCTATCTGACTACTATTTCCCCCAGACTCATACGTAATTAACCTACTGTCTCTTTTCCTAAAATATGTGTTGCACACAATCATGTCCGTTGCCTCCCCAAACTCAAGTATCCTTTCCCCTTCTGCATTCCTCAGACCATACGCACATCCCCCATGCACTCCTTCATAACCTTGTGCTGCTTCACCTACATGACCATTTAAGTCCCCTCCCAAAATCACTATCTCATCTCGCATACCACCCACTACACGTATTAAATCCTGTACACCAGGAAATCATTTACTATGCTAGGTGGTAACCATTTAACCAAATTTTGGTGCCTGGTGGTTTAGTGGGTAATTACGGCACTCCAATCGGATTGAGCCGGTGAAGGTTTATATCCAAGGAGTGGTTGGGGTTTATTGCTCACGTAATGCCACTCAGGGATGAATGAGGCTGGTCACTCTCATCTTAAATGTCAGAACCAATTTGCCTAGCCCCAGACTCCTATGCTCCTCATGGGACAACGTAGGATTGGATGATGGATGGAATGGATGGCTCTTACTTTGAACAACAGGAGAAGATACTGACAAACTCTGAAGGAGGTGACTCTCCCATTTACTTTCTGAGTCTGGCTTGATTCTTTCCATCACCATTTATAATGCCTGGGTGCTGTCATTAAGTGACCTGTATCCCCTTCCTTAGGGTGCCCCTGAAGATGGAGCATTAAAAAAAAAAAAAAAAAAAAAAATCATAATTAATATATCTGGCAAAGGTTCAAGAAAGCCAAACAAACAGTAAATGTTGTGTAATCCCACTCTGTCTGGCTGAGCAGACCCATAAACTGCAGGCATGCAATCACCCCTGCAGGGCACCTGACAATGCCTCACCACAGTGAGGAGTGGGGAAGAGTGTGGAAGTTTGGTTCCTGGATGGATGCTACATTTACGTCTTCCACCCACTTAACAGGGGCATCAAAGTAGGCTCCACATCATCACATTATTAGAATACAGTAAGACCTCACTATAATGGACTAATTGGGGTCAAAACCATTCCGAAAAATGCGAAATTCCGATAAAAGAGACATCCGGACTTCCCTCTGCTAATCCGGACTTTTTCCAATGTATCAGACATTAGTCCGGATCGTATGAGTGGTTTTTAAACTATTTTGACTACCATTGCGGTACTGAACTGCTTTGAGCAGTGGCAGTATCGTAACCAATGAGGTCTTGCCTAAGTGACGTATTTGTTGCTGCTGTAAAGCTCGAATTGGGAAAAGTTTCAATACCATCTCAGCACTTCTGCGGCACCTCGGTTTGGGTTACCTTTCCTAGAAGGGTAGTCAAGTCGTACCCCACCTGCTCGTGGTGACCTCGCAGACACCCTGTTTTTTTGGTTTTTTTTTCCACTTCTGTTTTTTGTGCTTTTTTTCTTTCGGTTTTCTTTTTTTCTAAATTAGGGTGACACAAACGGGGGCGGCGCTACCCAGGTTTTTCCCGGGTAGTATTGTATATACGTTTTGCTGTTGTTGTCATCTTGTTTTGTTTTTTGTTCTCCCTTATCATGAGTAAACAACACCAGTGCCCTCGCTGCAGTAGGTCTGTAGCAAAAAGTGCGCAAGCACTGAAGTGCGCCTACTGCAGCGAGTGGATTCATATAGCTTGTGAAAATTTGGATGCAGGCGACTATCCATTCATGAAGAGGAGCCACCAGCTGGGCTTTCGCTGGCTGTGTAGCCAGTGTGTTGCACCAGCAGACGAGGTCTTGGCTGGTGGAGGAAGTAGTACCAAGAAGGAGTATGAAGATAAAGTTATTGGGCCAATCTTTCAAGAAATCAGAGACGTATCAAATAGACTGGAGGCACTAGAGACCAAGGTCTCATCACCCATGGCGGTCACACAAGATCAGGCCACCAAGGTCTCATCACCCATGGCGGTCACACAAGATCAGGCCACCAAGGTCTCATCACCCATGGCGGTCACACAAGATCAGGCCACCAAGGTCTCATCACCCATGGCGGTCACACAAGATCAGGCCACCAAGGTCTCATCACCCATGGCAGTCACACAAGATCAGGCCACCAAGGTCTCATCACCCATGGCGGTCACACAAGATCAGGCCAAGTCATTTGCGGATGCTGTTCGCGGGTCTCTCGTGGGGAGAGGGAAGGATCTGCCTGGGGGCGTGATTGAGATCAGTGCTCATGGCCAGAAAAAGCCATTCATAGTCAGCATGTACTGATTGTGAAACCAGAGAGTGGCGCTAGTGCCCTGACAAATCAGATGGGACCAGAAGACATCAGAGGTGTACTTAACTCGGTACCGGTTGACAGCTGCCTTAAGACCAAGGCTGGTGGGCTGGTAATGAAGTTTCCGTCAGCTGAGGCCAAGGGTGAAGCAACTGGGGTGCTGACTGATCATTTTGGCTCTGAAGGCACTTTTTGCATATCAGAGCCAAAGAAAATGTTGCCTAAAATGACCGTGACAGGCCTTTCCTCTTCCTTGGATGACTCTGACATCATCCCAAATATTTTGAGAAAAAACAATAAAATTAAGATGCTCGTTGATCGAGGTTGTACCCTCAACCTTCTCTTCACAAGGACAAGGAATGACACCAAAACTGCTGTCTTGAAGATGTCGCCAGAGGTGAGATCCTCCATTGTAGAACAGGGCAATTACATCTATGTGGATCTTACAAAATGCCGTGCTTTCGATAGATTCTGGGTTACACAGTGTCATCACTGTCAAGGCTTTGGTCATACATTTGAGAGATGTTCTAGGAAAAGTGATGGACCTAAATGTGTCTTTTGTGCTGGAGCCCATAAATCTAAGGACTGTAGTAACAGAAATTCTCCCAAATGCATCAACTGCTCCTCTTTAACCCCTACACCGCGGGCATGTTTACCGATGTTTTGCGTGTGCCGCGGAGTTATTCGGGCTCCAACAGACTCTCAAAAAATATTTGCCAAAAATCAGTTATTAGTCCTAGAATATTAAAATTATATATGCTTATGACACATACATTCAGCTTTCTCCTGGAATGTTTGTTGAGCCTTCGACAGTTACCGTAGGACTTGTGGAGACCTCTGAAGTTGGGTAACGAAGTCTCCACTTTACACTTCCCGACAACCCGTAATATGATTACCACAGCCAGATATTAACACTATAAACACTACTCTATGATTTTCAAGTAGTTTGGGATCCATACTCCAAAAAAAAAAACACTGTGAAAGCAATGAAAATTATGAGCTCGTCTGACCGTCGCACTTGCGCTAGTTCGCTCTTGGTACTCTGTCATTTATTTTTCATAAAACCCCTCACACTTTATATTTCTATTACTATATAACACTTATATATATCTACAGTCTTTATCCATAAGTTTCCTTCAGTAGTATTAGTTTATTGTCACTGTAGGGATTCAATTTCTTTCAGTAAAATATGTAGCAGTCACTTTCTCGTCCTGTATACTAGCATTGAGAGTGAATGTCACTTTCATCTTCACTCTCATAACTCATAGTATTCAGACATGCTAGAGTGAAACTTTCCCTTTCATTACTCCTAGGGTATATACCCATATTCTTATAATACTGCTCATTTACATTTCTGTTTACGTTCTCTATTTTATTTACGTTATTTACATTTCTATTTTATTTACACTGTGTTATGCACTGTCACTTGAAGTAACTTATAAAACTATTTTCCATTGTTCACGTATATTTACATTCATTACTTTCACTTGCTGTTTACACATTATTTACAATTCCACTTGCATTGTTTTACTCAATAGAAAGATCGTAGTCACTCTTTTATCAATTGTCAGCCCTTTACCTCTTTCCACACGAGATTTAGTAGGGGGTAAAGGTCACAGGGCCCTTTGCATGGAGGTGAAAAAGGCCCTGAAGTCAGCAAGAGGAACAGACGCGTACCTCCTCTTCGGAAGATGAGAGAGAACTGATAAGGGAGGGCCAGCCCGGGTAGAGGCCTACTTAGGGGATATTCAGTACTACCAATGTAGCTCTTGAAACAGATATGTATTTCACTGAAATGATTGGCAGGAAATTTAGACAATACATTATAAATTAGGTAGTTCCAGGTGAATGTAAATATCACTTAGGTTTCTCCCTTCCCTCCTTATATGTATATTTATTATGAAAATAGATTATATGGCATATTTCAAGGGGAAAAAAACAGCGAAAATTAGCGAACGAGTGCACGTGAGGTGTTGTCAGGTGATAATTAGCCAATTCCAGGTGTATGGCACTCTCACTTACCTTATTTCTTTCTTGTATATAGTATTTGGTATAAGAATAGGGCATAGGGCTTATTTCAATGGATGAAATCAGTGAAAAATTCCAGGGAAGATTTACTTAGCGTAGCACGGCCGGGCAGGCGAGAGGATAGGGTAATGGAGGGGGGGTAGGGAGGGGAGTCAAGAACGGGGAGAAATGGCTAAATTGTCAACAATGGATGGGAGTACAGATGAGATTAGGAGTGCTGACTAGTGTTGGACATTGGCAGTACTGATAGATGATACAAGCCCCCACTTGGAAGCCCGGGTGAAATCAAAATAACACAGAATCACAAAAGCGACGCCCCGCGGTATGATCCCTTGCTCCCAAGCGTCACGAAAGTGACGTCCCGCGGTTAAGGGGTTAAGACATCAAGATGCTAATCCAAAGTCACAGGAGGTTGCCCATTTTGCTTCAAGTAGAGAATGTCCAATTATGATTTCTCATAGGAATAGACTGATTGAAAACACCAATTTTGACCATTCAAAAAACTGACTACGTCCCTCTTGAACCAGTTAAGGATGGGTCTTTTAAATATTCGTTCCATCCGTAATAAGATAGACTATATTAATGAAACCCTAAATCAGCACGAGTTTGACATATTGTGCTTGACTGAAACCTGGTTGTATGAGTCTGATATCGATATTATTCGTAATGCTAAGCCTAAGACACATTCTATTACAGTAATCACTCCAATATCCGGATCAATAGAGCCATCGGTAGGTTCGGATATTGGTTTTGTCCGGATATTGGGCCCCAGCTTATGGACTTGTACTTACGGACCCTAACACAGAGAAACACCTATACAACTCCCTCCGGACATGCATAGCACCTATTTAACACCCAAATCACACCAATAAGGCACATAAATGACTGAAATAAATGCAATAGACACATAAAATGTGGGTTTAGAAGTATGTTCATACATTAATAAACATTCTGGTACTTATGGACTCTAACCGAACCTAACCTAACCGAACCTAACCGAACTCTGAAAAACCCATTCCTACTGCACATGCATGAGGTAAGTTTAGTATGGAAAGAAGTACAGTATGACACTTTCTGGTAAGTATAGTATGGGAAAAAATACAATATGAAACATTCTGGTAAATATAGTATGGAAAATAGTACAACATGAAACATTTTGGCTACTTACAGCAAGTCCCTGGCCACCTCGATGAATAACCGCCTCCTCTCGGACTCTGACAGTAAGAACGATTTCCTGAAGCACTTGCACTACACTCTTCCTGAAGTCTTGCACTGAACTTAGTCACTAACACACAGAAGTCCGTTCTTTTCACAGTGTTCACTTTAGTCCAAATAATGTTCCATTAAATTTAAGTGTTGCACATTAACTTTTCCCAAGTTTTTTAAGTTTCCAAAGCCAAAACAAAGAAGGTTAGTTACGTTAAATTTCTTTTCTACTTAGTCTTTTCTCCCAACTTGAAAACCTTAACACAACACACCGTTTTTTTCACTGCACAACACTCAAAATTCCCGTGTGGTCTAGTGGAGAAGTTCTTGCTGTTTATTCACTGTCAGAGCCCGAGAGTATCACTGGCAGGCGTCCAAGGGGTGCATCGGTGGGTAGTGGTGATGGCGTACCGACTACAGAAGACTCTGAAGACAGCCGCAAACTCACGTCGAGCGGTGACTCCACTGTAGCTGATGTGCTGGGCTGTGGCTCGGAGCATGAGGGCCTGTCTTGGGGAGGCAACGGAGTGGAACCAGGGCTTGGCACAGCGGGGGTCACGGGCCTGAAAAAACTGTCAATCGTTGACTGACGCAAGGACCGACGATTCTGGCGATTGATGATGCGCTGCCGGAAAGCACGCACTTCCTCCACGAGTCCCAAGGGCCCCATCTCCCTGTCGCAGTCCGGGTGTTCCAGGTAGTCTAGGACGAGACTCTAGATGTTCCCCGGAGTGCGCTCAGCTTGGGGATGGCTGGAGTAGTGTCCTGCTGGGCGGAGTCTGCATCATCATCGCCTTCGTCGTCGGAATCTTCAAGTTCGGGACTGACACCAGCAACCGAAGACGCGATCTCGATATCAGACAACGTCTGATACCCAGGATCACTCTCGTCGTCGTCCAACCACTCACGAACATCGTCCACATCAACATCGTCGCCGTGCGTACGTAGCCGTGCATGGAAGTCATCCACGTCAAACCCTAGGAAATCGTACTCCACATCTGTTCCGAGAAGCAGACGAGACCAACCATTTTCAAGAGTTTTCACAGGGACTTCCTTCCATGCACTAGCCCAGTTGTACAGCGCAGACTTGATGTTGTAGCGGCGAAGGTTTTCCAAAGTCCGCTTGCCTCGAGTGTCACGTCCTTCCCTGCGCTCGTCCTCGTCCTCGAGAACCACCATCACCTCGTCCAGGAACTTCCGACGGTACAGGCGCTTTGTTGCCACGATCACTCCTTGGTCCATTGGTTGAATGAGAGCAGTCGTATTAGGTGGCAGAAACATGCACCTAATACGGCCATTCTCAGCAACCAAGTCCTTGTCGCACGGGTGGGCAGGTGCATTGTCGAGGAGAAGGAGAGCCTTTACCTGGTCGCGAGGAATTCCCAGTGTCTTCGTCTGGTAATGTATGACCTCCTTGACGAAGTGATGGTGAAACCAGTCTTTGAAAATCACAGCTGTGAACCATGCTTTCAAAGAATGGTACCATACGACAGGAAGGACATCCATCACCCCACGAAGGCACCGAGGCTGCTTTGCACGGCCAACAATAACGGGCTTAAGCCGGTGCATGCCGTTAGCATTGGCACAACACAAAGCAGATATCCGTTCCTTAGAAAGCTTGCGGCCAGGTACACGCTTCTCCGTCTCATCGGCGAGAGTGTTCGTTGGCACCGAGCGATAGAATAGGCCAGTTTCGTCAGCGTTATAGACTTGACCGAGAGTGAGGCCCCTCCCTGTCGATCAAGCCTTTCACCTTGTGCCGAAACTCGTCCACTCCATCCTCGTTAGCGTCCAATGCTTCGCCATGTGCTTTACGGTTAGTAAGGCCATGTCGCAACTTGAACGCGAAGAGCCAACCCTCGGATGCCTTGAAGTCTAGGGCGTCGTGAAGCCTTGCAAACTTCTCAGCAGCAGCCTTCAGCTCCGTTCCACGTACCATCACACCAGCTGCACGTTGCTGTCGATACCAAATCAACGTGGAGCGGTCGATCTCTGCATACTTGGGAGTAAACATAACCTTCCTCTCCACGTTGCGTTTGCTTCTCGACGAGAAGTCAGCCGTGTACTGCATGAGCTTGTCTCGGGAACGCTTGATATCAAACAAAGTCGACCGGGCCAGGTTGAACTCGCGAGAATGCGAGAGGAAGACCAACCCGCATCAACCTTCTCCAATATCTCCCGTTTCTTCTCCAGAGTCAACACCACTCTCTTCCTTTTCTCAGGAGGCGGGGCCATCATCACACACACTAAGAGTAGGGCAGAGAGCAGCAGGAGGCCTTGCAGCAAGTACGGCACCACCACAAAAGCGAGCACGTGGGCAGCCATTACGAAGAGCGCAGGTCCAGTCGCGGTGAGAGACAGGCGGGAAGTGGGGAGGATGCAGCGGCGCTCTATCGGACGTCGGAGGAATGACGAACCAAAACAATGCTCTCACGCGCCGCTTGGCAAGTTCAAATTACGGACGGCAAAAAATCGGTTTTTTTTCCAATTTTTTTGGATTTTCGGACCATTTTGGGAATGTTTGATCCCAGGACGATAAGGTTCGGTTAGTGGGGATGTTCGGTTATTGGGCGTCCGGATATTAGAGTGATTACTGTATTAGTATTCCCAGGCCTGCTGCTGACTATCCAGGAGGAGGCATAGCACTCATCTACTCGGCAGCACTTTCATACATTTCTCTCATTGACTCAGACCTGACCCCATCATCATTTGAATTTATGGAAGTATTAATAAATTTCCATCAGAATACCATTAGAATTGCAATTGTCTATCGACCAGGTCATCCGGGCAGAGATCGAGGTTTTATGGAGGAGTTTGGGCAGTTTCTTGAAGGGTTTTCTCTTAAACCTGGAGGGCTTCTTGTTTGTGGTGATTTCAATTATTGGGTTGACAGTCCAGAGTCAAAACCATTTTCTTCAGAATTCCTTGAGTTGATCACCCAGAACAATTTTTTCAATCATATGAGTAATCCAACTCATGTCTCAGGACAAGTCCTTGACTTGATCTTGTCCCCTGTTGTTTGCAGGCACGTATCAGATGTGGAGGTTGACTCATTTGACCCCCTCATCTCTGATCATGCTCTGATCACCCTTAGTTTTGATGTCCCGAAATCCCCTTCATATAAAAAGGTCATCAGGTTCAGAAATTACAACAATGTTGACCACCAGTTGATGTGTTTTGAAACTGATCAACGTTTAAACTCCATCGATTCTTCAAGTCTTTCTTCTGGTGAATTGGTTGATATTTACAAAAACGAGCTCAGGTCAATTTTTGACCAATATTGTCCTGAGGTAGTAAAAACAATCACTGTACGTGATAATTCTCCGTGGTATGGTCCATCCATTAATTCTTTACGTAGACAACATAGAAGGGCAGAGCGTGAGTGGCGCTTGCAGCGGACCGAAGTAACTTGTTTGCATTATGTTTTTGCGAGACGAGCAGTCGTTCACACTGTAAAAGCCCAAAAGGCTAGGTATTATCAAAATAAAGTTGATTCATGTGGTGGTGATCAAAAAAAACTGTCTGCAGTTGTGAACAATTTAGTTGGTCGGAGGAATGTAATTGTTAAACCAACTTCTTTATCTGATGCCCAATTGGCTTCTGATTTTGCTTCATTTTTTACAAGTAAGATATCTCGCATAAGAAGTGATTTAGACAGCAGTTCTCCTAGTGAGGTGTACTCAGTTGACTTCCAGCCACGGTGCAATGGGGATCATTTGCTTTCAACATTTCATCCACTGGAGTAAACAAAGTCAAATGTTACATCAGAGAACTTAATAAAACATTTTGCTCACTCGATCCACGTAACATGTCACAACTGCCTGATGTGTATGAGCATGCTGCAGACTTTATCTGCAACATAATAAATAGATGCTTCTTAGAAAGTAATTTTGTGCAGTCTGAGAAACGTGCTTTATTTACGCCCCTAATTAAGAAACCTGGCCTTGATGTCGAGAGCATGACAAATTATCGTCCTGTCTCTAACCCGTCTTTTTAATCCAAGATTACTGAGCGGGCCATACTCGACCAACTCTTACCACTACTGGAACACAACAGAGTTGTTCCTGTTGTTCAATCAGCATACAGAAAATACCATTCAACTGAAACTGCACTAACAAGGATTCAGAGTGACTTGGTGGCAAACACTTGTAGTGGGATGTCCTCTCTCCTAGTTCTTTTGGATCTGTCTGCAGCTTTTGATACAGTAGATCATAAACTATTGTTGGATGATCTGTATTTTTATGGCGTTCGTGATAGTGCCCTTTTGCTCCTTAAGTCGTATCTGTCGGACAGATCTCAGAGAGTGGTTGTTGATTATGCTAGCTCTGATTCTGCTCCTCTTCTATTTGGAGTCCCTCAAGGATCAGTTTTGGGTCCAATTCTATTTATTATCTACACAAATAGTTTATCATCTCTACTTGATGCTCATGATGTGTCCTATCATTTTTATGCTGATGACACCCAGCTCTATGTTAAGATGTCAGATATCAACAATACTAAGACAAAGTTTGAATCTCTAATGTCTGATATTAAGATTTGGATGGCTAAGAGGAAACTTAAGCTGAATGATGGTAAAACTGAGATCATCATCATCAGAGGAAACATAAGTGGTGATGACACTGACAATGCCCTGGCTTTGAGCATTGGCGTGTCACAGCTGCATCCAGTCAGTTCTGTTCGAAATTTAGGTGTTTCCTTTAATTCTAAGTTAAATTACAAAGAACATATTAATCAGGTTGTAAGAGGGTGTAACTTGCATATCAGAAATCTGTACTCTGTGAGAAGATTCCTGAATAGATGGTGCCTCTTAACATTGGTCCATGCAGTGGTCTTGTCTCGTGTTGATTATTGTAATTCACTGTGGGTTGGTCTTCCAAATAATATACTAACAAAAGTTCAGTCTGTGTTGAACAGGGCAGCACGGCTTATCTTTGGTCTCCCCCCGAGAACCTCAACTACCCTGTTTCTGATTGAGTTGCATTGGTTACCAGTAAAGGCTAGAATTGAATTTAAACTGTGTCTTATTACATTCAAGGTTCTTAAGTTTGGTGAACCGAAGTATCTTGCTGAATTGTTAAAACTCCCATCGACACGCCCGGGTGTGATGTTACGCAGTGAAGATGATTCCTTGCGTCTTGATGAGCCAGGAGCCATTCACCAGTCATCTTTCTCTGATCGTTCTTTTGCATATAGAGCCCCTAGATTATATAACAGATTGCCATTGTCCATAAGACAGCTCTCTACTGTTGAATCCTTTAAGAGACAGCTGAAAGCCTTTCTTTTTTCAAAATGCTATGACCTGGAGAGAAGTACTATGACGGATGATTATAGGGTTTAATTATTGCCACTTTCATGTATATATGATGTAGCTTGTATTATATACAAGAAATGTCACAATTCTTGTAATTGTAAAAATAATGTATGTGTGTCGAGCGCTAGTGAATTCCCAAAAGGAAGAACTGGCAATTTTGAGAAACAAAAGGCCAGATTATTATTATTATTATTATTATTATTATTATTACATGAATTACATGGTATAATATATATAATAATACTGTACTGTACACTGAGAAACATGTCTTTTATTTACCTTATTGTGGTGAATATAGCTGAAGTGGTCAGGCAGTCCGGACTGCTTCTGGCTTTATCAGACTTTTTCCGATATATAGGAATTTAGTCTGGTAGCTTCTCGAGTCCAATAAAAGCGAATTCCAGTCTATTGAAGTCCGTTATATCAAGGTTTTACTGTATAAGGTTACCACCCAGCATCATAAATGGTTACCTGGGTTACAGTAAACCATTAGGCTTGTTACTGGGTGTAGTCACCTAAAATGAAAAGCAGAATGATAACAGAGGACAGGAAAGATAGAAGAAATACGAAGAGAGGAGGCAGACAAATAAAGAATGATAAACGTGAAGAAAGAAGTTGGCAGTACTCCAGGAAACCATTTATGATGATGGATGGTAATCATGAAACCAAATAACAGGGTTGATGTGGAGCCTACTATGGAGACTCTGTTAACTGGGTAGAAAGATGCAAATGCTGCATCCATCCAGGAAAAAAAGCCTCACTGTGGTGAGGCATTGTCTGCTGCACGGGAGCATCAGTTCACTGCACAGACAAATGCCTGCCTGTGGTTGATGGGTGTGGTCAACCAGACAGACTGGGATTACAAAATAACTAATGACTGCTGATGGGTCTGCTTAATCAGACTGATTGGGTTTATGCAACAACAAGATTACATACAGTCATACCTCCCCTTCCTTTAGGGCTGGGACATTCACTTCTCTTTTGGTGACAACTTTCTGAGGATCACCATACTCTTTGTACTCAAGGACAGTGGTAACACCTGAGAAGCACCTGAGGGGAAGATACAAAAATCATTTCTAACTTTAAAGCTGGGGCTTTCATCACCCAGTCTATTTATGATAACTGGAGTGTATATCTCCATTATCCTAATCATATTCATTATTATTATTACTATTATAATTCATCAAGTGGTACTCCTGAATTAGTGGCTTTATAGGCTACTCAACCCATACAGCTATGAAGTTGAGGTGCTAGCATTTAACTGCTCATGGCATTAGAACAGTTATGAGTAAACAATATAATATACAGAAGTCAGGGGAAAAAAAAAAAAAAACATTTCTGCACAGCCGAAACCCAACTTTTCACCCACATCAAGAAAGATTTGGAGACTCTATGAAGAGAGATTGAGCTAGTTTGGATACCACTCAGGCATTACAAATGGTCTATCTATCTATCCATATACCTAGACTGCTTCCCCCAAGGAAATGGAGGTAGTCGAGACAGGACGACACACTCCCAATTTACTCATCCGTTCAAACACATTCATTCACATCTTAGCCCCAAAGGGGAGAAGGGACAGATTCTCACCGCACCACACCGCACGAGGGTCAACTGCGCAGTGCAATCAGTGACATCCGCAGCAGGGCCCGATGGCAGAGCTGGTTTACCCCTGCCACATCATAATAGATCCATCCCCTTACCCGCACCTAACCTGATTAGCTGATGAGACCAAATGCAGGAGAATATCCCCTCAGGGCTGCGTCATCATTTAGTCATTCACAATTTCTCTTCATTTATTTCTGTCACGCACAGCCACTCTTCCTTGCTCAACAGATATCCCTCTCGCATCCAACACTCTCTTCACACTGTCCGTCCATCCTATTCGTGGTCTCCCTCTCAGCCTTACACCTCTCACATCAGATCTAGTTATCTTTTTCACCAATCGCTCATTGTCCATTCTCTCCATATGCCCAAACCACTGCAACACCCTCTGCTCAACTCGATCAGCCATCTCCCAAACAACTCCATTCTCCTTCGCACTTCATCATTTCTCATTCGATCCATACGCGTCACTCCGCACATACTCCTCAGACACCTCATCTCCATTACATTCAAACTTTTCCTCTCTGCTACACCCATATTCCAAGTTTCAGCCCCATATAATGAAGTCAGTACCACAACACCCTCATACAGCCTTCTCTTTACATCCATTCTAAGCAAACAACATCTAAACACTTTTTTCATTCTTCCCAGCACCTTTCCTACTTCATTCATTCTAAATTTCACTTCTGCATCTACTCTTCCATCCACAGCAACATGTGACCCTAAATACTTAAAACGCTCTACCTCCTCGAGCAACTCACCATTCAAAACTATATTTATCCTCCTACCATCTACCAGCCTCGTACACTTCATCACTTTACTCTTATTCTCATTTCCTTTCAATTTCCTCCTTTCACACACCCTTCCAAACTCCTCTACCAATTGTCTCAATCTCTTCTCTGAATCAGCCACCAGTGCAGTATCATCTGCAAACAGCAACTGCTTCAGATTCCACTCTCTACCATCAACATTCCCCAGACTCAGACCTCCACCTAAAATTCTTGCATTCACCTCCCTTACAACACCATCATTATAAATATTAAACAACCAAGGCGACATCACACATCCTGTCGCAGCCCCACTCTCATGAGACACCAGTAACTCACAGTATTTCCCACTCTTACACATGCTCTACTATTTACATAAAAACTTTTCACCCCTTTTAGTAACCTATCATCAAGTCCATACAATCTTAAAACAGTCCACAAAGCCTCCCTATCAATTCTATCATATGCTTTCTCTAAATCCATGAATGCCCAAAACACATCCTTGCCTTTCGCTAAATACTTTTCACATACTTGTCTCACAGCAAACACCTGATCCACGCATCCCCTCCCTCTCCTAAAGCCGCACTGCTCATCACCAATCACTCCCTCTGTACCCTCTCTAACTCTCTTAATTAACACTCTACCATACACCTTACCTACAACACTCAACAGACTTATACCCCCAAAACTAGTACATTCATACTTATCATCCTTAACTTTATACAATGGGACCAGATAAGGACTTGCCCAGTCAATTGGCACCATACCTTTCACAAAGCACACATTCAACAGTCTTACTAACCAGTCAACAATAGTTGCTCCACCACCCTTCAGGCATTCCACAGCACACCCATCCATACCTGCAGCTTTCCCTTTTTTCATCTCCTTTACTGCCTCCTGCACTTCCTCCTTTGTGATCAAAGAATCATTCAACTCTCCCAACACATTTATTCCTTGCACCCTACAATCTGCCACAATCTCAGCCACCCTTTCCTTCTCTACTTTTAACAATCTTTCAAAATACTCTGCCCATCTCTTCCTTACTGCATTCATCTCAATTAACATCCTTTCATCCTCTGCTTTTACTCGCTCTTCCTTCCCAGACTCTCCCTTTCGCACCCTTTTCACTTCCTTCCAGAACATTTTCTTAATCTGTTGAAAATTCTTAGTCAACCACCTACCCCACCTCTCATCTGCTGCCACTTTAGCATCACGCACAACCCTTCTCGCCCTATTCCTCTTTTCCTTATACCTCTCATATGACACCTCATCCTTCCTCTGCAGCCACACTTCATATGCATGTCTCTTCTCAGCCACAGCCATACTTACTTCCTCGCTCCACCATTCACTTCCTTTTCTTACACCGCCACCCACATGTCTCACACCACACACCTCTTCCGCATTCCCCACCACAGCACTCTTAAACAACTGCCATCCCTCCTCCACACTGCCATTATTCCGATCTTTCACTGCGTTCCACTCATCTTTCAATTTCTCCTGACACTCTATCATTTTCTCTCTTTATCCAACTCACTCACTTACAAATGGTGGTGGGAGTAAATATCCCAGACTCAAGAGAACTAAGGAGGGGATGTATTGCTTTTTATCTCCAGTTGTAATACCTTGTGAACCATGATAACATTCCCTTGGTGTAGTTATCACTGGCTTGTCTGATCTTTGAAATGACTACCTGATAATCTCATCCCCAAGCTCAGGTTACAAGTCCAGCAGAAACCAAAGTCAAACCAGTCTCTCTATTGGTTGTAAGTCATGCCATTGCTGTTTTGTGTGGTGTCACTTGATGGGCCATGGGGAAGTAGAGAGATCATGCTCTCTCAGGAAGGACTGGTTAAAATGGGTTCCCCCAAACTCATTTGTTGTGTGAATAATGTGCTTAAGACTCTGTGAAAGCCTATCTCTTTCACTATGTGCCTCCTCCATTTAGAGGTACTCTAGAAAGTGTAACTATGACATGGCAAAACAGCAGAGCAAGGAGGCCCTACACATCATGAAGACTGAGTGACTTTTGTGTTCCCAATGAACTGACTGGTAGGACTGAAACCAGCATAGTCTGGAAGGCTCATTTCATCAACATTTGTTGAAGTTATCACTCGTGTGTGTGTATTTACCTAATTGTATTTACCTAATAGTGATATACAGGAAACGAGCTAAGCTCGTGGGGTCCCATCTCTGTTTCTCAAAAAGTCAAATTTAGCTTTAAACTCGTTTAAGTTTTTTGACTGGACGATCTCTTTGTCCAGGCTATTCCACAGGTCTATACATCTATAAAGAAAACTATAATTCTTGATATTCCACTGGGGGTAGGGGGTTTTCAAGAATATTCCCCCAGTATCCCTGCTTGTCGTACGAGGCGACTAAAAGGGTTCGTGGTGGGTTAGTGCCCCACCCCGTAAAAAGAACTAACTAAACATGCAAACAAAGCTCCTCGGACCAGGACGGACCATACGTTGATGACTAGGGAATGAACAAAGGACATTCTGAGGGTGGGGACATGGAATGTGAGAGGAGTGAATGATGAAGTGAAAGAGAGAGAGACTGTTCTGGGGCTTGAGGATGCAAGAGTGGATATATGTGGATTGACTGAAACTAAATGGAAAGGGGAAAGGGTGACCGTGGGAATATGGCTTAGGTATATGTGCAGGAGTTCATGAGAATGAGAGGGCAAGAGAGGGAGTATGTCTGATGATATACAAGAAGTGGAAGGAGAATATATGAGAGTATGGAACAGTGGGTGAGGATGAAAGGACAGTAGGTATACAAGCGTGGGTGATTGTATGTGCGTATGCACCGACAGAGGACCAAGTGGAAAGAGTGAAAGATGAGTTTTGGGCAAGTGTTGAAGCAAAAGCATACCTGGTATATGGACAAATTTGAGAGGAGCGAGAGAGTGCTTTTAACTGGAGACATGAATGGCAAAGTTGGGAACGTATGAGTGGATGGAGTGACTGGTCAGTGGGGTGTGCCAGCTGAAGTAGATGGGAATGGTAGTGCTTTGGTGGACATCTATCCTGGTATGGGGTTGGCAATGGCTAACACATACTCTCAGCATAAGATGATCCACAGGTATACATGAAGAGTAATGAAGAGGATGAATGGTGAACTTGTTGAACGAAAGGCAATGACAGACTACGTGTGTGTGGATGAGTGAATGAGAAGACAAGTGTTGGATGCAAGAGTGTGGAGAGGGTGGGGGAATGGAATCTCGGACCATCACTTAATGATGGCCAAGGTAAAGCTGCAAAAGAAAATGGTTGAAGAGACGAAGGGGAAGACAGGAGGAAACAGCTCCTGTGAGAAGAGTGGAGAAGTTGCAAGACAGTGAGAAAATGGCAGAGTATAAGAGCATAGTGGAAGAAAGATTGGGAAGGTATGAGTCAGAGCAGATGGAAGGGGTGGAAGACGTATGTGAGATATTCATGGAAAAGATAGGTGCAGCATGTGAGGTGGTTTGTAGAGTGAGGAGGAGATGCAGGGGTGTGCAAGGGACAGCATGGTGGAATGATGAGGTGAAACGACCTGTGGAACAAAAGAAGAAGGCATATAGTGAATGGCTAGCGAGTAGAGGTAGGGGAGAAGATGAGAGAGAGAAGAGAGAGGTATATGTGAGCAGAAGGGAGGTGAAGAGACTGATGAAGGAGAGTAAGAAGAAAGTGGATGAAGAGTTTGGGAGGAATCTGAGTGTGAAATGGAGGAAGAGTAAGAAATTGTTTTGGATGGAGGTAAGGAAAGTAAGACAGTGTGAAAGGGGAAATAGTAGGGGAGTGAAAGATAGGAATAATAGATTGTTGGTGGAGAAGAGAGAGAAACTGAGGAGATGAAAGGAGCACTTTGAGGATGTGTTGAATGTAGAGAGTGAGAGCAGCGCGAGTATAAGTGGTTGGGGAAAGGCTGGGAGAAGAAGAGATGAGTGGAGGGAGGAAGATATCAGTAGGGCAGAAGTAGTGGAAGAAATGAAGAAGATCAAGATGGGAAAGGCCCTAGGAACTGATGGAGTGTGTGGTGAAATGCTGAGGTATGGGGGTGAGATTATTGTGGAGTGGATATGGAAGTTGTGTAGACTGGCTTGGGAAGAGGGAAGGGTTCCAGAGGACTGGAAATCAGGTATAGTTGTTTCTTTATACAAAGGAAAAGGGGAGAGAGAAGTATGTGGTAACCATAGGGGTATTTGCCTTCTTAGTGTGACTGGTAAAATATATGGCAGATTACTCACTGACAGAGGAGCTACTTGGAGAAGAACAAGGGGGATTTATGAAAGGAAAAGAATGTGTAGACCAGATATTTGTTCTAAGATGTTTAGTGGAGAAGTATCTAGAGAAGGGAAAGAAAGTGTATGATGTCTTCATGGACTTGAAGAAAGCTTAAGACAGAATAGATAGGCAAGGTATGTGGAAGGTATTAAGAATATATGGAGTGGAGGGGAAATTGCTGAGTGCTGTGAAGAGTATGTATGAAGGAGCTAGAGCTACGGTGCGAGTGGATAGTGAGCTGAGTGAGGTCTTTGATCTCAATGCGGGACTGAAACAGGTTTGTGTGATGTCTCCGTGGCTGTTTAATATAAACATGGATGGGGTTGTACAGGAGTTGCAAGGTAGGGCAGTGGATGTGGGGGTGGCTCTAATGAATGAGGGTGAGATTTGGAAGATTCCAGTGTTGCTGTTTGCTGATGATACAGTATTGTTGAGTGAAGATGAATGGGAGTTGCAAGGTCTGGTGAATGAATTTGGGACAGTGTGTAGGAAGAGGAGTCTGAAAGTTATTGTAAACAAGAGTAAAGTTATGGTGTTTGAGAGGAATTAAGTCACAGAATGTACAGTGAGGTTGGATGGTCAGGATATGGAGAATGTGAGTGCATTCAAGTACTTGGGTAGTGTGATGAGTAAGGATGGAACTTTGGGGGATGAAGTGCATGAAAGGGTACAGCAGGGAAGGAAGGTTGTTGGTTCACTGAAAGCAGTGATGAGAAATAGGGAGGTGAATATGGACGTTAAGAAGTCACTGCATGATAGTATTGTGATCCCTACCCTGCCATATGGAAGTGAGGCGTGGACCTTACAAGAAGGGAACAAGTCAAGAGTGAGAGCAGTGGAAATGAGTTACTTAAGAGGAGCATGTGGAGTGACGTGGAGGGACAGGTTGACGAATGAAGAAGTGAAGGAACATTGTGGGATGGAAGTGGATGTAGTTGAGAAGATTAGGAGAAATACACTGAGGTGGTTTGGACATGTGGAGAGAATGGAGAATGAAAGACTGACTAAGAGGGTGTATGTAGGTGAGGTGGGGGGAGGGAGAGGTAGGGGTAGACTGAGGATGAGGTGGAGGGATGGAGCTGAGAGGTATATGAGGGAGGGGGGAGTGAACTGGGGGGAGGGTAGTAAAATGGTGGGTGACAGAGCAACCTGGAGGTGTTTTCTCTGCAGCCACCCTTTGCTGGATTAGGGCGTCAGGCTATAGATAGATAGATAGATTTTCTCTTCAATATTACTACTTTGGTATATCAGACTGCTTGCTTGCCTGATTTTCTCCACATCATTTCTGAAATCATCCATAAATCTCTCATGGTTGAAAACTGTACATCCCATTTCATTAGCTTTCATTCTCAGTGAATTTACGTCAGCTGATAGTTCATCTATTGCTGTGGCTTTTCTGTTTATTTCCTTTATTAATTCTTCATTTTTTTCCTTGTCTGCATAGCTCATTCTGGATTTCATTGATTTCCACTTAAAATGTTCTCTCTAGTCTATTTACTTTTTCAATGCGGTTTCAGTTAAGTGATATTTCCTATAAGCCAAATGAACATGGAGAATAACTCCATTTTGTTCAGGCAGTGGTAGAAGTTGATCGAGTATAGCCCGCTCAATAATCTTTACACAAGAATGACAAATCAGAGACAAGACAATAGTTTAACATGCTGTTCGCATTGAGACCAGGTTTCTTAAGTAGGGGCTGGAGTAAGGCATGTTTCTCAGACTGCAAAAAGACATGTAGCCTAAGAGTGAGAATGTCATCATCAAAAGTTCATTTCAAGAGTGGAGAAGACAGTGACAGTGAGGGAAGGTCATCATGCCTTATGAGGTGTAATAACTGGAAACAGGAAGCAATGCACTCTCCTCAGCTCTCTGAGCCTGAGATGATTCCTCCCATCACCATTTCTTATGTCTATGTAATGTTGAATGTGGCTTGAAACCTCTTCCTTGGGTGCCTCCAAAACTGAAACTTTTTGCCGTAATTGTTTATTATACTTCTTCAGCCAATTATAGTTTTCATTTCTTCATTAATTCCTTCCCATATTATTTTCTTTTGCTTTGGGTGCTGAATCATTTTTACTATCTCCACTTCTCTCCCTATGATTCATTGCTTTTATTTCAGATTCCTGTCATAGCTTCCTGCACTGAATCATGTATTATTTTCCTTAGTTTTCAATTTTTTCCCCTCCATATAATTTTTCTCCTTCAAGACCTACACTTTTGTGGAAGTTAGCTTCATAAGGGAAGAAGGTGGGAGGGTGAAAACTGTTAGGACATGTTAGTAAGAAAATAAAACTGGAAGAAACCTAGGATGAATGAAAGATGCCAAACAATAACCAGAATTTCATGCTGCCAAGCATAACAATCAAGAAATTTCTTCGCTAGTCTCATCCCATGAAGCCACGTGAAAATTGATCATGGCCAGTTCCTCCTCCTCCTCCACCTCTCACTTCCTCTTGGTTGGCAGAAAAGTGGGTCGAGCAATGACACTACAAAAAACACTGCAACGTCATGAGGTTTCCTAGTTACAACCTTCCCCATCAAGACCAGAGCACTACATGGCCTCCTATGTTGTCTGACCTAATAAAATTATCCTGAAGAGTCACTAGACCTTACACCTGCATTTTTAATGGGCCCTGGCCTAGCTGAGGTAGATTTTACATTCCACATGCATCATATGCATTCCCAGGAACTAGCAATCCCATTTCTTTGCATATATACTAAGTGACTCAGCATGATACACTGTACCACGATATTTTATCCTTCACCCACGAAACAAGAACATCTGATTTCTACTGCTCTGCAGACACTGATATTCGATGTGATTTTCTACAGCCCCGCAGTTCCATCAGCCCTCCATTTATATCCACTCATTTTTCAAACATTGTTCCCTCACTGACATTCTCTCTCTCTCTCTCTCTTGCTGCCACCACATTGTTTTCATCATTTAACCTACCTGGCTGTCAGTTTATCAACACTCCAACCCCTGATACTCCGCACGGCCAGCTGAACCAGGCCACTCATCCTTCACTTAGTATCACTCCACCCTGCAATAAAATATAAAAATGTAAGAAGAGAGGATAATTGCATTTGGCCAGTTGGCCCATGCTAGGAAGTTCTTACAAGAGTGAGACTAATCTACTGTTGACAAGCAGGATTTACGAGTTAGGCAGTACAGGTATACCTCGATATACGATACCCTTAGATGCAATATCCCAGCTTAACAATGGGAGTAGAAACACGACCATACCTCACCTAACGATGACCAAACCCTGGTTTAATGATAGGTTTTGATTTCTTTTACTGATTTTGATTATATTTTAGACTAAAACTGTGTGTTTAGGTTGATTTATAAACTGTTCTTAGACTTAGATTATTGTGTTTTAGCCATAGGTGGGGTGAACATTGTCACTGTGGGGTACAGTTTACTAAGCTTGATTTTTTCCAGACTTATATTTGATGATTTTCAGATTCTATTTGTTGGTTTTAGTGAGTTACTTACAGATATTTGGCTTAGGGTAGCTTCTTTTACAGCTGTTAGGCCATTTAGATTGGCTTTAAACTTGTTTTAGGGCTCATTTGGGTGGGTTTTGAACTTGACTGGGGGGGTGGAGAAACTCTAGGCCGAAAAATGCATCTCATTACTTTACATGTTAAATCTACCCTGATATACAATACCTTGCCTAACATGTTTTAACCTAACCAACTACATCGTTAAACCAGGGTATACCTATACTGGAGGGTTCCCAGTGATTCTCGTAGTTCAACTACATGTCAGAGTTGTCAGTTAGCCTCCTAATTGTGAGCAGAATTATATTATAAAGTTATGCATTAAATTTTAAGCCCAATTCCTCTATAATGTTTTTATTTGTGTGATATTTAACTTATGTAATTGGTATGCTAAAGCATTTAGAGTGTTATGTAATGTAAGAATCTATCTACCTATCTATCTATTGCCAGACGCCTCAATTCCATACGGGGTGGTCACAAACAAATTGCCTCCATGTCCCTCTGTCCCCTGCCATTTCACTGCTCTGCTCCCAGCTCACACCCCTCTCTCTCATATATCTCTCCACTCCATCCCTCCATCTCATCCTCAGCCTCCCCCCCCCTCCACCTCACTCACATACACTCTCCTCATCAGTCTCTCACTCTCCATCCTCTCCACATGACCAAACCACCTTAATGTGTTTCTCCTAACACTTCCTATCATCATCCTCATCCACACCACACCGCTCCTTCATTTCCTCATTTGTCAATCTGTCTCTCTATGTGACTCCACATGCTCCTCTCAAATAACTCATTTCCACTGCTTTCACTCTTGACTTGTGTCGCTTCAATAACGTCCAAGCTTCACTTCAATACGTTAGAGTTGGTATCATAATACTGTCGTGTAGTAGCTTTTTCACTTCCATGTTTCTTATCACTGCTTTCAAGGAGCCAGCAACCTTTCTTCCCTGCTGCACCCTTTCAAGCACTTCACCCTCTAAACTTCCATCCTTACTCAGCACACTACCCAAGTACTTAAAAGCACTCATATTCTCCATTTCCTCCCCATCCAGTCTCACTGTACATTCACTTACTTCACATCTCACGAAGACCATAATTTTACTCTTCCCTACATTCACCTTAAGACTCTGTTTCTTACACACTCTCCCAAACTCATCCACGAAGCCTTGCAGCTCCCCTTCGTCTTCACTTAACAACACAGTATCATCTGCAAACAACAGTACAGGGAGATTCCAAACACTGCCCTCTCTCACTAGGGCCACTCCAACATCCACTGCCCTACCTTGTACCTCTTTTATAACTCCATCCATATACAGATTGAACAACCAAGGAGACATGACACATCCCTGTTTCAATCCAACCTTCAAATAGAAAAAATCACTCAGTTCACCATCCACATGCACTGCAGCCTTGGCACCCTCATACGTACTCTTCATGGCATTCAACAACTTCCCGTCTACTCCATATATTCATAATACTTTCCACAGTCCTTGTCTATCCACCCTGTCATGTGCTTTCCCCAAATCCATGAAGGCTACATACAACTTCTTTCCCTTCTCTAGAAACTTTTCTACTAAGGATCTAAGAATGAATATCTGATCCGCACAACCTCTTCCCTTCCTAAAACTTCCCCGTTCTTCTCCAACTAATACCTCTGTTACTTCCCTAACTCTGTCAATAAGTATCCTACCATACACTTTTCCTATTACACTAAGAAGACAAATGCCCCTATGATTATCACACACTTCTTTTTCTCCTTTTCCTTTGTACAGGGGAACAATTATACCTGACTTCCAATCCTCCGGGACTCTACCTTCCTCCCAGGCCAATCTGCACATCTTCCACATCCATTCTACTACTATCTCTCCCCCATGCCTCAGCATTTCACCACATACTCCATCAATTCCTGGGGCTTTCCTCATTTTAACTTTCTTCATTGCTTCCATAACTTCCATCCTACTGATTTCTTCCTCTCTTCTCGCATTCCTCTTTCTCCCAGCCATTCCCCAGCCACTTATACTTGCATTACTTTCATTCTCTGTGTTCAACAATTCATTGAAGTGTTCTCTCCATCTGCTCACTTTTTCTTCCTTCTACACTAGTAACTTATCATTTTTATCTTTCACTCCCCAACTAACTTCTTTGGTACCCTGTCTAACTCTCTTTACCACTTTCCAGAACATTTTCTTACATTCCCTCCACTTTACACTCAAATTCCTTCCAAATTCCTCATCCACTCTCTTCTTACTCTCTCTCACTAATCTTTTCACCTCTCTCTTCCTCTGGCATATTTTGGATGTCTCCAATTTAGTAACTGTTGTTGCTAGGGGCAGGTACCAGCACGTCCTTGAATGTTGGAAAGGAAGGGAAGACTATTTAAGAAGGTGGAAGAACCTTGGGCAGTCAGTTTCATGTCAGTTTAGTCTGAGTTTAGTTCAGTTAGAGAAGACTGTATACCTCCGGTACTTGTGCAAACTGCAAAATGAAGTTGGCAAGCATTAAGCGTAGTTATCTGGAAAATAAAGACAATGAACTAAAGAAGCCAGTGTTTATTTTCAACGCCTGAGCCGATCTTGTTGTTGCACACCGAAAGGCTGAACATATGAAGAACTCACTAGGCAACATCCTTCCTATACTGAACTACTGCTGTAGGAGCCTGTGGCAATATGGAATGGGGATGTAACAGTGGTGTCATGAGAGTGGATCATTGACATGGAGGCAGAAGGCGTACAGACAAAAGGCCAAGCTAGGAAAGAAAAGGCATTGCTAGCCGCAATTTTGAAGTTATTACAAGCACAAAGTGTACAAATACAAGCACACAATGAAGGACGGAAAGAACTCAAAAAGCAATTACAGCACAAAATGAAGAACAGACAGAACACTATGAACAGCTTCATGAGGCATTACAAGAGCAACAGAGGGAGTTACAACTGAGGATGCAAGGACAGCTAGATGCTTTCATGGGGGATATGAAGGAAGACCAGCAACAGTTTAAGGAGGAAGCAGATGCCAAACTAGAGCAGCAGAAGTATGAGATAAGAATAATGTGATGGAGTGTAGATAGCATGTAGACAACCAGCAGAAGATTAGTGAGGGAAAAGTTATGGAGTACAGACAGAATGTAGACAACCAGCTGAAGCATGTAGACAGCCATTTAGAGATAATTTAGACAGCCATTTAGAGATAATTAGTGAGAGAATTGAGGCAATAGAGAAATATTGCACTGCTGAGCCTCAGGTTAGTGTACAGGGAGCATATGAAAAAAATAGACAGTGTATGGTGGATCTTGACAAATCTCAAGCATCTAAAGGTAGAATTATAGGGCTGAATAATCAGAATGCAGAAGTTTTAAGTCCTGGACTTAATTATGATGCCCTAGTTTTTAGGCCCCAAACCAGTGAAGTGCATGGCTATAATGGGAGTCCAATATAAAAAGAAACCTCAGGAATTTGATGGCAGAGTATTCTTGGGAAGCTTACCATGCGCAGTCTACGTTACTTACTGATCAGAATGGTTGGGATGATGGGCAGAGGGCAGCCCAGCCTGCTACTAGCCTCAAGGGTGCACAATGGAGACCCTTGGGCAGTTGTCTGTGGAACAGAGGAACAGTTATAAGTCCCTAGTAGAAGTGCTGGAGCGCACACATGGGACCACGTACCAGACTGAGGTTTACAGAGCAAGATTCCAGACCCAAGTACAGGCTTGAGGCTAGTCCCTCCACGACCTGGATAGTATGACACACAAGGCACACCCTGGAGCAGCACCTAACCTGTTGGCTATTCTTCTGAGGGACCAGTTCATCGATGGTCTTGATAGTGCAGAGTTAAAAGTGCATGTGAAGCAGGCACAACCCAGAAGCATGCAAGAAGCGCTAGCCAGGGCTCTAGAATATGAGTCCTACGTCAGGTCCAGTATGCCCAATTTTCAGGCATGTTGTAGTGCAGGATTCAAGGCAAGAAAGGGGCAGGTACATAAAGTGGAAAAATTTGAAGGAAACTGCTGGTACTGTGAAAGGCCAGGACACAGGAAAGAGGACTGCTGCAAGTGAAAGAGGGAACAGAATACTAGAGGAGGTTGTTGGTTCTGTGGGAAGCCAGGAAACAAAAAGGAGGATTGTTAATAATGGAAGAAGGAGCAAGAACAGAGCAATACAGGGAAATCTACGATTGTAACAAAAAGGTGTTGGACGTGAGGTGGGACACTGCACCTATGATTGTCCATGTGAGATGGATGACAAGAAGAAGGCTGCAGAAGATGAGTAGGATGGAGGTAAATGAGTAAAAGCTAGTGACAAGAGGCAACAACCAGCCAGTTTTTCCCAAAAAGCCCCACCACTTAGGGAATGCAAGAGAACCTTGATTGATAGTGTGCGAGAAGACAGAAGAACAAACTGCAGGCAGTGAAGAAGGAATGGGAATCTTAACAAGAAACGCAGCAGTATGGCAGTTACAGGGCCAGTGTCAGTTGAAGAAGACCTGAAGAGGACGCAGATGGAGGATACAGATTTACAACCAGTGCTAGAGTGGCTGCAACGGAGTATAGTCCAACCATCTTGGGAAGAGGTTTCCAGATTCAGCCCTCCGACTAAGAGCTACTGGAGTCAGTGGGACCTTCTTCATTTGAGCAACGGACTACTGGAGCATCAGTGGGAGACATTCGATGGCCTCAGCAAGTATTGGCAACTGGTGGTTCTGAAGAAAGTGAGGTCTGCGATCCTGGGTGAGTCTAATAACCAGATTACTAGTGGGAACCTGGAAGTGAAGAAAACTCTAAGCCGGCTACGAGAGAGGTTCTCCTGGACTGGCATGTGTCAGGCTGTTGAAGAGTGGTGTCGGGCCTGTGCTGTATGTTGTGCCATGAAGGAACCCAAGAAGCATGGTTGCACCCCTCTCCAGCTGTAACAAGTGGGAGCACTGATGAAATGAGTTGTGGTGGACATTGCTGGACCTCCGCCACACACTGAAAGAGGAAACTAGTATATATGTGTTGCCATTTACTACTTCACAAAGTGGCCGGAAGCCTATGCCATTCCTGATCAAGAGGCCCCAACTGTTGCTCAGGTGTTGGTTGACCAGTTTTTCTGTTGTTTTGGGATGCCACAGGAGCTACATTCTGACCAGGGTAGAAACTTAGAATCCGTTGTGTTCCATGAGCGTTGCAAGATACTGGGGATCAAGATGACTGGGACGACCCCATTAAGACCACAGTAGTAGCAGTAGTAGTTCCCTAGGCAGTCTGGCCTAACAGCCCCGCTAAGACCACAGTCAGATGGGATGGTGGAGAAATTCAACTGGACCCTGGGACAAGAACTGGTCAAGTACTGCAAAGAGGGACAAATGGAATGGGGTCAGAAATTACTTGTGCTGTTGATGGCATATTGGTCTGCATCCCACAAGTGTACCAGCTACACCCCTGCAAAACTGATGCTGGGCCACAAATTACGTTTACCCATTGACTTGTTAATGGGAAGACCACCTGGTGAAAAGCTGCCTACAGACACCTCCAGCTATGCAAAGCACCTTCAGGAAAGGCTGGGTGAGGTACATCATCAAGTGCAAGAAACTCTAAAATTTTCAGGCAAAGTGATGAAGTGCAAGTATGATGCCAAGGCAAGTGAGATGAGCTTCAATGATGGTGACAAAGTTTGCTTATACAATCCTCAGTGGAAAAAGGGACAGTCACGGAAGCTGCAGAGGCTGTGGGACTGGCCTTACACTGCACTGGACCGCTTATCATATGTAACGTACCAGATCTGGGGAGGCAGGATGTCTCACCCAAAGGTGGTACACGTGAATCATCTGTGGCAGTACCATAGGCCAGGACAGTACAGCTGGGACATCTCCAAGGAATTGTGCTCTCCTGTAGCCGAGGATGTTGAGAAGGACCAAGGAGCTGAAGTACAAAAGAATGATGACAGTTTCCCTAGGGAAGAAATGAACCAAGATGAGGATCAAGACCTTCCAGGAGGAGTGGACTGTGTGGAGAAGCTGGGACATTGTCGGAAATGGCATAGGAGAAGACAAGTTGAAGGATTATTTTGTGTCTAATTAAATGTTTAGTTTGGATTAAGGATCATGTTTGTATAAATTGTGTAGTTTTGTCAGAACAACGAAGGACTGGGGAGTGTAGTGTTGAGAAACAGGATTTGCTGGTTAGGCAGTAATGGAGGGTTCCCGGTGATTCTCATAGTTCAGTTATGTGTCAGAGTTGCCAGTTAGCCTGCTATTTGTGAGCGGTTATTTTGTATGTGAGTGAGGTGGAGGGGGAAAGAGGGAGGGGGAGGCCGAGGATGAGATGGAGGGATGGGGTGGAGAGGTATATGAGAGAGGGGGGTGTGAGCTGGGAGCAGGGGAGTGAAATGGCGGGGTACAGGGCGACTTGGAGGTGATTTGTTTGTGGCCACCCCAAACGGGATTGAGGCGTCTGGCAATAGATAGATAGATAGATAGATAGATGCATTAAATTTTATGTTCTTATTGTCTATAATGTTTTCATTAATGTGGTGGATGGATTATGTAATTTTATTTCAGTTTGTATTATAAAGCATTTAAAGTGTTATGTAAGAAAACTCTGGCATGTTTTAGATGTCTCCGATTAACTAGGGGCAGGTACCAGCACGTCCTAGAATGTTGGAGAAGAAGGGATGACTATATAACCCCTTAACCGCGGGGCGTCACTTTCGTGACGCTTGGGAGCAAGGGATCATACCGCGTGGCATCACTTTTGTGATTCCATGTTATTTTGAATTCGCCCAGGCTTTCAAGTGGTGGTTTGTATCATCTATCAGTACTGCCAATGTCCAACACTAAATGGCACTCCTAATCTCATTTGTACTCCCATCCATTGCTGACAATTTAGCCATTTCTCCCCATTCTTGACTCCCCTCCCTACCTCCCCTCCATTACCCTATCCTCTCGCCTGCCCGGCCGTGCTACGCTAAGTAAATCTTCCCTGGAATTTTTCACTGATTTCATCCATTGAAATAAGCCCTATGCCCTATTCTTATACCAAATGATATATACAAGAAAGAAATAAGGTAAAAGAGAGTGCCATACACCTAGAACGGGCTAATTATCACCTGACAACACCTCACATGCACACGTTCACTAATTTTCGCTGTTTATTTCTCCTTGAAATATGCTGTATAATCTATTTTCGTAATAAAAATATATATAAGAAAGGAAGGAAGAAGTCTAAGTGATATTTACATTCACCTGGAACTACCTAATTACTGCAGGTCACCACACTGTATTCTATGCTAAGTAAATCTTCCCTGGAATTTTCCACTGATTTCATCCATTGAAATAAGCCATATGCCCTATTCTTATACCAAATAATATATACAAAAAAGAAATAAGGTAAGTGATAGTGCCATGCACCTGGAATTGGCTAATTATCACCTGACAACACCTCACGTGCACTCATTCGCTAATTTTCGCTGTCTATTTCCCCTTGAAATATGCTGTATAATCTATTTTCGTAATAAATATGCATATAAGGAGGGAAGGGAGAAGCCTAAGTGATATTTACATTCACCTGGAACTACCTAATTTATTATGTATTGTCTTGGTTTCCTGCCAATCATTTCACTGCTATATATTAGCAGGTCTCACAAGGCTGAAGTTGGTAGTATTGCACTCACCCTAGCCAGGTGGCAGGAGGCCACCACTATCAATTCACTGTCGTCTTTCACGGTGAAAGTATGTATGATTCGCTCCTGCTAACTTCTGCCGCTTTTTAGCCCCATGCAAAGGGCCCAGTGACCTTTACCCCCTACTAAACCTCGTGTGGAAAGAGGTAGGTAAAGGCCTGACAACTGATAAAGAGTGACTATGATCTTTGTATTGAGTAAAACAGTGTAAGTGGAATTGTAAATAATGTGTAAATAATGTGTAAACAGCAAGTAAAAGCAATGAATGTAAATATAAGTGAACAGTGGAAAATAGTTTTATAAGTTACTTCAAGTGACAGTGCATAACAGTGTAAATAAAACAGAAATGTAAATAATGTAAATAAAATAGAGAACGTAAATAGAAATGTACATAGTAGCATTATAAGAATACGAGTACAGTATATATACCGTACTAGGAGTAATGAAAGTGAAAGTTTCACTATAGCATGTATGAATACTATGAGTTATGACAGTGAAGGTGAAAGTGACATTCACTCTCAATGCTAGTATACAGGACGAGAAAGTGAATGCAATGTATTTTACTGAAAGAAATTGAATGCCTACAGTGACAATAAACTACTATTACTGAAGGAAACTTATGGATAAAGACTGTAGATATATATAAGTGTTATATAGTAATAGAAATGTAAACTGTGAGTGTTTTTATAAATAATAAATGACAGAACACCAGTGGCGAACTAGCGCAAGTGGAAAGGTCATACACCCTCGTAATTTTCATTGCTTTCACAGTGTTTTTTTTTTTGGAGTATGGATTCCAAACTATTTGAGAATCATAGAATAGTATTTCTAGTGATAATATCTGGCTGTGGTAATCATATTATGGGTTGTCGGGAAGTGTAAAGTGGAGACTTCGTTACCCAACTTCAGAGGCCTCCACAAGTCCTACGGTACTCGATGAAGGCTCAACAAACACCCCAGGAGAATGCTGAAGGTATGTGCCATAAGCATATGTGATTTTAATATTCTAGGACTAGTAACTGATTTTTGGCAAATATTTTTAGAGAGTCTGTCGGAGCGCGAATATGCACTCAGGAGCCGCAAGAAAAAGCAAAACAAGCCCGTGGTTAAAGGGTTAAGGAGGTGGAAGAGCCATGGGCAGTCAGTTTCATCTCAGTTAAGTTTAAGTTTGGTTTACTGTCAGTTCAGTTAGTGAAGATTGTATAGCTCTGGTACTTGTGAAAACAGTGAAGTGAAACTGGCAAGCATTAAGTGTAGTTGTCTGGAAAATAAAGACAGCGAATTTAAGAAGCCAGTGTTTATTTACCACACCTTAACTGATTTTGTTGTTGCACACCGAAAGGCTGACCATAAGAAGAAGGACTCACTCAACAACGTCCTTCCTATGCTGAACTAATGCTGTTGGACCCTGTGGCAGTGTGGAATGGGGACAAAATACTACTATAGGGAATTTGAACCACCTATGCAGCTGAGAATCGCAATACTCCAGGCAGGAAATGTTTTGTGGCTCCTGATTGGCTAGGAATGATGTAATCTAAAACACTGCCAGATGATCAATAACCTCTGTGTATAAACACTTTACTCTCGTGTTCCTGGGAAAACATGCTCAACTGTTTAACAACAATATGTTTGTCTGATCCACATAATAACACTGTGAATGTTTTATAATAGAAATGAACAGAGTAATGTACAGTACATGACATGACAAACTGGCAACTTTCCAAAAGGAGTCTGAAATATACAGTGTTTCAAAAAAACTGATATCATTTGAGATGTTAATATCACAGAAACTACATAGTCTAGGCAAATGAAACTGAACAGGTTTAATGATGAGCGATGTAAGATTTATTCCTCAAAATGTGAATAAGAAATTCAAAGGTATGTGGATTCCATGAACGATTTCACAAATTTTCAATATGCGTGCCACCTGTGACACGGCACACGTCAGGTCAGTAATCCAGCTCCTGCCAAACACGCTGCAGCATGTCTTGGGTGACAGTCTCCAGTGCGGCAGTGATTCTCTCCTTGAGTTCCTCTAGGTTTGCAGGAAGAGGGGGGGACAAAGACCAGTCCCTTCACATAGCCCCACAGAAAGAAAAAAATCACAAGGTGTCAGGTCAGGTGAAAGTGGTGGCCATTTCAACAGCACATTGTCTTATCACCAGCAAGACCGATCCATCTCCCTGGCAGATTCTCATTGAGATAAGTCCGCACAGTGAGCTTCCAATATGGAGCCCCATCCTGTTGAAAAATGAAGTCTTCATGTTCATTTGCAATAAGCTCATCCATTAGCCAGTTCTGAAGTATTTGCAGATAAACATCACCAGTCATATATCCCTCAAAGAAGAACAGGCCATGAAGATGATTCTTGGAGATGGCGCAGAACACATGCACTTTTGATGAGTCCCTCTCGTGCTCAACTGCGGCCCGAAATGTGAACATTATGCCTGTTGACTTTGTCATCCGTATGAAATGTGGCCTCATCACTGAAAACAAGACGTTCATCGAACTCATCTTCTTCAAGTTTCTCTTGAATATCAACACAGAAGTGTTTGCGTTTTCACTTGTCATTTGCCTTTAACCTGCTGTGTGCCAGTGCCATTTTAAAACGGTCTGACATAATTCCGCGGCCAGTGCCAGTGCCATTTTAAAACGGTTTAAAATAAAAATCTTCACTGTGACTGCACTTTTCAAGATTCGTGGGTAAAAATTGGCAGGCATGAAAGGTAACTGTTCCTCTATCATCCCCCAGGCTGTCAAGGCCATCCACTCACTCACTCCCCCCCTCATGCTCGCTCTGCCTCACTCTGCCTGTGTGCCTCACCCAGTGCTGTACGGTAGCTCCCAAAAGTATCATTAGAGTGTGGAAGAGGCTCAATGAGCCTGTGACTGCAGATCTTGAACCACAACACTTCTTATGCGATGGCTTTGTGCAGCAGACATAATTTGTGCTTTGTAGTTATAGAACTGATCCTGGTTTTTCCAATATTTATCCAAATTTCTTTTAAAAATTTCAACTGACAACCAGGTAAGCCAAATAGTTAGCTCTCCACCAGTGCAAAAAGGGAATTCCCATGTTTGTTGCTACTACAGGAGGGAAAGTTGCAAACATGGGATCAGTGGCAAAGGTTGTAAGTTTAGTCATCCCAAACCATGCCAAAGACTGATAAATCACGGCCCAAGAGGAATGAGAGGCTGCAAACTAGGGAGGGAATGCCCTAACTATCACCCAGCCCTCTGCCAAAACTCAGTGCATAAACAGATATGCCTCAATAAAGAATGAACCTACACATATTCATGGAACCAGACGGGAACAGTGGGAACGGGAACAAAAGGAGCCCAAAGATGACTCACTGCCCCAACAGGCCCCCCAGAGACGACAACACCTTGCACCAAGATTACAGCAATGCCTGGAGCAAACTACCACGGAGACCAGCCACAGCAATTTTTTAGAAATGATTATGGAGATCAAATATACAATAGCCAACCTAGGCAAAATGGTAGTTGCTCAGGGACACCTGATTCAAAATCAGATAGGGAAACAAATAAATCTGCCACAACTGCAAACCCCAATGTCACCTCAAATGTTCCCCTGGCTCAGTGCAGTAAAGGGCCACTAGAAAGCTTCCTTATGGGAAATATCTGAGGCCTGTACACAAAATCAAACAGAAACAAAGTCCCATTCCTAGCTGACCTATCATACCAGGAAGACTTTGCCTTCCTCGCTCTCACAGAATCCCACCTCAGTGAGGACATCAATAACGCTGAAATACAGCTACAAAATTACACAGTGTTTAGAGCAGACAGAAAAAATAGGTCCCACGGGGGTGTCAATATATGTTAGAAACGACCTGTCGGCGAACACCCATACCTTACTCTCTTACTCAAATGGTGAAGCAGAACTACTAATATTACACATCAAAAAACTAGCACCCCGTTTGGGATACATGGCGTCTGGCAATGAATGAATGAATGAATGAAAAAACTAGCAATGATTGTGGTGAACATATACCGTCACCCACTCTGCAGCAAACAAAGCTTTAGTGAGGTCCAAACAAAGTTGAATTCCACCATCGAAGACCTACCTCCCCCCTTAAATGACCTTATTATCATGGGAGACTTTAATCTTCCCATTATCAAATGGCCAGCAGGAACTATTGGGGGAGGAAGTCATGAGGACCAAGATCAGGCTAGAGCACTACAACACCTCATAGAACAACTCTTCTTAAGTCAAGAAATTACTATACCAACCAGAGGAAACAACATCCTGGACCTCCTTTTAACATACAACCAAGAACTACTACATGGGTACAGAGCCGAGAAAACAGATATTTCAGATCACAACCTCATTACAGTCACACTGAATAGAAAGAAAACAGCCAGGGAGACTCAGATACATGAAATTAATAAAGAAGGATTTAGAACCCAACTTTAATAGTAACATGGCTGATTGGGAGGGACTGAAATCCTCTTTGGCCACAGTGAAATGGAAGCAAACATTACAAAACCAAGATCCAGATAGTATGATGGAAACCATATTTACAACAATATTTCACATCTGCAAAAGTCATATTCCACAAAAGACGAAGCAGGGACTTAGAAGGACGACCATACCCAGGGACAGAAGATTACTCATGAGAAAGAGGATTAAATTAAACAAGCAAATACAAAAAACCAAAAGCGAGAGAAAAAAACAAGTACAGTAATAATGACCCAGTTGACGGAAACAGAAAAAAGTCTCCAAAACTCCCATGAAGAGCAACGAATTCGAGAAGAAAACAAAGCAATCATGAACATCAAACAGAACCCCAGCAACTTTTTCAATTACACCAAGCGGTTCCTGAAGACGTGCAGCCCAGTCAGACCCTTGGTAACAGCCGAAGGAGAAATGAAAGAAGATCCCAAAGAAATATGTGGACTTCTAGCCGAACAATACCAGTCAGTGTTCAGCGAACCAGAGAAAACTAAGAAAATACTAGATCCAAGGACCTTTTTCTACAGCCCACCACAGACACCTGAAGACATCAGCATATTACACAACATCGAATTCACAGAACAGGACATCACCATGGCAATTGAAGAGCTCAAACCAAACTCAGCACCTGTCCCCAATGGCATACCAACCAATCTTCTAATCAGGTGCAAAGATGTTCTGGCACATCCCTTGTATTTACTGTGGCGCCATTCCCTAGACACAGGCATAGTACCTGCAGAAGCAAGGAAAGCCATGATAACTCCAATCCATAAAGGCAGAACCAAGGGATTAGCAAAAAACTACAGACCAGTTGCCCTAACCTCCTATACAGTAAAAATCTTTGAAAAGGTTCTGAGAAATAAAATTTATGCCTTCCTCGACAGAGGATCTCTCTTCAATGCTGGCCAACATGGTTTCCGTAAAGGAAGATCCTGCTTGTCATAACTCCTCGCCCACCACGACAAACTCCTCCACCACTTAGCAGAGGGTGACAATGTCGACACTGCCTTCCTCGATTTCGCTATGGCATTTGACAAAGTCGACCATGGTATCCTTCTGCACAAGCTACGAGACCTAGGCATAACTGGAAAAATAGGAGTGTGGATTCACAACTTCCTCACACAAAGATCCCAGACCGTTGTAGCAAATGGAAGCATATCAGCAGAACATAGAGTTGTGAGTGGTGTCCCACAAGCTTCTGTTCTGGGTCCCCTACTGTTCCTAATAATGATAGAGGACATTGACAAAGAAGCTGCGCACTCCACACTTGCCTCTTTTGCTGACGACACCAACATATGCAAGAGCATCAGACCTAGTGAAGATGTAGTTCTTCTCCAAGAGGACCTCGACAAAGTCTACCGTTGGGTGGGGGAAAAGAACATGACGTTCAATGACGGCAAGTTCCAACTGCTCAGAAGTGGTACCAACCAAGAGATCCTCAACAACACCTTTTTGCTCACAATTGAAAATGAGGCAATTGACACAAGCTGCCATGCAAAATGTCTTGGGGTATACCTAAGTGATGATGCCACTTTCAAGCACTACATAGAGCAAACCATCAAGAAGGCCAGAAGAATCACTGGGTGGGCTCTTAGAACCTTCTATTCCTGGGAGAAGGAGTGCATGCTGACTCTGAGGAGGGCACTTATCCAACCTATCCTGGACTACTGCAGTCAGCTATGGACCCCCCACAGGATTATGGACATTCAGGCCCTTGAGTCCATACAGAGAGCATACACCAGGCAAATAAGGGGCATGAAAGAACTCTCCTACTGGGACAGACTTAAAAAACTGGGGTTATATTCTCAGCAGCGACAGAGAGAAAGATACATCATCATCTACACATGGAAGGTCCTTGAAAAATTGGTACCTAACCCTTCCAACATCAGTGAGGTGGAACCACATTTTAACCAGAGGGCAGGTCAAAGGTGTGTAAGAAAAACCCCACCATCACAAGCACCAGCGAGGATCAAGACTCTCCTCTCATCCAGTCTGCCCTACAATGGTCCCAGAATCTTCAACTGCCTGCTACGAAGAATTCGGGGCCTAACTGCTATATAAAACACTTCAAAGCCTGACTGGACGAATTCCTGAGGATCATACCTGATGAGCTGCCAGTACCAGGATACACATCGCTCTGCAGAGCGACTACAAATTCATTACAGGACCAAGTGGACCAGCAACACATGGACACTGGGTTCGGAGGGAGTGTTGGAACACCATTGCTCTGAGGAATTTTCTCGCAGCACCTACAAGTAAACAAGTAAGTAGTATCACCCATTCAGGCAATGATGAAAAACATTACACACAATACTGTTTCTCGCTTATTTTGTATTTGCGGAAGAAACGCCACAGGAGAGAAGTTCACATAAAACAGTGCAACGAATTGGCTTACCCTATTATTTCTTCGAAATCTGGAGCTACGATTTTGTAAAAAGGTAAGCAGCGAAAGATCGAAATCCGATAATCGGTCCTTACTATCAACCTTTGGTAACGTTAAGTAGTTTATCATTACTGTAGTCTGTGTTTGTGTGTGTGCATATACACATATCCTTAGGAATAATATTTCCAGTAATAGTGCTGATGCAATGCATGAATTAAAAAATAAATAAATAAATAAATATAACAAACTGTTCGCTGTTAGCGGAAGAAAACCACGGAGATGGAGATGAGCTATTTCTCAGTTCTTCTGTTTACTAAAAATGTAATCTTGTTTACTTGTTGTAAATGCTAATTGTTTGACCTAAGAAGAACATATTTGGTTTAATAAATTTATATTAAGTAAAAACTAAGTTGCTTCCCTGCCTATCATAATAATGACATAAATAAAACTCCAAAAGGACCCTGAATATAATTCATAAAATAATGGAATTAGCTGATCAGTGTTGAGAATAACATTTTTCATATTTGCTGGGATATCATAAGTGTTCAATGGGTATCACACAACAACCTGAGTAGAATTATATACAAACTGTAGTCTCACTCGTAAGTTGTAAACATCATGGCCGGCGACAGTGAAAAGCCTATGGACGAGACGAAGAGTTTTATGGGCATACCGGAAGCTCAATTTGTGGTTCGTAAATTGAAGTACCATTGTTACTATATGTGTGATATATGAGAGCGGGTGACATTTTGTAAGACGTCACCATATACAATGAAGCCTCACAGTGGCCACCACCGCCCAGAAGCATGACTCGTTCACTGTTCATCATTAATATTCCATCTTTAGGCTATCTCGCCTCTGTAACATCAACAGGTGCATGTTTTTCAAGCATTCGGCATTGGCAAAACTTAATGTAACTAGAAATAACAGGATAGGACTATTTTTTTCTCCAAATGTATAAGCAGGTGTAACCAGTAACAAATTAGCCTGTTTATATATATTTGTATAAAAGATGTGTAAAGGCAGAAGCCCATAGGTATGCTAACTTCAGAGCAAGTTGCCCTTTATGTACAATAGAGAGTTTATGGTGGCATCACGTTCCTGCTGTAAGCTCACTAGATAATGCTGTACTGTTAGTACATGATAAGGGATGAGTTTTGTGAGTGTGGTAATCGCAGATATGTATTAACCATAATTTTTTATGTTGGGAAAAAATCCTAGGGAAGAACGCTGAAGCTTAGGGGTATTGCTAGGAGCACTTCCACCAAATTTATTTTACTTCATGATTTAGGTGAATATATAGATAATCCACTACCCAGCAGTTGTTGTTTCCAAAATATTGTTTGATGTGTTGCTCAATAAGTTGGTATGATTTTTTTTTTTTTAAGACTTTGTTGATACTTTACCACACAGGTACAGGTCTTCCAAATACTTTACCACACAGGTACAGGTCTTCCAAAGTTCCAGTTGAAATTGTTTCACAGGTTGACCAGGATAGGGTAAGTTAGAAGCTTTGGTCTGATATGAATTATGGGTTTCCAACTTTAGGTTTAGTTGCAGTCTTCAAGAGTTAAAATAATAGGGGGTCTGGGGGGCTTTGCCACCCAGCTTGGTTAAGTTTGGTTAGGTTGGCGAGATCAATCAGTGAAAAAGATGCCACAGATGTCCAGGCAGCTTCCTTAACCTGCCACATCCGGGCAGATTTTTCACCAGTGACCCCCCAACAATCCTGGCAGACGAAAAGTTTTTTTTTTTTTTTTTCTAAAACCTCCTCTTTTTATGAGAAACGTCAAAAATTCAGAGGGAAATTGCTCACCTGAGTCTAGAAGTGGTATAAACAGATGACCTTCCCCTCACCTGGCAGCTTCTTCTATCAAGCCGTACTCCAGAGAAGATTTTTTCTATGGGAGGGGTAGCGTAACTATTCCAGACCACTCAGAATAGGTAGATATTTATTTATTTGGTGCAAATTTATATGTAGTACAAGAGTATATTGGTTTTCACACAATAACATAGGCGATATAAGCGTTCTTTCACTCTCCAAACACATCAACATACTGCACCTTATTTGGTGACATTACCTCCTCATCACTTCATCTCGTTTCTTCCTCTGGAGCCATGTAAACTTTGTCCTCCACAGTGTCATTGATTGGAGAATCACTCTCGCCTTGAATTGCATACGTGGTGCGACATGTCTTTACTGGCCAGGTCACTGGTAACAGGTGAGTTGCCGAGACAATGATGTGCGGGGGGGGGGGACACACGGGGTAAGGCATTGTCCCCGCCTGGCCTCGGGTAGAGGAAGGTGTCCCACGTATAGGTACCAAGAATCACATGCGAAATTTGAAAAATGTGCAAATGACGGACCTCTCAATTGCAAAACATATGGGTACGTCATCGGGTGTCACCATGACAAAACGTGGAGACGTACCCATTCGTCAGTGGGTCGCGGCAGGTTAAGTACCCTAAAATATGTAAAATTTGCATCCCTATGTGTCAAGTGGGGTTGGTGGAGGATTAGTGCCCCTCCCTGTAAAACAATTAACTCTAAGCCCTTGGCCACCCTGTTTGGGATACATGGCGTCTGGCAATGAATGAATGAATGAATGATGTTTGTTCAAATACATTTTGTGGTCTAAAATCAACAAGCAATTATCTGTTTTGCATGTTGTACAAAAATTACTTTCCTCAAGAACATAAGATTGTAAAAAGACAAGTGGAATGGCCATGCCTTTATGGTAAAACTGTACACAGACTTTTATGTTCATTTTATTTATCGAGAAATATTACTCCTGTAGGGTCTTCTATAGCCCTAATGTTGGCATTTTTTGCTTCTCTCCCTAGTTCCATTGGTTCTAACCTTGGCATCCTTCAGTCATAACTGGGGCATCTTTATCTACCCATTTTTATCCACATGCCTAAATCACATAGAGAGTGGCCATAAACAAATTAATAACATGAGAGGATATTTGCAGTAGGTCAGTTCAGTCATGCTAGAAAGCTCCTACAAGAGTGTGACTGAACTACGGTAGCTACTAGAACAAGCCAGAGTTCTCTTCAGATCACCCAGTCCTCTGCCACCAGGCTGCCATCCCTCCATTTTACACCACCCTTATTCATGTACCTCTCCACCTGATCCTCAGTTTCCCTGTCCCCCTCCTTACATACACAGTCCTAATCAGACTTTCACTTCGCATTTGCTCCACATGGCCAGCCATCTCAGGGCACTTCTTGTCACGGGGTTTTTATAATAACACAGCAATTTTAAAATAAATGGTTAAATATTATTTAATTTGATAATAATATTCAATAATATTGAAGAGCAGAGACAATGATTGTCTTGCTACATCAAGCAACGATTACTTTACGCTGACTTGCTAAGATTCTCAAGAACGAGAATTTATAAACTTTCTCAACAGTACACAGCAGAGACTAATTACTCACAATTGCTGAATTACTGTACTGTTAGCCTCTGGAGAAAGTTACATCACCCCTGACAATAAATAACTAATACTAACATCAGGTTCTTGCCGATGCTTAACTCCCAGGTGGCACAACGGATATTAAGTTAATACAACAAGACTGGTCTAAGTACCAGTTATGAAAGCAAACGTTTATGCAAGCTAGGAGCTATATGGAAAATAAGCTTAATTATGGAGAAATGAAACAAGATTTTACTTTACATTAAGCTCGAGAAAGGAACTGTTAAATTTATTAATTACAAAAAATAAATTTAACGTTACAATTCAAATCAAATTAAATGAGACGCACTCACTCACTCACGCAATAGCTAAATACTTACGTCTAGAAAAAAAAACACCTTAATTAAACTCTTATAACTAGGAAATACACAAAAGAAATACTATAGTCGATGAATGCTGCGTATCACCCAAGCTGAACTAGGATGGAAGTACTGAAGAACTGTGGAGTTTGGGTACTAGCTGACCTCACACTGCTAACACAGGACCTCTCTCCGTCGCAGCAACAACTGGACTAAGTCGTGGGAACAAAAGCGGAGCACTCGGCCGCATTTTTTTAACGGTCGAATGAGCAGGGGCGAACAATAAAAAACAATAGTATCGCTCAGTACAGCACTTAGTGACGTGCATTAAATCGGTCACTTTTGAAAACGGTGACGAATGTTTTGAAAAGTATACTCCGAAATGGAGGGAGAAACGGTTAGCTGAGCGATACACAGTGAGTTTTCCACTAATAGTTCGTGGCTTCTCACAAAAGGGAAATGTCGCGAACTGATTCGTGACATTACGCCCTTACAAAGTTAAATTTTTTCCTTATGGGAAAAAATTTGTGGATATATATGTACACATCCTAAGTCATTCGCACAAGATTCACACTGTGGTGTGTGTGCTATCCTGCTACAGGAGAAAGTCGCAGTCGCCAGTGAGCGAAAAAACCTCGTATTTACGTTAATAGAAACAAGCTTGAGGGAAAAACTCCGTGACGACTGTGAAAATCCTGTACTCAGGTCAAACTGAGCGAAAGTTCGCTACATTTACATTAACAACTAATTGTTATGTAGTGTAGTGTATGTAATACACGGTGTAGGTGTGACAGTTGTAGTGTAACTGTACCTACGTGTAAAATGACACAGTAATACAAATTTATAGTAAAATAATGATGACGAGGCAGAAGAGAAGGGGCGGCAGCATGCAACAGGAACGGCCAGCTGATCTGCACGGCTGCTGCACCCACCAGCTACACCTGCGAAAGGAATTAAGGTGGAGCATCAAAACTGTTATTTCTGTCTCTTTCTCTCTCTCTCTGCCTAGCAATCAGTACTTATGTCATTATTAACCAGGAAACGTAATTCTTGAATTCACAAATTGCTTAGAACCCTTATAGCTTACTGGTTAACGTTTATTAACTAGGAAATGTGCCAATTCTTGAATTACTCAAATCTCTTAGAATGGGCAGTTTACTAGTTAACCTAACATTATTAACCAGGAAACGTGCCAGTTCTTGAATTCACAAATTGCTTAGAACGGGCGGTTTACTGGTTAACCTAACTCTACACTTACGAGTAATACAGGAAGCTGAAAATCGCTACGCAATCTCGGGCAGGTCACGTTTTAACACCCACCGTGGGTGTGAACACTCATGTGGGTAATGTGCATTCTCCGGGAATCCTCAGAGAGGCCCACAGCTCGAGACATTCCACAAGGTAATTCATACACAGCCTCGGACTGTCTCTGCAAGGTTCTCAAACTTCCCCCTTAACTTATGGTATACATGTATGTACAAGCCCTGGATATACTGTGTCCTGTAGGGCCAACGAGTGAGACGTCTGGTCTACACTTTTAACTGGGAACCAGGCTGGTCCTTGGATTACTCAAATCGCTTAGGATGCCTATCTTACGGAACCCAGCATGCAACAATTGCCCATATTAGTCAGCAGTTAGCAGGTGAGACATCAGGTCTGCACCTACGTTATCACTTCCCTTGATGTATCTCACAACAAGGTTAAACTGCTGTAAATACAGTGTCCAGCGTGTCAATCTTGCATTAGCCGTCTTGGTTGTGCTAAGACTAGTGAGTGGCATATGATCAGTTTCCAGAGTAAATGGTGCCCCAAAAAGATAATAATAATATTTTTTAACACCATCAACCACAGCCAAGAGTTCCTTCTCAACAGTACTGTAATTCCTCTCGGCAGGTTTTAGCCTACGGCTGTGGTATGCCACTGGGAAGATTCCACCTTCCGATTCCTGCATCAATACGGCACCTACTCCATCTTGTGAAGCATCAGTGCGCAGTATGAAAGGTTTGCTGGAATCAGGCAACTGCAAGATAGGCTCCTTGCACAACATGTTCTTAAGAGCAATAAAGGATCTCTCTTGCGCTTCTCCCCACTCAATGGTGTTTGGAGCATATTTCTGTAGCACTTCGTACAACGGTTGGGCAATGAGAGCAAAGTTGGGGATAAAACTCCTATAATATCCCACTAGGCCAAGAAATGCCCTAACCTGTTTCTTGGTCACGGGTCTCGGGGCTTCTCTAACTTTCCTGATCTTGTCACCCTGACACCTGCAGTGATTGTTGCCAACAATATGACTGAGGAACTCCACCTCACTGTGAGCAATCTTGCATTTGCTAGGCTTCACAGTCATGTTGAAACTCTGGAGTCTACTGAAGACAATTTCCAAGAGTCTGAGGTGCTCCTCCAATGTGGCGGAATGAACGAGGACATCGTCAACGAACATCTCTACTCCTACAATACCATGGAGCACTTGTCTCATGGCACGATTGAATACTGCTGGGGAATTGGTAAGTCCAAATGGGAGGACTTTATACTGGTACAACCCCCTAGGAGTAGCAAAGGCAGTGAACTGACGACTCTCAGGATGAAGGGGAATCTGGAAGAATCCCTTCGCTAGGTCAAGCTTCGTGAAATATCGTGACCCTGCCAGCTTGGAGAAGATGGCAATATGGTCACCCATTGGCTCAGCATCCACTTAAGTGATTGCATTGAGCCTTCTATAGTCACCACATATCCTGACTCCACCATCTTTCTTGCGGACTACTACCATCGGACTACAGTAAGGAGATGAGGACTTTTCGATAATGCCTGCAGTCTCCATGTCAGCAATTTCCTTATCTACTGCACCCTGTAGTCGCATGGGAATCGGATATGGCTTAACCTTAATAGGAGCATTGCTGGTCAACTCAATTTTATGACACGCAACCTTTGCAAGTCTAGGTTGGTCTGAGAAGACATCAGCATACTGACAGAGCAGTGACCATAAGGCATTTTGGTCCCCTACTGCTAAGTCAGGGTTAAGTAAAACATCTCCGACAGTCTCTTCCTGATGGGACTGAGCGGTTAAGGGCTCGTCATCATGGTCATCAGCTGGGATCACCGCAGCTGCCCCGGTTTCTTCCAGTGGCTGGTCACTATCATCAGCTACTAGTAGGCCAGTCTCCTCGGGTTCTGACTCATGATAAGCCTTCAACATGTTAATGTGGAACCTTTTACGAAGATTCCCCATCTGTATTATGTAGTTGAGGTCTGAAATGCGCTCTACTACATCGAATGGACCCTTCCACTGCGCCAACAACTTGTTCTGGGCAGTGGGGAGTAATACCAAGCATTTATCGCCTGGACTAAACTTCCGAAGCTTTGCCTTCTTATCGTAATAAGCCTTTTGAACTTCACGCGCCTTAATCAGTTCTTCCTTAGCTAACTCGCACGTCGACTGGAGGCGGTCAGCCAAATCAAGGACGTAGGTGTAGGTGGTCTTGACTTCAGGGTCGGGTTCTTCATCGTCCCATAACTCACGAAGGACTTGAAGTGGGCCTCGGACCGACCTCCCATACACCAGTTCAAAGGGTGAGAATTTCAATGAATGCTGTGGGGCTTCTCGATAAGCAAATAGAAGAGGAGCAATGAACCGCGGCCATTCCTTTGGCTGTTCGGCGGTCATGCGCCTCAACATCTTCTTGAGAGTTCCATTGAACCTCTCACACAACCCGTTACACATGGGATGATACGGCGTAGTTCGTAAGCCTCGGATGGACAGCAACCTGAACGTTTCGTTCATCATTGCCGAAGTGAACTGCGAACCCCGGTCGCTCAAGACCTCCTTAGGGATACCTACACGACAGAACACTTCAATTAATGCCTCAGCAACAGTGACGGCCTCTATATTCTTAAGGGCCACGGCGTCAGGCCACCGTGTGCTGAAATCAACTATAGTGAGGATATACTTTGATCCATCACTAGCCCTAGGAGAGATTGGCCCAACTATGTCAACTGCTACTCTCTCGAACGGTTCCAGAGATTATGGGCATTGGCTTCAATGGCGCAGGACGGACACGTCCCGGTCAGTGGTACGCTGACACACATCACATGAACGTACGAGCCTCGTTATTTCCCGTCCCATTCCTGGCCAGAAAAGTCAGCATGGATGCGGTCAGAGGTCCTCTTTTGACCCATGTGACCTCCCATCGCTGAACAGTGACCTAATTCAAACACTGCTCGGCGATACTTTGCAGGAACGACAAATTGCAGTCGAACCTCACCCTGGGGTGTCTGTGACTCACGGTACAGCCGTCCTCGCTTACGAAGGAACCTGGCTTGACCTCCCCGTGAATACTTGATCACTTTACCCTCCAGCTTCTTGCGCACTGAGGCAAGTGTCGAGTCAGTCTGTTGCTCTTGGACAACATCTTGACTACGAATCAGATCTTGCGGCGTTGCGACGGTCAACGGAGTGACGCGATTTGGAGCCTTGGCCATGGCTCGTGTTATCGCAGCAGCCGAAGTCTGAGTAGCAACATCTACGGCACAACTATTTTTGATGCCAGGTATGTTGCCTAAGATGAGGTCAAATAAAGGTTCTGGCATGACAACTGCAGCTGTCAAGCCAGTGAAAAATGGAGACGCCACCTGGATACGTGCCTCAGGGAACAATCTCACTGATCCATCAATAAGTCTAACTTGGATCTGTCGACCTGTATACTCATCAGGCCGAACTAAACTCTGCTTAACAGAGCAACCTGAGGAACCATTGTCCCTCAGGACATTTACAGAAACACCTCCCACAGACCCTGGCTGAACAAGAAAGGCAGTGTTGCTGGTGGAAGGGTCTGAGGAGGTAGCAGCCAGTCATTCATGAGACTGCGGAACAACCGATGCGGCAAACGTGGCACCCTGGGAACTAGGTGTCTGAGGAGAGTTCATGGTCGGAGGGGGACTTGTGAACTGTTGTGAAGTACCTGTACTGGTAGAGATGGCACCACCGGGTACTTGTGGAATGAAGGCTGCATTTGCCTCCTGCCTCCGATACACTAATTGACCTGACTGAGGGTTACGTGGCTTGTCCTTGTATTGCTGCTGCTGTTGCTTGGGGAACTGCTGCTGGTTGGGGTGCTTGTTGTACCGCTTCCAAGCAGGCTGCTGTGTATTTTGCCCCTGGTCCTTCTGTGGTTTGCTTGGACCTTGACCATTACTCTGAGAACGGCCTTGGTGCTGGGATTCAGTCTGAGACGGCTTCCCAGACTTGGCAGTATCTTTCCTGCTCCAGGTGTTTTGCTTACGAGCTTGATACCCGTATGCAGTAAAGAATGCGTCAGCCTTCTCTACCATTTGGCTGGCATCTTTCACCTGGCAGATCTTAAGCTGTGCTATGAGCTCAGCAGGCCATGACCTCTCTAGCTGTGTACGCAGCATAAGGTCAATTATCCCCTCACGCGTGGAAGGAGTTTCATCTTTCTCCATCCACTCACCTAGGTAAGCAGTGAGACGGTCGAGGAACTGAACAGCTGTCTCCTTGTCTTGGAGACGAGCTCGCATGAACTGAGCTTTGGCGTCGTCTACTGTGAGACCATACGCCTTAATGAGTGCAGCTTTCATCACTTCATACGTGAGATTGTCTCCACGAATTCTGTGGAGAATATCGAGGGCAGGGCCCTCAAACAGGCTAAGAAACTGAAGCCGCTTAGCTGCATCATCGAGCTGGTAAAGCTGAGCCATGTCTTCAAATCGAGCTATGTATGGCTCGATTCGCTCGCCATCTTTGTATGGGGGAAGCTTGATGTGTGGGGTCGCCAATACATGTGCAGGGAGAGCGCTCGTGGAGCTTGAACCAACTGCACCAGATGTGTCTGAAGCCAAGGAATCTCGCTTGAGCTTCAGCACTTCAAGTTCATGTTTCTCGCGTGCTTCACGTTCGGCACGTTCATATTCACGTTGTTCCCGCACGTGTTCTAAGTCGAGTTCACGCTGTTTTTGCTCGTGTTCATGCTGTTCTCGCTCGTGTTCCAAGTCGAGTTCGCGCTGTTTTTGCTCGTGTTCACGCTGTTCTCGCTCGTATTCGCGCTGTATCTTACGCTCTTCGCGGGCATCATTCTCGCGCTGCTGCTCCTGATTATGCCGTGAGAGTATGTATTCTTTAATTTCAGTTGGGTCTGTAAGACCCATATCTTTGGCTTCCTGTAAAAATATGGTGGTAGCCATGTCGCTAACTCAATCTAAATAACTAGCGACTCAGTACTGATTGCTGCTTCACAAACAAATGCTAATAAACACAAGTAAAGAGTACAGACACAAGCTAGTGGTGACCAGTCTTATCCAGTTAACTGGCAAAGAATAAATCAAAAGTGTAAATGACTGGGAAGACTCAATAATAAACACAATGGGTACGGCGACTTCCCAGAAACGAATAAAATCGTCTGGCGTTACCAAAAATAAACTAGAGTTAAGTACTCTATGGACTGATAAAGCAAAATTCACTTGCTAAATTAACGGAAAACACCGGTAAGCTTGTGCCTATAAACTTTAATGGTAAATACCTAAATATGAATGAGTGAGCACTATCTCGTGAATAGCTTTAGGGTTAGGAGTTAATATCCTGGAATGAGGTCGCCAATTGTCACGGGGTTTTTATAATAACACAGCAATTTTAAAATAAATGGTTAAATATTATTTAATTTGATAATAATATTCAATAATATTGAAGAGCAGAGACAATGATTGTCTTGCTACATCAAGCAACGATTACTTTACGCTGACTTGCTAAGATTCTCAAGAACGAGAATTTATAAACTTTCTCAACAGTACACAGCAGAGACTAATTACTCACAATTGCTGAATTACTGTACTGTTAGCCTCTGGAGAAAGTTACATCACCCCTGACAATAAATAACTAATACTAACATCAGGTTCTTGCCGATGCTTAACTCCCAGGTGGCACAACGGATATTAAGTTAATACAACAAGACTGGTCTAAGTACCAGTTATGAAAGCAAACGTTTATGCAAGCTAGGAGCTATATGGAAAATAAGCTTAATTATGGAGAAATGAAACAAGATTTTACTTTACATTAAGCTCGAGAAAGGAACTGTTAAATTTATTAATTACAAAAAATAAATTTAACGTTACAATTCAAATCAAATTAAATGAGACGCACTCACTCACTCACGCAATAGCTAAATACTTACGTCTAGAAAAAAAAACACCTTAATTAAACTCTTATAACTAGGAAATACACAAAAGAAATACTATAGTCGATGAATGCTGCGTATCACCCAAGCTGAACTAGGATGGAAGTACTGAAGAACTGTGGAGTTTGGGTACTAGCTGACCTCACACTGCTAACACAGGACCTCTCTCCGTCGCAGCAACAACTGGACTGTGTAAGTCGTGGGAACAAAAGCGGAGCACTCGGCCGCATTTTTTTAATGGTCGAATGAGCAGGGGCGAACAATAAAAAACAATAGTATCGCTCAGTACAGCACTTAGTGACGTGCATTAAATCGGTCACTTTTGAAAACGGTGACGAATGTTTTGAAAAGTATACTCCGAAATGGAGGGAGAAACGGTTAGCTGAAGCGATACACAGTGAGTTTTCCACTAATAGTTCGTGGCTTCTCACAAAAGGGAAATGTCGCGAACTGATTCGTGACATTACGCCCTTACAAAGTTAAATTTTTTCCTTATGGGAAAAAATTTGTGGATATATATGTACACATCCTAAGTCATTCGCACAAGATTCACACTGTGGTGTGTGTGCTATCCTGCTACAGGAGAAAGTCGCAGTCGCCAGTGAGCGAAAAAACCTCGTATTTACGTTAATAGAAACAAGCTTGAGGGAAAAACTCCGTGACGACTGTGAAAATCCTGTACTCAGGTCAAACTGAGCGAAAGTTCGCTACATTTACATTAACAACTAATTGTTATGTAGTGTAGTGTATGTAATACACGGTGTAGGTGTGACAGTTGTAGTGTAACTGTACCTACGTGTAAAATGACACAGTAATACAAATTTATAGTAAAATAATGATGACGAGGCAGAAGAAGGGGCGGCAGCATGCAACAGGAACGGCCAGCTGATCTGCACGGCTGCTGCCACCCACCAGCTACACCTGCGAAAGGAATTAAGGTGGAGCATCAAAACTGTTATTTCTGTCTCTTTCTCTCTCTCTCTGCCTAGCAATCAGTACTTATGTCATTATTAACCAGGAAACGTAATTCTTGAATTCACAAATTGCTTAGAACCCTTATAGCTTACTGGTTAACGTTTATTAACTAGGAAATGTGCCAATTCTTGAATTACTCAAATCTCTTAGAATGGGCAGTTTACTAGTTAACCTAACATTATTAACCAGGAAACGTGCCAGTTCTTGAATTCACAAATTGCTTAGAACGGGCGGTTTACTGGTTAACCTAACTCTACACTTACGAGTAATACAGGAAGCTGAAAATCGCTACGCAATCTCGGGCAGGTCACGTTTTAACACCCACCGTGGGTGTGAACACTCATGTGGGTAATGTGCATTCTCCGGGAATCCTCAGAGAGGCCCACAGCTCGAGACATTCCACAAGGTAATTCATACACAGCCTCGGACTGTCTCTGCAAGGTTCTCAAACTTCCCCCTTAACTTATGGTATACATGTATGTACAAGCCCTGGATATACTGTGTCCTGTAGGGCCAACGAGTGAGACGTCTGGTCTACACTTTTAACTGGGAACCAGGCTGGTCCTTGGATTACTCAAATCGCTTAGGATGCCTATCTTACGGAACCCAGCATGCAACAATTGCCCATATTAGTCAGCAGTTAGCAGGCGAGACATCAGGTCTGCACCTACGTTATCACTTCCCTTGATGTATCTCACAACAAGGTTAAACTGCTGTAAATACAGTGTCCAGCGTGTCAATCTTGCATTAGCCGTCTTGGTTGTGCTAAGACTAGTGAGTGGCATATGATCAGTTTCCAGAGAAAATGGTGCCCCAAAAAGATAATAATAATATTTTTTAACACCATCAACCACAGCCAAGAGTTCCTTCTCAACAGTACTGTAATTCCTCTCGGCAGGTTTTAGCCTACGGCTGTGGTATGCCACTGGGAAGATTCCACCTTCCGATTCCTGCATCAATACGGCACCTACTCCATCTTGTGAAGCATCAGTGCGCAGTATGAAAGGTTTGCTGGAATCAGGCAACTGCAAGATAGGCTCCTTGCACAACATGTTCTTAAGAGCAATAAAGGATCTCTCTTGCGCTTCTCCCCACTCAATGGTGTTTGGAGCATATTTCTGTAGCACTTCGTACATCGGTTGGGCAATGAGAGCAAAGTTGGGGATAAAACTCCTATAATATCCCACTAGGCCAAGAAATGCCCTAACCTGTTTCTTGGTCACGGGTCTCGGGGCTTCTCTAACTTTCCTGATCTTGTCACCCTGACACCTGCAGTGATTGTTGCCAACAATATGACTGAGGAACTCCACCTCACTGTGAGCAATCTTGCATTTGCTAGGCTTCACAGTCATGTTGAAACTCTGGAGTCTACTGAAGACAATTTCCAAGAGTCTGAGGTGCTCCTCCAATGTGGCGGAATGAACGAGGACATCGTCAACGAACATCTCTACTCCTACAATACCATGGAGCACTTGTCTCATGGCACGATTGAATACTGCTGGGGAATTGGTAGAGTCCAAATGGGAGGACTTTATACTGGTACAACCCCTAGGAGTAGCAAAGGCAGTGAACTGACGACTCTCAGGATGAAGCGGAATCTGGAAGAATCCCATCGCTAGTTCAAGCTTCGTTAAATATCGTGACCCTGCCAGCTTGGAGAAGATGGCAATATGGTCACCCATTGGCTCATCAACCACAAAAGTGATTGCATTGAGCCTTCTATAGTCACCACATATCCTGACTCCACCATCTTTCTTGCGGACTACTACCATCGGACTACAGTAAGGAGATGAGGACTTTTCGATAATGCCTGCAGTCTCCATGTCAGCAATTTCCTTATCTACTGCACCCTGTAGTCGCATGGGAATCGGATATGGCTTAACCTTAATAGGAGCATTGCTGGTCAACTCAATTTTATGACACGCAACCTTTGCAAGTCTAGGTTGGTCTGAGAAGACATCAGCATACTGACAGAGCAGTGACCATAAGGCATTTTGGTCCCCTACTGCTAAGTCAGGGTTAAGTAAAACATCTCCGACAGTCTCTTCCTGATGGGACTGAGCGGTTAAGGGCTCGTCATCATGGTCATCAGCTGGGATCACCGCAGCTGCCCGGTTTCTTCCAGTGGCTGGTCACTATCATCAGCTACTAGTAGGCCAGTCTCCTCGGGTTCTGACTCATGATAAGCCTTCAACATGTTAATGTGGAACCTTTACGAAGATTCCCCATCTGTATTATGTAGTTGAGGTCTGAAATGCGCTCTACTACATCGAATGGACCCTTCCACTGCGCCCACAACTTGTTCTGGGCAGTGGGGAGTAATACCAAACATTTATCGCCTGGACTAAACTTCCGAGCTTTGCCTTCTTATCGTAATAAGCCTTTTTGAACTTCACGCGCCTTAATCAGTTCTTCCTTAGCTAACTCGCACGTCGACTGGAGGCGGTCAGCCAAATCAAGGACGTAGGTGTAGGTGGTCTTGACTTCAGGGTCGGGTTCTTCATCGTCCCATAACTCACGAAGGACTTGAAGTGGGCCTCGGACCGACCTCCCATACACCAGTTCAAGGGTGAGAATTTCAATGAATGCTGTGGGGCTTCTCGATAAGCAAATAGAAGAGGAGCAATGAACCGCGGCCATTCCTTTGGCTGTTCGGCGGTCATGCGCCTCAACATCTTCTTGAGAGTTCCATTGAACCTCTCACACAACCCGTTACACATGGGATGATACGGCGTAGTTCGTAAGCCTCGGATGGACAGCAACCTGAACGTTTCGTTCATCATTGCCGAAGTGAACTGCGAACCCCGGTCGCTCAAGACCTCCTTAGGGATACCTACACGACAGAACACTTCAATTAATGCCTCAGCAACAGTGACGGCCTCTATATTCTTAAGGGCCACGGCGTCAGGCCACCGTGTGCTGAAATCAACTATAGTGAGGATATACTTTGATCCATCACTAGCCCTAGGAGAGATTGGCCCAACTATGTCAACTGCTACTCTCTCGAACGGTTCAGAGATTATGGGCATTGGCTTCAATGGCGCAGGACGGACACGTCCCCGGTCAGTGGTACGCTGACACACATCACATGAACGTACGAGCCTCGTTATTTCCCGTCCCATTCCTGGCCAGAAAAAGTCAGCATGGATGCGGTCAGAGGTCCTCTTTTGACCCATGTGACCTCCCATCGCTGAACAGTGACCTAATTCAAACACTGCTCGGCGATACTTTGCAGGAACGACAAATTGCAGTCGAACCTCACCCTGGGGTGTCTGTGACTCACGGTACAGCCGTCCTCGCTTACGAAGGAACCTGGCTTGACCTCCCCGTGAATACTTGATCACTTTACCCTCCAGCTTCTTGCGCACTGAGGCAAGTGTCGAGTCAGTCTGTTGCTCTTGGACAACATCTTGACTACGAATCAGATCTTGCGGCGTTGCGACAGTCAACGGAGTGACGCGATTTGGAGCCTTGGCCATGGCTCGTGTTATCGCAGCAGCCGAAGTCTGAGTAGCAACATCTACGGCACAACTATTTTTGATGCCAGGTATGTTGCCTAAGATGAGGTCAAATAAAGGTTCTGGCATGACAACTGCAGCTGTCAAGCCAGTGAAAAATGGAGACGCCACCTGGATACGTGCCTCAGGGAACAATCTCACTGATCCATCAATAAGTCTAACTTGGATCTGTCGACCTGTATACTCATCAGGCCGAACTAAACTCTGCTTAACAGAGCAACCTGAGGAACCATTGTCCCTCAGGACATTTACAGAAACACCTCCCACAGACCCTGGCTGAACAAGAAAGGCAGTGTTGCTGGTGGAAGGGTCTGAGGAGGTAGCAGCCAGTCATTCATGAGACTGCGGAACAACCGATGCGGCAAACGTGGCACCCTGGGAACTAGGTGTCTGAGGAGAGTTCATGGTCGGAGGGGGACTTGTGAACTGTTGTGAAGTACCTGTACTGGTAGAGATGGCACCACCGGGTACTTGTGGAATGAAGGCTGCATTTGCCTCCTGCCTCCGATACACTAATTGACCTGACTGAGGGTTACGTGGCTTGTCCTTGTATTGCTGCTGCTGTTGCTTGGGGAACTGCTGCTGGTTGGGGTGCTTGTTGTACCGCTTCCAAGCAGGCTGCTGTGTATTTTGCCCCTGGTCCTTCTGTGGTTTGCTTGGACCTTGACCATTACTCTGAGAACGGCCTTGGTGCTGGGATTCAGTCTGAGACGGCTTCCCAGACTTGGCAGTATCTTTCCTGCTCCAGGTGTTTTGCTTACGAGCTTGATACCCGTATGCAGTAAAGAATGCGTCAGCCTTCTCTACCATTTGGCTGGCATCTTTCACCTGGCAGATCTTAAGCTGTGCTATGAGCTCAGCAGGCCATGACCTCTCTAGCTGTGTACGCAGCATAAGGTCAATTATCCCCTCACGCGTGGAAGGAGTTTCATCTTTCTCCATCCACTCACCTAGGTAAGCAGTGAGACGGTCGAGGAACTGAACAGCTGTCTCCTTGTCTTGGAGACGAGCTCGCATGAACTGAGCTTTGGCGTCATCTACTGTGAGACCATACGCCTTAATGAGTGCAGCTTTCATCACTTCATACGTGAGATTGTCTTCACGAATTCTGTGGAGAATATCGAGGGCAGGGCCCTCAAACAGGCTAAGAAACTGAAGCCGCTTAGCTGCATCATCGAGCTGGTAAAGCTGAGCCATGTCTTCAAATCGAGCTATGTATGGCTCGATTCGCTCGCCATCTTTGTATGGGGGAAGCTTGATGTGTGGGGTCGCCAATACATGTGCAGGGAGAGCGCTCGTGGAGCTTGAACCAACTGCACCAGATGTGTCTGAAGCCAAGGAATCTCGCTTGAGCTTCAGCACTTCAAGTTCATGTTTCTCGCGTGCTTCACGTTCGGCACGTTCATATTCACGTTGTTCCCGCACGTGTTCTAAGTCGAGTTCGCGCTGTTTTTGCTCGTGTTCATGCTGTTCTCGCTCGTGTTCCAAGTCGAGTTCACGCTGTTTTTGCTCGTGTTCACGCTGTTCTCGCTCGTATTCGCGCTGTATCTTACGCTCTTCGCGGGCATCATTCTCGCGCTGCTGCTCCTGATTATGCTGTGAGAGTATGTATTCTTTAATTTCAGTTGGGTCTGTAAGACCCATATCTTTGGCTTCCTGTAAAAATATGGTGGTAGCCATGTCGCTAACTCAATCTAAATAACTAGCGACTCAGTACTGATTGCTGCTTCACAAACAAATGCTAATAAACACAAGTAAAGAGTACAGACACAAGCTAGTGGTGACCAGTCTTATTCAGTTAACTGGCAAAGAATAAATCAAAAGTGTAAATGACTGGGAAGACTCAATAATAAACACAATGGGTACGGCGACTTCCCAGAAACGAATAAAATCGTCTGGCGTTACCAAAAATAAACTAGAGTTAAGTACTCTATGGATTGATAAAGCAAAATTCACTTGCTAAATTAACGGAAAACACCAGTAAGCTTGTGCCTATAAACTTTAATGGTAAATACCTAAATATGAATGAGTGAGCACTATCTCGTGAATAGCTTTAGGGTTAGGAGTTAATATCCTGGAATGAGGTCGCCAATTGTCACGGGGTTTTTATAATAACACAGCAATTTTAAAATAAATGGTTAAATATTATTTAATTTGATAATAATATTCAATAATATTGAAGAGCAGAGACAATGATTGTCTTGCTACATCAAGCAACGATTACTTTACGCTGACTTGCTAAGATTCTCAAGAACGAGAATTTATAAACTTTCTCAACAGTACACAGCAGAGACTAATTACTCACAATTGCTGAATTACTGTACTGTTAGCCTCTGGAGAAAGTTACATCACCCCTGACAATAAATAACTAATACTAACATCAGGTTCTTGCCGATGCTTAACTCCCAGGTGGCACAACGGATATTAAGTTAATACAACAAGACTGGTCTAAGTACCAGTTATGAAAGCAAACGTTTATGCAAGCTAGGAGCTATATGGAAAATAAGCTTAATTATGGAGAAATGAAACAAGATTTTACTTTACATTAAGCTCGAGAAAGGAACTGTTAAATTTATTAATTACAAAAAATAAATTTAACGTTACAATTCAAATCAAATTAAATGAGACGCACTCACTCACTCACGCAATAGCTAAATACTTACGTCTAGAAAAAAAAACACCTTAATTAAACTCTTATAACTAGGAAATACACAAAAGAAATACTATAGTCGATGAATGCTGCGTATCACCCAAGCTGAACTAGGATGGAAGTACTGAAGAACTGTGGAGTTTGGGTACTAGCTGACCTCACACTGCTAACACAGGACCTCTCTCCGTCGCAGCAACAACTGGACTGTGTAAGTCGTGGGAACAAAAGCGGAGCACTCGGCCGCATTTTTTTAATGGTCGAATGAGCAGGGGCGAACAATAAAAACAATAGTATCGCTCAGTACAGCACTTAGTGACGTGCATTAAATCGGTCACTTTTGAAAACGGTGACGAATGTTTTGAAAAGTATACTCCGAAATGGAGGGAGAAACGGTTAGCTGAGCGATACACAGTGAGTTTTCCACTAATAGTTCGTGGCTTCTCACAAAAGGGAAATGTCGCGAACTGATTCGTGACACTTCTAACACTTTCCAAGATGCAACAGAATATTAAATTGGCGGGCATTTACCGAACTGACACTTTTAATTGGAAAGTATTTTCATTTTTATCACCATAAAATAACTAGATCTGATGTGAGAGGTGTAAGGCTGAGAGGAAGACCACGAATAGGATGGATGGACAGTGTGAAGAGAGCGCTGGATGCAAGAGGGATGTCTGTTAAGCAAGGAAGAGTGGCAGTGCGTGACAGAAATAAATGGAGAGAAATTGTGAATGAATAAGTGATGACGCAGCCCTGAGGAGATATTCTCCCGCATTTGGTCTGATCAGCTAGTCAGGTCAGGTGCGGGTAAGGGGATGGGTCTGTTATGATGTGGCAGGGGTAAACCAGTTCTGCTGTTGGGCCCTGCTGCGGATGTCACTGATTGCATTGTGCAGTTGCCCCTTGTGCGGTGTGGTACTGTGAGGATCTGTCCGTTCTCCCCTGTGGGGCTAAGATGCGAATGTATGTGTTTGAATGGATGAGTAAATGGGGAGTGTGTCGTCCTGTCTCGGCTACCTCCCTTTCCTTGGGGGAAGCAGCCTAGGTATATAGATAGATAGATCACCATATAAGTTCATATACACCTAATTATCTGAAATCGAGTCAAAAAATTGTGTTTAATTCAACTATTAATAAGAAAAATTAGGATTCAGAGAGAAAATTTGCTAAAGTTGGTGGAAATGTTTCACGTCTAGCTTGACAACTCTCCTTGACAGATCTTTGTTTTATGTAAATATTGATTTTCAAAGGAAATACAATTATGGTATTCATACTTTAAGTCATTGTTTATGCCAAAACGTGTTGCCAGTCTGAAGGAGAATAATCCTCTAATGTTAGCATGTTTTAGCCCTGAAACCTGATTTTTTTATTAATGCTTATACTATGACAGAGGAGCTAGTTGGAGAAGAACAAGGGGGATTTAGGAAGGGAAAAGGGTGTGTAGATCAGATATTTGTTCTAAGATGTTTAGTGGAGAAGTATCTAGAGAAGGGAAGGAAAGTGTACGCTGCCTTCATGGACTTGGAGAAAGCTTATGACAGAATAGATAGGAAAGGTATGTGGAAGGTATTAAGAATATATGGAGTGGAGGGGAAATTGTTGAGTGCTGTGAAGAGTATGTACGAGGGAGCTAGGGCTACGGTGCGAGTGGATGGTGAGCTGAGTGAGTTCTTTGATCTCAATGTGGGACTGAAACAGGGGTGTGTAATGTCTCCATGGCTGTTTAATATATATATGGATGGGGTCGTAAAGGAGGTACAAGGTAGGGCAGTGGATGTGGGGGTGGCCCTAACGAATGAGGGTGAGATTTGGAAGCTTCCGGTGTTGCTGTTTGCTGATGATACAGTATTGTTGAGTGAAGATGAATGGGAGTTGCAAGGTTTGGTGAATGAATTTGGGACAGTGTGTAGGAGGAGGAAGCTGAAAGTTAATGTAAACAAAAGTAAAGTTATGGTGTTTGAGAGGAATGAAGTCACAGAGTGTGCAGTGAGGTTGGATGGTGAGGATATGGAGAATGTGAGTGCATTCAAGTACTTGGGTAGTGTGATGAGTAAGGATGGAACTTTGGGGGATGAAGTGCGTGAAAGGGTACAGCAGGGAAGGAAGGTTGTAGGCATGCTGAAAGCAGTGATGAGAAATAGGGAAGTGAGTATGGAAGTTAAGAAGTCTCTGCATGATGGTATTGTGATCCCTACCCTGACGTATGGAAGCGAGGCGTGGACCTTGCAAGAGGGGAACAAGTCAAGAGTGAGAGCAGTGGAAATGAGTTACTTGAGAGGAGCATGTGGAGTGACATGGAGGGACAGGTTGACGAATGAAGAAGTGAAGGAACGTTGTGGGGTAGATGTGGATGTGGTTGAAAAGATTAGGAGAAATACACTGAGGTGGTTTGGACATGTGGAGAGGATGGAGAGTGAAAGACTGACTAAGAGGGTGTATGGGGGTGAGGTGGAGGGAGGGAGAGGGAGGGGTAGACCGAGGATGAGGTGGAGGGATGGAGTTGAGAGGTATATGAGGGAGGGGGGGGTGAGTTGGGGGGAGGGGAGTCAAATGGTGGGTGACAGAGTGACTTGGAGGCGTTTTGTCTGCGGCCACCCTTTGCGGGATTAGGGCGTCGGGCTATAGATAGATAGATAGATTATACTAAGCACAGTTTTTTGACAAGATTTCAGATAAATAGGTGTGTATGAATGTATATGGTGATAGAAATTATAATATTTTCCAGTTAAAAGTGCCGATTCAGTAATTGACTGCCGATGTGGTAATACGTCACATCGTATTTTCCAGCACATCGACATTATGATGCTCCCGTGAGTCTGGGTACACAGAAGCATGTCTCTCACTGCCCCTAAAATCACTCTGTTTGTCACTCACCAGATATTCTTCAGCTGAAATGCCGAAGGCCTCAGGAGATATAGGACTGTGGGCACCCATCATCCACTCACTGAGTGTAGTGGTACTCTGTTTCAGAGTAACTCTGCACTGAGTGACAAGCCAGATGATTTCTTGTATACCAGGATATCATTTAATACACTGGGTGGTAACCTTATGACCAACCAACCAACATGTGTTCCCTACGTGTCAAGTGGGTTGGCAGAGGGTTAGTGCTCCTCCCTGGAAAACAACTAAACTAACAATACAAACAAGAAGCCGCGGACCAGGACAGACAAACGGGTGGCGACCAAGGATCAGACAGAGGACACGATACTGATTGCAATATAGAATGTAAGGGATATGAATGATGAAATGAAAGAGAGAGATATTGTCCAGGTGCTTGAGGGTGTGAAAGTGGACATGTGTGGATTAACTGAGACTAAATAGGCAGGTGAGAGTGGGAGTATGGATGTTTTATATGCACAGGAATAGGTGAGAATGAGAGGGAAAAAAGAGGGTGTATGTATAGTTGTGTGCAAGAGAGGGAATTATTTCGTTTCGTTTCATTTTTAAAGGCTCCAACATGCTTGCATGCGTCGGCCTTGGTCACCTAATGGCAACTCTCCATGCTGCACGATCTATTGCAGCCTCCTTGTTCAGTCCCTTAACCCTGAGGACACACTTAATGACCTCATCCCATTTCTTTCTCGGTCTACCCCTCATAACCCCACCTCCAGTATTAACACTTCTCACCTTCCTCTGCCAATTATCATCCCCCATCCTCTCCACATGCCCAAACCATCTCAATCTACCTCTCCTCATCACAACACCAATACACTCCAGTCTCATCTTACCTCTAACTCTTCCATCGTAAACCCAGCCCCCCCCCCCCCAGACCTTGCACGCAGGGACGCACTACACATCCACCTAATCATTGTCATTTCTGTACGTCTGAGCCTGCGAATATCCTCCTCCTTTACTGCCCAGGTCTCACTACCATACTGCATTACACTTCTAACACATGCTGCATACAAAGAATCCTTAGCACGAAGGGCGAGTCCTGTCAATGTCAGGAGAGGCAAGAGCTCCCTGAACTTCTTACAACCACTTCTCACCCTAGCCACAGAGCTAGCTCCAGCCCCACCTCCAGCACACATGTCTCCCAAATAACAAAACTGTTCCACACACTCAAGAGATTCACCAGCAAGTTCAATCCTTTCACGCCTGACAGTCTCCACCTGCTCTCCCCGTCACTCCGTACACATAAAATCAGCATTATCTCGCAGTCTGCCTCTGATACCACTACATCTCTTGTGCACCCATTTATCACAAACACTACACAAGATGGAATTGCTTCCCATGCCCTTGTGGCAAACTGCACATGGCCCTTCTCCCTCGTCTTTGACAGTACTGCCACCAGCCCTAGATATCATCACTTTTGTTTTATCTGCATTTACCCTTAAGCTCTTGTGCCCCATACCATCTCTCCACTTCCTAAATCTTTCCTCCGCCTCCCTTTCGTTCTCTGCAATCAACACCAAATCATCAGCATATGACATCTCCCACGGGAGTCCATTTCTGAAGTCACGTGAGAGGGCTTCAAGTACCACAATAAACAACATGGGAACTAAAACTGACCCCTGATGCACACCAACGTTCACGGAAAACTCATCACTCAAATCTCCATTTACTCTTACCTGCATGCGAGCATCCACATACATAGCCATAACTACCCTAACCAGCCACTCCTCCAAGCCAAGCCTTCTCATTGCCCACTTCACCACCTCTCTAGGGACTCTGTCAAAGGCCTTTTCCAATTCAACAAAAACAAAATACAGATCCCTTTTCTTACCAATATATTTTTCCTGAAGCTGTCGAACAATGAATATGGCATCAGTGGTCCCCCTACCTGGCATAAACCCAAACTGCATCTCATCAATATTCACTCTTTCTCTAATCATACCTTCTAAAACTCTCTCCATTATCTTCATTATCTGATCTAAAAGCTTCATACCTCTATAATTTCCTCTTTCCAGGGCATCACCGTTCTCTTTATACACATTTACAGTTACACTCTTCAGCCAGTCATCTGAGACAACACACTCATAAATAATCATATTTATCAGGTCAGTGACTAACCTCACCCCTATATCTCCTGAGGCCTTCAACATTTCGGCAGTCAACCCAGACACACCTGCTGCCTTCCCCACCTTCATCCTGCCTGTTGCCTCACTCACAGTATCAGCATCAATCGAAGGCCAAGAGCCAAACACTGGATCTGCTGGCTCCAAACCTTCCCTGTCCTAGTCAAACGCCTCATTCAACAACTAGCTATAATGCTCTCTCCATGCATCTTTAATATCCTCGCTGTTCACCACTACCCTTCCTTCATCATTCTTCACACACTGCTCACCTATTACGGTATATTCCGATTATCCCTCTTCATCTGATTTGCCACCTTAAATATCATATTTTTCCTTTCCCCATGATATAGGTTATCAAGTAAAAGTCTCTGTGACTCAGACTTCGCCCTGTATATCTCTCTTCTAGCCCTACGCTTGGCAGCCTAGTGTTCCTCCTTGCTACCACCCTTCTTCCATTCCTGGAAAAGCCTTCTTATCTCCTTAACTGCAGCTTCTACACCCTCATCCCACCACCAAGTTGCTTTATGTCTTGGTGGTCCTTTTGTCCAACCATATATTATATCAGTAACTCTCAAGAGATTGTTCTTGAGGGCTCTGTACTGTTCATTAACGCCTCTGTCTACGTCTCCCTGTTCAGCCATCACTCTCCTCATCTTGCTATAGAAGGCATCCCTTACTACTTGACTTACTTTCCAGCTTCCATATTTTCCTCCTAGGTACATAAATCCTCTTTTCCATAACTCGTTCTTTAAGCACCACATCACAAATCAGTAGTTTGTGCTGCTGCACACACTTCTCACTTTCTGTAACTTTAACATCCCTCACTAATCTCCTATCAGCCCTCTTAACCAGAAAATAATCTATCTGACTGCTATTTCCCCCAGACTCATATGTAATTAACCTCCTCTCTCTTTTTTCCAAAAATATGTGTTGCGCACAGTATGGATCAGTTGGGTCAAGGATTGTGTGGGTAAGATTGAAAGCAGGAATACAAACGTTCGTGCATGTGCCAACTCAAAGATCATGCAAGCAGAGCAAAACAAGAGTTCTGGGCAAATGTGGAAGCAGGCATAGAAAAGTTTGAGAGGAATGATTGTTTCTGAATGGAGATATGAATGGAAAAGTAGGGAATGAGAAGGTGGATGGAGTAATTGGTGAGTTGGGTTGGTTCTAGCCAATACCCTCTTTAGGCACAAAATGATCCACAGGCATACATGATGAGTGATTAGAAGGGTGGCTTGTGAACTGCATGAATGGAAGGCAGTGATTGATTATGTGTGTGTGGATGAGAAAATGAGAAGGTATGTAATGGATGCAAGAGCACCACTTGGTGATGGTGAAAGTCACGGTTCAAGTGCAGTGAATGAATAGAAGGGAAGGACAGGAGGAAGTAGTCCAGACAAGGAGAGTAGAAAGGTAGCAAAAGAATGGAAAAAAGACGGAATATAAGAGAGAAGTGGAGGAGCCATTGGGTAAATATGAGTTAGATCAGATGGGGGAGGTGGAAGGTGTGTGCAAGATATTTGCAGAAGAAATCTGCACAGCATGTGAGATGATGTATGGGGTGAAGAGAAGACAAAAGGAGGTGCAGGGAACAGGATGGTGGAATGAAGAGGTGAGACAGGCTGTGGCACAATAGAAGAAAGCATATAGTGAGGGGCTAGGAAGCAGAGGCATGAAGGAAGCTAAAAGACAGAAGAGAGAGTTTACTGTATATAGAGAGGAAGAGAGAAGTGAAAAGATTAGTACGAGAGAGTAAGAAGAAAGTGGATTAGGAATTTGGAAGGAATTTGAGTGTAGTGTGGAGGTAATGTAAGGAAATGTTTTGTGGATGAGGAATTTGGAAGGAATTTGAGTGTAGTGTGGAGGTAATGTAAGGAAATGTTTTGTGGATGAGGAATTTGGAAGGAATTTGAGTGTAGTGTGGAGGTAACGTAAGGAAATGTTTTAGGAGGAGGTAGAGAGAGTTAGACAGGGTGTTATAAAAGTTTGTAGAGGAGTGAAAGATAGAAATAGTAGATTGATAGTCGAGAAGGGAGAGAAAGTGAGCAGATGGAGAGAACCGTTTATTGAATTTTTAAACACAGAGAATGAAAGTAGTGCGAATATAAGTGGCTGGGAGAAGGAGGGAGGTGAGAAGGGAGGAAGAGATCAGTAGACTGGAAGTAGTGGAAGCAGTGAAGAATGTCAAAATGGGGAAAGCCCGGAAAATTGATGGAATGTGGGATGAAATGCTGAAGCATGGGGGAGAGGTAGTAGTGGAATGGATATGGAAGATGTGCAGATTGGTAAGGAGGAATGTGGAGTCCCAAAGGATTGGAAGTCAGGTATAATTATTCCCCTGTACAAAGGAAGAGGGGAAAAAGAAGTGTATGTGGTAATCATAGGGACAATTGTCTTCTTAGTGTAATAGGAAAAGTATAAGGTAGGATACTTATTGACAGAGCTAAGGAAAAAACAGAGGAATTAGTTGGAGAAGAACAAGGAGGTTTCAGGAGGGGAGGAGGTTGTGTAGATCAGATATTCATCCTTAGGTCTCTAGTGGAAAAGTTTCTAGGGAAGGGAAAGAAGTTGTATGCGGTCTTAATGGATTTGGAAAAAGCATATAACTGAATGAATAGACAAGGATTGTGGAAAAAATTAAGAACATATGGAATAAATGGGAAGTTGTTGAATGCTGTGAAGAGTATGTACGATGGTGCTAAGGCCTCAGTGCATGTGGCTAGTGAACTGAGTGAATTTTTCTATCTGACTGTTGGATTGAAATAGGAATGTGTCATGTCCCATGGTTGTTCAGTATGTATATGGATGGGATTATTACTTTGGATATTCCTATGTGTGTTTTGATGTCCAAATATGGCAAATTGACTTGAAAACAGTGCCAAAAGTAGGAGGGGTATTGTACAGACAGTAGTTTATAGGTAGGGTGTGTTTTGGTTTTCATTGTGTTTTTTGCATGGTTTTCTTGATGTTGAAACTTTCTAGAGAAGGGAAAGAAGTTGTATGCAGTCTTCATGGATTTGGAGAAAGCATATGACAGAATGACTAGCCAAGAATTGTCGAAAATATTAAGAATGTATGGAATAAATGGAAAGCTGTTGAATGCCGTGAAGAGTACAGCCTGTCCTTGTCCAAAACGGTTAATTGCTTCCGCACCCCTACCGTGTTAGAGAAATTCCATGTTAGAGGGACTCTTGAAACCTCCTATTTTCTTCCACATCCCTGCCCAAAGTCCACTTTTTGCCCCCTTGTGGTGCAATATGTTTTTCTGCCCCCCAATTTTAACCTCCTAAAAAGCATTAATATGGTTCAAAAAATTATAAAATATTATTACAGTTAAAAGCCACATTTCATTTACCTCATGGGAGGATAAAAAGAGAGAGACTATCCTGGAGAGAAGGTAGAGGGGAGAACACTGGTTAAAATCCTTCAAAGTCAGTAGCACTTATAACACTTCTCACATCATCATCTATGCTATGGCTGGGTAGTTGAAAAGCGAGAATGCTGAAGCGCGATTGGCTGGGCAAAAAAACCTGTTATCTTCATCAATGGCCTTGTCAGAAGGGATACTGCTTCCGGAAAATTGTACTGTGTTAGGCCACTTTCGTGTTAGGGAAAACTGTGTTAGGTGAGGATAGACTATGTATAAGGGTGCAAAGGCTGCAATGCGTGTGGATAGTGAACTGAGTGAATTTTTCTGTCTGAATATTCGATTGAACCAGGGATATGTCATGTCTCCATAGTTTTCAATATGTACAGTATATGGGTAGGGTTATTACTTTGGATATTGCTGTGTGTGTTTTGTTGTCTAAGTATGGCAGAGTGACCTGAAACCAGTGCCAAAATTAGGAGGGGTACTGTACATACAGTATTGGTATTGTGTAGGTAGGGTGTTTTCTGGTTTCCAGTGTTTTCTTGGTGTTGAAAGACTGACGAAGAGAGTGTATGTGAGTGAGGTGGAGGGGGGAAGAGGGAGGGGGAGGCCGAGGATGAGATGGAGGGATGGGGTGGAGAGGTATATGAGAGAGGGGGGTGTGAGTTGGGAGCAGGGCAGTGAAATGGCGGGGGACAGGACGACGTGGAGGCGATTTGTTTGTGGCCACCCCAAACGGGATTGAGGTGTCTGGCAATAGATAGATAGAAACTTTTTTTTTGGATAATCCTATGTACCTATGTGTTGATGTCAAAATATGGCAGAGTGACTGGAAAACAGTGCCAAAATAAGGAGAGGTACTGTACATACAATAGTGTATAGGTATTTTTTTTTTTTCCCTGCATGGTTTTTGTGGTGTTTAGCAATACTTTGGATATTCATATGTGTGTTTTGATGTCTAAATATGCCTGAATGATGGGAAAACACTGCCAGATTAAGCATAGGTACTGTACAAATAGGTTAGGTATAGGTCAGAGGTTGGGTATAGGTAGGGTCTGGGTATGGTAGGGGAATAGTGTTCATTATCCGAATGTTGCCACTACGTGGACATGTCTTTGGTGCTATTATGTCCGGATAAATGAGGAATTATTGTATATTAATATATATATATATATATATATATATATATATATATATATATATCCTATATGTATGTATGCATGTATGTATATGTATCTATTGCCAGACCCCTTAATCCCTTGTATGGGGTGGCCAGAAACAGATCACCTCCATGTCACCCTGTCCCCTGCCATTTCACTGCCCTGCTCCCATTTCACACCCCCCTCTCTCATATACCTCTCCACTCTTTTATATATATATATATATATATATATATATATATATATATATATATATAAATAGGTATACCCTGTTTTAACAATGCTATTGGTTAATTAAAAATCCATTGTTAGGTGGGGTATCGTATCTCAGGGTAGATTTAACATGTAAAAAATAGGGATGCATTTTTGAGTTGTGGGTATCCCTCCCAACCAAGGCCTAAACCCACCTAAATGAGTCCAAAAACAAGTGTCTAGCTGACCTAAACCCCCAAATAGCTTCAAAACAAGTTAAACTAAGCCTGAAAGCAGTTTATAGAATCTGTCTATCTGTCTATCTATTGCCAGATGCCATAATCCCATAAGGGGTGGCCACTTGACTTTGAGTTCTTTGTTTTACGTGGAGGGGCACTAACCCTCTACCAACCCACTTGTTGACACATAGGGAGTTCGTATGGTTTGGTTATATGGTTACCACCCAGCACTGTAAATGGTTTCTTTGCTTACAGGAAACCATTTGGCTTGTCACTCAATGTAAAGCTACCTGTAAAGGAAAGAAAAGCAATAAGAAATGACAGGAAAGATGGGAGAAATAGGAAGAGAGGAGGGCAGGCACAGATAAAGAATGATAAAGGCTAAGGAAGAAGTAGGGAGCACTACATCAAGTGAGTGGATGATGGTCGCCACCACACACCTTGTTTATGTTTCTGGCCGGAATCGTGCTAAGGCTGTTCTTCGCTGTGCTAAAAATAATTTCATCCGTACTAAATGCTCTCAGCTCTCCAACTCGAATTCTTCCTGCTCCTTCTGGCACCTTGCCAAAAACATTTCTAACAACTTTACCTCATCATCCTTCCCTTCTCTTTTCTATTCTGATAGCTCTGTAGCTATTTCTTCTACTGATAAAGCAGATCTCATCGCTCAGACTTTCTCCTCCAATTCCACCTTAGATGATTCCGGTGCTGTTCCTCCAACACTTCCCCCTTCAGACTTGCTCATGGCTGACATTAAAATTTCTTCAGCTGATGCATTTTCTCCCATCACTGGCCTCAATACTAACAAGGCATATGGGCCTCATGGAGTCCCTCCTGTTGTCCTCAAGAACTGTGCTTCAGTGCTTACACCCTGCCTAGGTAAACTCTTTCACTTTTGTCTGTCAATTTGTACCTTTCTTTCTTGCTGGAAGTTTGCTCTCATTCAGCCAGTCCCAAAGAAGGGTGACCATTCCCAACTCTCTAACTATTGTCCAATTGCTTTAACATCCCGTGTGTCAAAAGTTTTCGAGTCAGTTCTTAACAGAAAAATTTTAAAGCATCTTTCCTATCACAACCTTTCTGTTCATCAGTATGGGTTCCGTTAGGGACGCTTCACTGGCGATCTTCTCACCTACCTTTCAGACTCCTGGTCATCCTCCTTTCGGGACTTTGGCGAAAGCTTTGCCTTTGCACTTGACATCTCAAAGGTTTTTGATTGAGTCTGGCATAAATCTTTAATTTCCGAACTGCCTTCTTATGGTTTCTGTCCTTCTATCTGTGCTTTCATCTATAGCTTCCTTTCTGGTCGTTCTATAGCCGTTGTTGTAGACGGCAATCGTTCTTCTCCTTGATCTATCAACAGTGGTGTTCCTCAGGGCTCTGTCGTATCACCAACTCTCTTCCTTTTATTCATCAACGACCTTCTAAGCTGTACATCTAACCCTATCCACTCATACGCTGATGACTCCACCCTTCACATTTCCATTCGGTTCCTGCAATATCCATCTCAGCAGTTACTTCAACAAACAAGGGATGAGGCTATGGCACACCTAATGTCTGACTTGGCTCGTATCTCTGACTGGGGTAGAAATAATCTGGTTGTTTTTAATGCATCAAAGACTCAGTTTTTACATCTGTCAGCCCTTACAAAATCTTCCACAGGTATATCCACTAATGTTTAATAATATTCAGCTTAAGTCTGCATCATCCTTGAACATGCTTGGGGTTTCATTTACTCGGAACTTATCTTGGAAAGATCATATTACATCCTTGTATAATCTGCTTCCAAGAGATTAGGTGTGCCGACTCTGTTCCTTCTTTACCCCTGCACAATTGTTGACTCTATACATGGGTTTTATCCGCCCTTGTGTGGAGTACAACTCTCATGTGTGGGGAGGCTCTCCACATACAACTCTTCTCAGTAGGGTGGAGTCAAAGGATTTTTGTCTCATTAACTCTTCTCCTTTTACTGACTCCCTTCAACCTCTGTCTCTTCGTCGCACTGTTGCATCTTTATCTCTTTTCTGTTGCTACTTCAATGGTCACTGCTTCTCTGAAATGTCTGCATGCGTTCCTCCACCTCTACGACAGGCACGTAGCACCAGTCTAGCAGAAAACTCTCATCCCTTTTCTGTCCAGCTCTCTAATGCAAGAGTTAACTGTTACTCCCAGTCCTTTGTTTATGCAACAGGTCAACTCTGGAACTGTCTCCCTCTGTCTGCGTTTCCTGCTTCCTATGATCTCCAGTCTTTCAAACGCAGTGTGTCCAGGCATACCGAAATGATTAGATCTTGAATTTGGCTCCCTCTTGTACTTTGTTTTTCTCTTGGAAGGAACAATAATTACGGGTTCACGGCCTTTGGTTCCTTCTTCGCATAAGAAAAAAGTACAAAAACATACAGCTCTTCTCAGTAGGGTGGGGTCAGGGGCTTTTCATTTCATCAGCTCTCCTCCTCTTACTGGCTCCCTTCAACCCGTCTCTACACTGCATTGTTGCATCTTTATCTCTTTTCTATCGGTACTTCCATGGTCACTGCTCCTCTGAACTGTCTGCTTGCATCCCTCCACCTCTACGATGGGTTCTTAGCACCCGTCTAGCAACAAACTCTCATCCCTTTTCTGTCCAACTCTCTAATGCAAAAGTTAACTGTTACTCGCAGTCCTTCAGTTATGCAACAGGTCAACTCTGGAACTGTCTCCCTCTGTCCGTATTTCCTACTTCCTATGATCTTCAGTTTCTTAAACGCAGTGTGTCCTGGCATCTCGAAATGAACGGATCTTGATTTTGGCTCTCTTTTGTATTGTTTTTGTTTTTTCTTGGAGGGGATGGGTTGCGGGCTCTGGCCATTGGTTCCTTCTTTCTTGCATTAAAAAAAAAAAAACTAAACCCAAAAATAAAATCTGAAAATCATCAAATATGTCTGGAAAAATCAAACAGAACTTAGTAAACTGTACCCCAAAATGACAGTGTTCATCCCACCTATGACTAAAACACATTAAGTCTAAAAACAGTTTATAAATCAACCTAAAAAAGTTTTACTTTAAAATATCATCAAAACCAGTAAAAAAAAAAAAAAGCATTAAACCAGGGTTTGGCCACTGTTAGGTGGAGTATGGTGGAATTTCTACCCCCATTGCTAAGCTGGGGCTTTGTGTCTAGGGTTATCATATATCAAGGTATACCTGTGTATAAATGCTGTGTGTATATATATATATATATATATATATATATATATATATATATATATATACAGTAATCCCCCATACTATCTGGACGCCCACTTTCCGGACATCCCCACTTACCGGACATTATCGTCCCAGGATCCAATATTCCCAAAATGGTCCGAAAACCGCAAAAAAATTAGAAAAAAAATCTGACTTTTTCCCGCCCGTAATTTGAACTTGGCGCGCCCGGCGCGGGACAGCTTTGTTTTGGTGCGTCATTCCTCCGACGTCTGCTAGAGCACCCCTGCATCCTCCCCACTTACCGCCTGTCTCCTGTTATGAGTACACACTCATCATCATGGCTGCCCACATGCTCGCTTTTATGGTGGTGCCTTACCTGCTGCAGGCTCTCCTACTGCTCTCGTGCCTCTTCTTCGTGTGTGTGATGATGGCCCCGCTGCCTGAGAAGAGGAAGAGAGTGGTTTTGACGCTGGAGAAGAAGAGGGAGATATTGGAGAAAGTAGATGCGAGATGGTCTTCGTCACGCATCCTTCGTGAGTTCGACCCGGCCCGATCTACTTTGTTTGATGTCAAGAGATCCCGAGACAAACTCATGCAGTACACGGCTGACTTCTCGTCGAAAAGCAAACACAATGTGGAGAGGAAAATGATATTTACTCCCAAGTATGCAGAAGTCGACCGCTCCACGTTGATTTGGTATCAACAGCAACGTGCTGCTGGTGTGATGGTGCATGGCACGGAGCTGAAGGCTGCTGCTGAGAAGTTCGCAAGGCTTCACGACGCCCTAGACTTCAAGGCATCCGAGGGTTGGCTCTTCATGTTCAAGTTACTTCATGGCCTTACCAACTGTAAGTCTCATGGCGAAGCTTTGGACGCTAACGAGGATGGAGTAGAGGAGTTTCGGTACAAGGTGAAGGGTTGATCGACAGGGAGGGCCTCACTATCGGTCAAGTCTACAACACTGACGAAACTGGTTTATTCTATCGCTCTTTGCCAGAAAGTGGTCCTGTCCGGATAGTGGGCCCCAGCCTCCTGGACTTGTACTTATGGACCCTAACTCAGACAAACATCAATACAACTCCCTCTGGACATGCATAGCATCTATTTAAGGCCCAAATCACATCAATAAGGGACATAAAAGACTGAAATAAATGCAAAAGAACCACAAAATAGGTTTTAGAGGTGAGTTTATACAATATTAAACATTCTGGGTACTTACAACAAGTCCCTGGCTCCTGAACTGGTACTTATGGACCCTAACCCAGCCTAATTTTGAAAGCCACCTAAATAACTCCCTACCGGACATGCATAGCACATATTTAAACCTATTTAAGACCCTATTCACACCAATAATGGACATAAAACTTGAAATAAATGAAAAGGAATCAAAGAATGAGGAATTAGAAGTGACTGTACCTCATCCAGGGTAATTACAGCATGTTTGTGGCCGCCTTTTGTAAGGTTTTGGCAGTGGTGAAAATGCTCTTGAAGCACGTACAGTAATCCAGTGTTGTGCTGTAGTTACAGTAATTCTTTGCACTGTGAGTTATAACTGTTGAACCCTGCACATTGTTAATTGCACCAGGCCAGTTTCAACCGCCATTTGCACTCCACAGTTAATCCTTTGCACTCTAAATTCTAATTTCTTAACACTGCACAACATTGTAAATTCCCGTGTGGTCTAGTGGCGAGGTATTGCAATTTATTCACTGTTTATTCACAAAAAAATGAGCACGTATGGCTCCCATTACGATATACTACCACTCGCAATTGAAGTTAGGCAATAACTGTTTGGGTGTTGGTGAGGGGGAAACAGAGTTGCCAGATCGCAATGGCCACATTACCAAACTCCTCAATTTTCATTACCAAATTTAACTTTTCATTACTAAATTCGTAATGCTAGCATTTATTCTTCACTAATTATATATACAAGTGGAAATACATGTAATCACTCTTCGTATAATTAACAGCATGTTGGTTATATTCACGCTATGTATGTTAGCAGACTAATCAGAGAGAGCAAACAATCCACCATCTCCATCCTGTGTATCCTTATACATGTGAAAAATCCGTTTGGTGATGCATTACTCGGATTCATTACCAAACAAATTTTTCATGACCAAATTGGCCCACATTTGGTAATGAAAAATACAAAATGGCAACCCTGACAGGGGAGGGGGGAGGAAGGAAGGGATGAGGGTCTGTGGTGTAACAGTTGTTCGGTGCCGCGTGGCAATTTCAAATTACGGGTGGGGGGAAATTCGGTTTTTGGGGGTATTTTTTTCTTTTTTTTGGCCAATTTTGGGTTCCAAAGGTCCAGGCCCCCAATGTAGGGTAAGTGGGGATGTCCGGAAAGTGGGCATCCGGATAGTATGGGGATTACTGTATATATATGCCAGTATATATACTCTCTCTCTCTCTTTCTCTCTATGTATGTATGTATGTATGTATGCATGTATAGTCAGCCAAAAATGTTGTGTCTACGATTCGAACCCCGTAAACATTTTAACAGATCCGTTGATGCAGGAGGAATAGTTTCACAAGTCTGGAAACTGTGTCAGACCAGATGGTGGTGGGGATAAGTGGTTTGGGGGTGGAGGTGGGGTATTGAAGGATGTGTGTGTTGTAGTTATTGTTGGGAGTGTGGTCTAGCAGTACATCACAGTTTATATGTAATCAAAATATACTGCAGTTTCATATAAATGGGTTGTCATGTCTAATACTGTTTTGATTTTTGGAATACTTCAGAGAACTGAATAATGATGGAATATGTTTCATAATGAGTGTTTGGAATTGAATGAAACACCATGATTCTGATATAACAGCATTTATTAGTGATAACCTGAATTTCCCCTCTATTTCCTGTTGCACAGTATAGATAACTGAGTGACATTGAACATACAACTTTAAGCTGGTGGGTGTATATCTTGGTTTCATCACCTTGCGTAACACCTGTGGCTAGGTTTCCTTCACTCCTTTCCTACCTGTGGAAACAAATGCTTTTTCCGTTATTACAGGGGATGCCACTATTCCACACTACACGTGGTATGTAATATATCCTGTCATGTTCTGGAGGTAAACATACAGTAGAAACACAGCTGCTTCTTCTTTATTCAGATGTTACGGGTATGTGGCTAGTTGATATATGGCGGACGGGGTTTGGCAGAAAGGTGGGGTAGCCCCTCATCATTTCTGCTAACACTTGTTTGGCTACACGTTCTAAGCATTATTTCACAATTTGCAGGTATTAAATCACCTTTAGCAACTCTACTTTGCAGTGTATTGCTAGACTACACTGCCAACTATAACTACAGCACACACATCCACCACTACCGCACCTCTACCACCAAACTACTCATCCTCACCACCATCTGGTCTGACACAGTTGCCAGACTTGTGAAGCTATCCCTGCTGCTTCGACTTATATGTTCAAATAGATATGGGGTTCAGAACGAAGACTCGACCCTTCTTGGCTGACTTTATATACATATATACAGTGTATACATATATATATATATATCAACAACTGAGGTGCCCGTGGGGAATCTTATACTATATATCCAGCCAAGGAGAAGCAAGATGATTTTCCACTTCATATTTATTTCAGGTGACTAGTTTCGGGATGCTTATCCCATCTTCAGACCTAAAAGCATTTAAAACACATATTGCAAATTACATAAAGTTTTAAAAAACATTTTAAAATATCCATAAGAAATACAAAAAAGTTACCAAAAAAGCATGTGACAATGACTGATTACTATAAAAAATGTATTTTTTTTTTTTTTTTTTTTTTTCTTTATAACAGACTCGAGTAATAAAAGTGAGAGTGTTACCTCTGTGAGTTGGCAGCTAACACTGAAAATCCTGAACACAGTGTTTCATAAAGAAAAGTGTCATAAAGCTTCTGAATCGTCAACAAACCAGTGTGAAGCAAAAGAACCAAGTAAAGAATCAATGAACCAAGTATCAAAAGGCTGATTCATCGATACAAAACACTATAATCCTAAGGTATACAACTTTGTTGATGATTCATAGTTATTTAATGAAGGCTTAAGTTTGTGAATGTACAAAGACTCCAAAATTCGCAGTTCCATTCTGTCATTACTACTATGTAAAATACTGAAATTATCCATATTACAAGTATGGCCCATATCGAAACAGTGGTTCCTAATCTCTGACGAAGTTGGGTTAGACAGTGGCAAAGATGTTCTATAGACATAATTATATATATATATATATATATATATATATATATATATATATACACACACACACACACACACACACACCGCTCGCTGGTGCAGTGGTAACGTTCTCGCTTGCCATCTGGTAGACGGGAGTTCGCGCCTCGCTCAGGTTGCGAAAAGTTTCACTGACGAAGTGGGTGGTTACTGTCCCCCTTGAGCAAGGGGACGGGTGTGTGGGTGTGTGAAGGTCACAGCCTTGCCCTTAGATCGGACTATATGAGCTCTCAGCTTCCTTCCGGGAGGGTAAAAGCTGACGATTACGACCATCAAGTGATCCTGACCGACCCGGTGAATTACACACACATGAGGTGCTACCCAAAAGTTCCATTAATTTGAACAGAGGGAGCCAACTGTTTGCAGTTTTGCCTTTTGCTGCTAGAAGGAGTCAGCAGCACCCCTTCTGTGTCAGTGTGGCCCTGGCCGTGTCTGTGAGCTGACGTGTTGTTGAGCTATGCTTACTATTGTAATGTAGTGTGCAGATGGTTTGACGATTTTGCAATGGCAGACCTCACGGAACAAAGAACCTGCATCAAGTTCTGCTTCAAGTTCAACAAGATGGCTGCAGAAACTCACCAGTTGCTTCAGCAAGTCTTTGGTGACAATGCCAAGTCCCAAAGCAGAACATTTTTCTGGTACAAGTGATTCAAGGAAGGATGAATGGCCGTCGATGACGATGACCATTCCGGACGACCGTCAACGGCAACAACAGTAGAAAATGTCGGAAATGTTGGTCAGGCTATCCTTGCAGATCATAGATGAACTATCTATGATGTTCGCGATATTGTTGGACTGTTGTATAGGAGCATGCAATGCATTTTGTCGGACATGTTGGGCATGAGACTCATCGCTTCGATATTTGTGCCAAGACTGCTGAGTGACAAGCTGAAGGCACATTGTGTTGCAGTTTGCAGGGAGCTCAAGAATCAGGTCAGAGATGACGCTATCTTCATCTGCAAGGTCATAACTGGTGACGAATCATGGGTTTATGGTTATGACCTGGAGACAAAGCAGCAGTCATTGCAATGGAAGTCTCACAATTCATTGAGGCTGAAAAAAGTGCGTCAAGTTCGCAGCAATGTCAAGTCAGTGTTGATCGTTTTCTTCGATATCCAAGGGATTGTTCACAAGGAATTCGTCCCACCCAGTCAGTCTGAAAATGGGAAGTTTTATTGTGAAGTTTTGTAGCGTCTGAGGAAGAACATCCGCCTCAAATGTCCAGAACAGTGGAAGAACATGGACTTGGTTCTGCATTATGACAGCGCCCCCGCTCACACATCAGTTGTTGTCCGGCAGTTCCAGGCTTCCACTAACACGGTAGTAATTCCCCACCCATCCTGTTCACCTGACCTTGCCCCTTGTGACTTTTTCCTGTTTCCCAAGCTGAAATTACGACTGCAAGGGCGTCGATAAGACTCGATTGAGGAGATCTAGACAGAATCGCAGGAGGTGCTCAAGACCATCACACCTGAAGCCGTCCAGGGATGCATGGACTCGTGGAAAAAACCCTGGGACCACTGTATACATGCCCAAGGGGACCACTTCTAAGGCGACAGTGAGAACTAGGGGGTAAGGTAACTTATTTTCCTACAATATTCAAATTACTGGAACTTTTGGGTGCTTTACGTATTACACAAATTTTTTACTTAACCCCTAAATACCGCAATTCGATCTGGCTCGTCTGCCACTGGAGCTACAATTCGGGGGTGTTTTTCGACTTTCACCAAGGGGAAAATGAATGTGTTCTGGCTAAAGAGGAAGAATTTACACACCTGACAGCGCAATCGGCACCCCCCTAGGCCTAACAATTACCGCACAATCGAAGGTCAAAGTTGGAAAAAAAATAAAAAATAAAATAGTTACCCCAAAAAATTTTCAAAAGCCCCCATAGTTTTGATAAATATGTACTTCTGTTACTGAAATAGGTCATTGCAATATCATATGTCACACCAAGCCCAAGAACAGGTGTTTTGGGGTGTGGGGAGATTACTTGCATTTGGAAAGATAAAGTACCCTGTGGGGAGAAGGTTTCTGGGTATGGAGGTTGGATAAAACCATCTTTTCCCATCAAAATAGAGCACTTTAGTTTGTTCTTAACTGACTACAGTACTAACATTGACACTTAGGCTGAACTGCTTGATGGGGTTTGAAAATGAGTTCTGAGGCTGGGAGTAGTGGTTAGTTACCAGCTGCCCCCTCACTGTTCCCCGCCACCACTGTTGAGTCCCTCACACCACCACTTCCCGATGCATTAACATCAAAGCCCTCAAAATCCAGTGGGAGCTCATCAAGCTCCCCAGTGTTGTCAGTGTCCTTGTCCACAGCACTGTCATCCTCCCCAGGCTGTATGTTCTCCAAAGCCTGGGCTTGTTGAATACAAGAGGACAGGAATGATGTTATCAGAGTCTGATGACATGCATGAACTCTGGCATTGAAAACATCCTTGTAATTAGCCAGAAGTTTATCCACCATCGGGAGGAAGGTGTCCCTGATCTCTGAATTCCTCAGTTTGCTCTTTCAAACGAGCAGTGTTTGCCAGCAAGTCTGTGATTTGGCGAGATGTTGGCTAACCTGGTGGGACAGGTAAAGGTTCTTCCTGAACTTCATTGTCATTGACTTGTTCATCTGTTTCCAACATCTCCTCAGTGGTCGGTTCAGGCTGCGGTGGCTGAAAACAAGTGACTGAGGGGATGTGGGGGCTCGTGAAAATCGTAGAAAAATTGCGAGACTCCTAGATGAAAAACATTCCCTTGCCATCACAAAACGAAAATTCGCAAGAGTATATATCACGAAACTAGTGAGGGTACTGTTTTATGTTGTGTGAGTAGCTGTAGTTTGATATGTTGGTGAGTGCTTGTATGCCCTGTTGTCCAAGGTGTTTAAGGTGTTTATTGCTTATGTTGTCTGGTCCACAGACTGATAAGTGCTTAAGGTTGCTAATGATGTGCTTCGTGTGGTTGTAAGTGTAAGGTGCGAAGTCTGAGTCTGTGGGGAACTGTCTCTTGCGTCAGATGACACATCGGTCATTGCGATGGGGGTTTAGATGGCTGATATGTGAAAAGTGATTGATGAGAGTGTTTGCTTGTTGTTTGTTTGAAGGTATAGTGTGTGTTGTTGTGATGGCAGTGTGTGATTGTGTAGTGTTGCTGTTTAGTGTTTTGTTGAGTTTGCTGGTGTTTGTTTTGTGATCAAGTGTTTGGAGATAATTATTCCAATTTAGTGTCTGCTGTTCTGTAACCCACAAGCAGTGTCAAAACGTCTATATGCATCCCCTATGAATGTCCAAAGTCATGCGGCCACCGGACTAAGTCTTTCCCAACTGCTACCACACATCGATCACAGACCACAAGCCATGAGTACATGTTCGGTGACAACAGCCGTCTGCCTCACAACCCAACATCCAAAGACACCTGGTCACCGGGAATTTTGCTTCCAAATGGCCACCATGCGTCTAACAGACCACAAGCCACAAGTAAATGTAAAAGCGTCTGACTGCCACGTGACAGAGGAGTGAAAATCCTGCCCACAGCCTCGTTTCTCCCCCCCTCACGTCCTTCCTCCATACCCTCCCGGCTCCCCCCTCAGTCCCTCCCCTCCTTCACGCTGATAGCACTGACTCTTGAGTTTTTTAAAATTTTTTGCGATTTATTCAAATACTATTGGTTTTATTGAAATTCCGAAGCAGCCACAAGAAAGCTCATGAAATTCTGCATCTAGACATGTGCTTAATTCTTGGAAGGTGCTGGCAAAATTTTGCACTAGGATGGTGGGAAGTTATATAAAGGTAAATTTTACTCCTGAAGACTGTTTATTTTCACTGCATTTCTGTACTTTTACTCATCAGTTTTCTATGTTTTTAATAGCTTATCTTATAGTATAAACACCAGCGAAGATGAAGGTATGCCATTTGTACAATTTAACCAATTTCCAGTGGCATATTTGGCCATGGAATTTCTTTTTGGCCCAGTTATCACTGGTGTCAGATTACTGATTTTCCAACCGTCTTGAGGATTTTTGTGGTTTTATGTTTTTATACATTATTTCCTTGGTGTGTTTTATGTCTAAATATGGCAGATTGACCTGAAAACAGTGCCAAAATTAGGAGGGGTACTGTACACACAGTAGTGTTTAGGTAGGGTGTTTTTTGGTTTTCATTGTTTTTTCTGCATGGTTTTCTTGGTATTTAGCATTACTTTGGATATTCCTATGTGTGTTTTGATGTCTAAATATGCCTGAATAAACTGTACATTATTGAAGAGCCATGGGAACATCACACAGTCTTGTTGGATGCCCACATTGTTTGTGAACCATTCACTTAGATGCCCATTTACCTTTACACATGCCCCACTACCATCATAAAAACTCATGGTGGCACCTAGCAGCCTACCATCTACATTGTACATGCGCAAAACCTTCCACAGTCCTTTTCTGTCCACTTTGTTGTATGCTTTTTCCAGATCCGTAAATTTTTTTTTTTTTTTTTTTTTTTTTTTTTTTTATGCGAGGAAGAAGGAACCAAAGGCCATGAGCCCGCAGTAACAGTTCCCTCCAAGAGAAAAACAAAATACAATAGAGAGCCAAATTCAAGATCCGATCATTTTGAGATGCCTGGACACACTGCGTTTGAAAGACTGGAGATCATAGGCAGGAGGAAATACAGACAGAGGGAGACAGTTCCAGAGCTGACCTGTTGCATGAATGAAAGACTGGGAGTAACGGTTAACTCTTGCATTAGAGAGTTGGACAGAAAAGGGATGAGAGTTTGCTGCCAGACGGGTGCTACGCGCCCGTCGTAGAGGTGGAGGAATGCAAGCAGACAGTTCAGAGGAGCAGTGACCATTAAAGTAGCGATAGAAAAGAGATAAAGATGCAACAGTGCGGCGAAGAGACAGAGGTTGAAGGGAGTCAGTAAGAGGAGGAGAGTTAATGAGACGAAAAGCCTTTGACTCCACCCTATTGAGAAGAGCTGTATGTGGGGAGCCTCCCCACACATGAGAGTTGTACTCCACACAGGGGCGGATAAAACCCCTGTATAGAGTCAACAATTGTGCAGGGGTAAAGAAAGAGCGGAGTCGGCTTAGCACACCCAATCTCTTGGAAGCAGATTTTACAAGAGATGTAATATGATCTTTCCAAGATAAGTCCCGAGTAAATGAAACCCCAAGCATGTTCAAGGATGATGCAGGATTAATCTGAATATTATTAAACATTAGTGGGTATACCTGTGGAAGATTTTGTCAGGTTGATAGGTGTAAGAACTGAGTCTTAGAAGCATTAAAGACAACCATATTATTTTTACCCCAGTCAGAGATATGAGCCAAGTCAGACATTAGGTGTGCCATAGCCTCATTCCTTGTTTCTTGAAGTAACTGTTGAGATGGGCGTTGCGGGAACCGAATGGAAAGGTGAAGGGTGGAGTCATCAGCGTATGAGTGGATAGGGTTAGATGTACAGCTTAGAAGATCATTGATGAATAAAAGGAAGAGAGTTGGTGATAGGACAGAGCCCTGAGGAACACCACTGTTGATAGATCTAGGAGAAGAACGATGGCCGTCTACGACAGCAGCTATAGAACGACCAGAAAGGAAGCTAGCGATGAAGGTACAGATAGAAGGATAGAAACCGTAGGAGGGCAGTTTGGAAATTAAAGATTTGTGCCAGACTCGATCGAAAGCCTTTGAGATGTCAAGTGCAATAGCAAAGCTGTCACCAAGTCCCGAAAGGAGGATGACCAGGAGTCTAAAAGGTAGGTGAGAAGATCGCCAGTGTGGCTTCCCTGACGGATCCCATACTGACGATCAGAAAGAAGGTTGTGATAGGAAAGATGCTTTTAAATTGTTCTATTAAGAAATTGACTCAAAACTTTTGAAATACAGGACGTTAAAGCAATTGGACGATAGTTGGAGGGTTGGGAGTGGTCACCCTTCTTTGGGACTGGCTGAATGAGAGCAAACTTCCAGCAAGAAGGAAAGGTACAAGTTGACAGACAAAGGCGAAATAGTTTGCCTAGGCAGGGTGTAAGCACAGAAGCACAGTTTTTGAGAACAACAGGAGGGACCCCATCAGGCCCATATGCCTTGTTAGTACTGAGGCCAGTAATGGCAGAAAATACATCAACTGAAGAAATTTTAATGTCAGCCATGAGGAAGTCAGAGGGGAAGTGATGGAGGAACAGCACCGGAATCGTCTAAGGTGGAATTGGAGGAGAAAGTCTGTGCGAAGAGATCTGCTTTATCAGTAGAAGAAATAGCTACAGAACCATCAGAGTAGAAAAGAGGAGGGAAGGATGATGAGGTAAAGTTGTTAGAAAGATTTTTGGCAAGGTGCCAGAAGGAGCGGGAAGAATTCGAGTTGGAGAGTTGAGAGCATTTAGTATGGATGAAATTATTTTTAGTAGAGCGAAGAACAGACTTAGCATGATTCCGGGCAGAAACGTAAAGATTGTGTGATTCAGGGGTGGGTTGGCTCCGGTACCTTTTGTAGGCCTTCTCCTTGTTGCGGACAGCATTAGAACAAGCGTGATTAAACCAAGGCTTTCTTGCGTTAGTCAAAGGATATGAGAAAGGAATGTATGCTTCCATGCCCGAGAGAATAACCTCCGTAATGCGCAAAGGCACACTCCAGATGGCTCACGGCCATGGAAGCAATAATCATTCCAGGGAAAATCAAAGAAGTACTGCCTGAGGGCCTCCCCAGTCCGCAGCTCCAAAATGCCAGAGACGACGTTTCCCTGGAGGGTCCGCAGGCCGTACTGGAGCGATAGGACAGGTTAAGGTAATAAGGTTGTGATCGGAGGAGCCCAACGGAGAGAAAAGATTAACAGAGTAAGCAGAAGGATTAGTTGTGAGGAAGAGGTCAAGTATGTTGGAGCTCTCTCCAAGGCGGTCAGGGATACGGGTAGGGTGCTGTACAAGCTGCTCTAGGTCATTAAGGATAGAAAAGATGTAGGCTTGTTCACCAGGTGGATCCGTGAAAGGAGAGGAGAGCCAAAGGTGGTGGTGAACATTGAAATCTCCAAGAATGGAGATTTCAGAGAAAGGAGAAATGGACAGAATGCCATAAACACCTTATAATCCTTCTCACAAGCCTTCTCTGCTATCTGTCTCACTGCAAATATTTGATACAGATCCTCTGCCACTCCTAAAGCCACCCAATTCATCACTCACTAGGACTTCTGATATCTCTCTTACTTTCTCTATAATAATTCTTCCATATACCCTCCCTACAGAACTGAATTAACTATCTGTCTATCTGTCTTTTGCCAGACACCTTAATCCCATATGGGGGGGCCATAAACAAATTGCCTCCATGTTTCCCTGTACCCCGCCATTTCACTGCCCTGCTCCTAACTCACACACCCCTCTCTCATGTACCTCTCCACTCCATCCCTCCATCTCATCCTTGGCCTCCCCCTCCCTCTCTCCCCCTCCATCTCACTCACCTACATTCTCCTCGTCAGTCTCTCACTCTCCATCCTCTCCGCAGAGCCAAACCACGACAGTGTGTTTCTCCTAACGCTTCCTATGACATCCACATCCACACCACAATGCTCCTTTACATTGTTATTTATCAGTCTGTCTCTCCATGTGACTCCACAGGCTCCTCTCAAAGAACTCATTTCCACTGCTCTCACTCCTGACCTGTGTCCCTCCAACAATGTCCAAGCTTCACTTCCCTACTTTAGAGTTGGTATCACAATACTGTCTGGTAGTAACTTTTTCACATCTATGCTCACTTTCCTGTTTTTTATCACTGCATTCAAGGAACCAGCAACCTCTTTTCCTCGTACCCTTTCAAGCACGTCACCCTCTAAACTTCCATCCTTATTCATCACACTACCCAAGTACTTGAATGAACTCACATTTTCCATTTCCTCATGATCCAACCTCACTGTACGTTCACTTACTTCATTTCTCTCGAAGACCATAACTTTACTCTTCCCCACATTCACCTTTAAATTCTGTTTCTTACTCTCCCAGACACATCCACCAAGCCCTGCAGCTCCCCTTTGTCTTCATTTAACAACACAGTGTCATCTGCAAACAACAGTACAGGGAGTTTCCAAACATTACCCTCTCTCACTAGGGCCACTCCAACATCCACTGCCCTACCTTGTATCTCTTTTATAACCCCATCCATGTACAGATTGAACAACCATGGAGATGTGACACATCCCTGTTTCAACCCAAGCTTCAAAGAGAAAAATTCACTCAGTTCACCATCCTCACACACTACAGCCTTAGCACCCTCATACATACTCTTCACAGCATTCAACAGCTTCCCATCTACTCCATATATTCTTAATACTTTCCACAATCCTTGCCTATCCACCATGTCATATGCTTTCTCCAAATCCATGAAGGCCGCATACAACTTCTTTCCCTTCTCTAGAAACTTTTCCACTAAAGATCTAAGAACGAATATTTGACCTGCACAACCTCTTCCCTTCCTAAAGCCTCCCTGTTCTACTCCAACTAATTCCTCTGTTATTTCCCTAACTCCGTCAATAAGTATCCTACTGTATACTTTTCCTGTTACACTAAGAAGACAAATGTCCCTGTGATTACCATACACTTCTTTTTCCCCTTTCCCTTTGAGCAAGGGAATAATTATACCTGACTTCCAATCCTCCAGGACTCTACCTTCCTCCCAGGCCAATCTGCACATCTTCCACATCCATTCTGCTACTATCTCTCCCCCATGCTTCAGCATTTCACCACACATTCCATAAATTCCTGGGGCATTCCCCAGGTTGACTTTCTTCATTGCTTCCACAACTTCCATCCTACCAATTTTTTTCTGTCATCTCATCTCCCTTCTTCTCCCAGCCATTCCCCAGCCACTTACACTCGCATTATTTTCATTCTCTGTGTTCAGCAATTCCTTAAATTGTTTTCTTTATCTGCTCACTTTTTCTCCCTTCTCCACTAGTAATCTACCATTTTTATCTTTCACTCCCCTACTATTAATTGATTAACTAATACCACAATAATTCTTTCACACACTTCGCTTACCTTTATTTTTGTACAGGGGTACAATCACAACCTTCTTCCACTCTGCTGGCACAGTTTCACTCATCCATGCCTTCTCACATATCTCGAACAAGTACTTCATTCCACTCTCTCCACTACACTTAATCATCTCTGCATACACATGAACCCCAGCTGCTTTCCCATTTTTTGAACGTTTCTCGATGTTCATCATGTGTGTGAGTGTTTCGTTTCCAGGACCTGCATTTCTTCTCTGCACGCCCCCAAAACCAATCATGTGTAGAGCCTCTCTGCTTTCTCTCTTCCCATCCGTCAGGCTTTCAAAATTCTTTCCATCTGGTCCTTTCTTCATCCCCATGGGTTAATAATCAACCACTTACATCCTTCACACTTTCATATTTCTTTCCGTTGTCACTTCTACATTTCCGCACCTCTTTTCAGAATAAGATCCTTCTTTTTGAGTACTTTGCATTCATTTTTCCTCCTAGATCATCATTTACATCCTTCTTTTTCCTCTTCATTAGTCTGTATGTGCTTCTGGCTTTCAGTATATTCAGTTCTTATTTCAATTGAATCCCTGTTCTGTAACCACTCTAGCCACTTCTTTCTCTTTTCCTCCACTGCTCTCCTAACCTCTTCATCCCACCATGCCTTACCTTTCTTCTTTGTTGTTACTCTTGCCACACCACACAGTGCTTTAGCATTCCTAACTAAGCAATCCGCATATGCATTCCACAGGCTGTCCAGATCTATTTCATTCCAATTCACTGATTCCAATTCTTCTCCTATTTTGGTCCAGTATTCCTCTGCCATTTCTTTGATCCTCAGCTTCTCGACTTTCAGTCTTTCAGTATTCTGATATATTTTGTATCTTGTATACAGTTACAGTATTATTTTATGTACCTTTCCTACAACAATCAGATCTAACATACAATTATTTTTATACTCACTCCAGTCACCCTTTCTCTAATACAATCACAGTCAGCATTTTTGAACAGCTTAGAGCACTGGTACAACACCACACATTTAGCCTTTAGTTGCATATTTATCTGGCAATAGATAGATAGATAGATTTTACTTTATGTTTCTTAATCCTTACTTGTACATCATAAACACCAGGCTTCCTATTCTTGGACTTCATTGAATTCTTCATTTCTGCCAATGTCATATGCTATAGTCATGGCACATGACTCTGTGGCTGTCATTATCATACCCTGGCAACCTACCTGTCACCTGTGCTTCTGATTTTGTGTATAATATGATACACCTGTGATTCATGTATAATATGGTCATGTATAATGATATGATTTGTGTATAATGATACTAAATCCGATGCACTGTTTACAGGTAGGTTGCCAGGGTAAGATAATGACAGTTTCAGAGTTGTGCTCTGCAACTAATTTCAAGGCACCACAGTACTGGATGTATAGATTTGTCACTACATATACACTTGACCCTCAATTTGCTGAACTAAAAGGGGGGTAGACCAGTCGGGGAATGGCAAAAGTCCGGTCTCACATACCATTCCCCGGACTATAATCATACTTTGTCCAAATTCTCCAATATTGTCCGGCAGTTATTCCAATAATCTAGAGCATTGTAGAATGTAGGCTACCTATGCCAGCATAACTAACATACAGAGTACATAAAATAATAACACTGATGCAATAACAATAATAATAACTGACAATAGCTATATTTTGCTAGCTACAACCTTAAGAATGGTTGTTTAGGCAGTTGTTGGTGAGAATGTGGAGGGTATGAGAGAAGAAGATCAGAAAGCTGAGGAAAAAGAAGAAAATGAGCAAGGAATAGAGCACCACAAGGCCAGCCAACCACTAATCAGCTGACGGAGATACAAACATGCAATCTTGGACCGAATCGGCAATTTTAACTGGAAAATATTTTAATCTTTATCACCATATAGGTTTGCTCACCTAATTATTTGAAATTCAGTCAAAAATTTGTGCTTAATTTAATTTTTAATAGAAAATCAGGATTCAGAGCAAAAATTTCTTAAAGTTAGCATACCCTGTAAGTGTTTTGCCTCTAGCCTAACAACTCCTCTTGACGGACTTTTGTTTTGTAATAAATATCGATTTACAATGCAGATACATTTTTTTGTACTCAAAATAAACATTTATGCAAAATAGAAGTCTGTCAAGGCGTCCTGATGATCTGAAGGGGAAATATCTGCTAACATTGGCCAACCACTAATCAGCTGATCGAGATACAGTCATCGAATGTGATCTCGATCTTGGACAGAATCGGCAATTTTAATTGGAAAATGTTTTAATCTTTATCACCATATAGGTTTGCACACCTAATTATTTGAAATTCAGTCAAAATTTTGTGCTTAATTTAATTATTAATAGAGAAGCAGGATTCAGAATGAAAATTTCTTAAAGTTAGCAGAAGTGTTTTGCCTCCAGCCTAACAACTCACCTTGACAGACTTGTTTCGGATAAATTATTGATTTGCAGTGCAAATAATTTTTTTTTTTTTTACTCTAAATATTTATGCAAAGAAGAAGCCTGTCAAGGTGTGCTGACAATCTGAAGGGGAAATATCTGCTAACATTGGCCAACCACTCATCAGCTGATCGAGATATAAACACTGACGAACTGAAGGGGAAATATCTGCTAACATTCGTGCATTTTAGCTCTGAAACCTAACTCTTTAATTATGTTATATTAAGTAAAAATTTTTAAGTAGATTTCAGATAATTAGGTGTGTATGAGCCACCGTGGCGAAAAAAATTTAAATATTTACCAGTGCCGATTTGGTATTTAGTCACACCGAATTGGGTAAGCTAAGTGAGTAGGAATGGATCCCGCTGACTTTGTTCATAAGATATTTTTTTATTTTATTTATTTTTTTTTTTTTTGCCTGTGAATTTTATTGCCTGTGGCAGTAGCCAACACCTACTTCCGACATAAGATGATCCACCAGTATACATGGAGAGTAATGAGGAGGATGGATGGTGAACTTGTTGAACGAAAGGCAATGATAGACTACGTGTGTGTGGATGAGCGAATGAGAAGACAAGTGTTGGATGCAAGTGTGTGGAGAGGGTGGGGGAATGAAGTCTCAAACCATCACTTAGTGATGGCCAAGGTAAAGCTGCAAAGAAAACGGTTGAGGAGACGAAGGGAAAGACAGGAGGAAACAGCTCCTGTGAGAAGAGTGGAGAATTTGCAAGATAGTAAGAAAATGGCAGAGTATAAGAGCATAATGGAAGAAAGATTGGGAAGGTATGAGCTAGAGCAGATGGAAGGGGTGGAAGACGTATGTAAGATATTTACGGAAGAGATAGGCCCAGCATGTGAGGTGGTTTGTGAAGTAAGGAGGAGATGCAAGGGTGTGCAAGGGACAGCATGGTGGAATGATGAGGTGAAACAAGCTTTGGAACAAAAGATGAAGGCATATAGTGAATGGTTAGCAAGTAGAGGTAGCGGAGAAGATGAGAGAGAGAAGAGAGAGGTATATGTGAGCAGGAGAAGGGAGGTGAAGAGACTGGCGAAGGAGAGTAAGAAGAAAGTGGATGAAGAATTTGGGAGGAATCTGAGCGTGAAATGGAGGGAGAGTAAGAAATTGTTTTGGAAGGAGGTAAAGAAAGTAAGGCAATGTGAAAGGGCAAATAGTAGGGGAGTGAAAGATAGGAATAATAGATTGTTGGTGGAGAAGAGAGAGAAATTGAGGAGATGGAAGGAGCACTTTGAGGATTTGTTGAATGTAGAGAGTGAGAGCAGTGCGAGTATAAGTGGTTGGGGAATGGCTGGGAGAGGAAGAGATGCGAGGAGGGAGGAAGAGATCAGTAGAGCGGAAGTAGTGGAAGCAGTGAAGAAGATCAAGTTGCGAAAGGCCCCAGGAATTGATGGAGTGTATGGTGAAATGCTGAGGTATGGGGGTGAGATTGTTGTGGAGTGGATATGGAAGTTGTGTAGATTGGCATGGGATGAGGGAATGGTTCCAGAGTTCTGGAAATCAGGTATAATTGTTTCTTTATACAAAGGAAAAAGGGAGAGGGAAGAATGTGGTAACCATAGAGGTATTTGCCTTCTTAGTGTGACTGGTAAAATATATGGTAGAATACTCATTGATAGGGTTAGGCATATGACAGAGGAGCTAGTTGGAGAAGAACAAGGGGGATTTAGGAAGGGAAAAAGGTGTATAGATCAGATATTTGTTCTAAGATGTTTAGTGGAGAAGTATCTAGAGAAGGGAAAGAAATTGTATGCTGCCTTCATGGACTTGGAGAAAGCTTATGACAGAACAGACAGGCAAGGTATGTGGAAGGTATTAAGAATAGATGGAGTGGAGGGGAAATTGTTGAATGCTGTGAAGAGTATGTATGAAGGAGCTAGGGCTATTGTGCAAGTGGATGGTGAGCTGAGTGAGTTCTTTGATCTCAATGTGGGACTGAAACAGGGTTGTGTGATGTCTCCATGGGTGTTTAATATATACATGGATAGGGTTGTAAAGGAGGTGCAAGGTAGGGCAGTGGATGTGGGGGTGGCTCTAATGAATGAGGGTGAGATTTGGAAGATTCCGGTGCTGCTGTTTGCTGATGATACAGTATTGTTGAGTGAAGATGAATGGGAGTTGCAAGGATTGGTGAATGAATTTGGGACAGTGTGTAGGAGGAGGAAGCTGAAAGTTAATATAAATAAAAGTAAAGTTATGGTGTTTGAGAGGAATGAAGTCACAGAATGCACAGTAAGGTTGGATGGTGAGGATATGGAGAATGTGAGTGCATTCAAATACTTGGGTAGTGTGATGAGTAAGGATGGAACTTTGGGGGATGAAGTGCGTGAAAGGGTACAGCAGGGAAGGAAGGTTGTTGGTTCACTGAAAGCAGTGATGAGAAATAGGGAGGTGAGTATGGAAGTTAAGAAATCACTGCATGATAGTATTGTGATCCCTACCCTGACGTATGGACCTTGCAAGAGGGGAACAAGTCAAGAGTGAGAGCAGTGGCAATGAGTTACTTGAGAGGATCATGTGGAGTGACATGGAGGGACAGGTTGACGAATGAAGAAGTGAAGGAACGATGTGGGGTGGATGTGGATGAGAAGATTAGGAGAAATACACTGAGGTGGTTTGGACATGTGGAGAGAATGGAGAATGAAAGACTGACTAAGAGGGTGTATGTAGGTGAGGTGGAGGGAGGGAGAGGTAGGGGTAGACTGAGGATGAGGTGGAGGGATGGAGTTGAGAGGTATATGAGGGAGGGGGGGGTGAGTTGGGGGGAGGGTAATCAAATGGTGGGTGACAGAGCGACTTGGAGGCGTTTTGTCTGCGGCCACCCTTTGCGGGATTAGGGCGTTGGACTATAGATAGATAGATAGATAGAATATTATTGTGTCCAAGCCTTCCCTAAACTTTACTGTGTTATGCAATAAACTATTTATAGTGGCATTTGAGAAAGGTGAGAGGCAAATGGGATATTGCCACGAGTTAGGAGCTGGTGGTGTGAAGCAGGTTGGTGGCCAAGATGCATTTCATGTGTGAAAATAATTTCTTGTGTGTGTTACAAATGGCCTTTATTGAGTCAAAACCTTGCTAAAATTATACTGTGTTGTGCAGTATATGAGAGAATAATGGCCGGACTTTTGTTGAAAATCCCAGACTTGTACGGGCATTTGTCTGGCATTTGATAAATATTGTCCGGCCCCAGCCCATGTCCGGGAAATCTGAAATCCGGGAAATAGGGGTCCACCAAATCGAGGGTCGAGTGTACATTTATAACTAGAAAGCACTCAGGGAACCCACACCTCCACCAATGCCGTTGCCATTAAAAAGGATCTGGATTTTGATCCGCATCCTCCCCCAAATTTAATCAATTGTTTCTTGGTCCATGACCTGCCTTTCCACTAAATTTCATTGAAATTCTTTTGCGAACTTTTGGAGATACTGTGCGGGATACTCTGGATCCAGATCCTCCTCAAAATTTCATCATTTCTTCCTTGGCCCACCCTTCCATAAAATTTTATCAAAACCCATTCATAACTTTCTGAGTAATCCTGGAATCAGATCTGTGGATATAGGATCCGGATCTGGATCCACCCGAATGTGTATTAAATTCTTTCTTGGTCCATGGCTCACCTTTCCACAATACATCATTGAAATTCATTGAGAACTTTTGGAGATATTGCACAAGATACTCCAGATACTGACCCAGCCCCAAATTTAATCATTTCTTCCTTGACCCATGGATCACCCTTCCACAAAATTTCATCAGAATCTGTTCGTAACTTTTTTAGTAATCCTGCCAACAGACAGACAGACAGACAAACCAACAAATAGACAAACAAACAAACCAATGCAGGGTAAAACATAACCTCCTTGGCAGAGGTAATGAAATACTGTAATGGGATAAATGAATATTAAATGACAGATAAATAGATAGAAATCTGATGGTATTTCAGGAGGATGTGGACTCATTCATGGGGAAGGAGGACAATGCCAATGCTCAGGAGGTGATCAGGAGGTTGGATGAGCAACTCAACAAGTACAAGTTTATGGAAGTTCACCTACAAGCACGTAGAAAAAAGTGAGTTGTAAGAAAAGTGCATAACCCTTTACCTCCTGTATATTTGCCTCCCTGTTTATGAACTTGTGATTTTTTTTTTTTTTAAGCATTTATCGAATATGATTTTCAATGATATTTACATATACTGCATACAGTATATAGTACTGTACTTATTAAGACTTAATAAGTATCAATTACTGATTGAATTTCCATGCAGCTCTTGGTACAATAGAGATGTGTCAGATTCTACATGTGTTCACCAATTTGTTCATATTTGGTCTCAGATATTTGTGAATTTTGACTCGAACTTGTTTTCGTTGTGAATTGATTATGAACATTTATATACAGTATATATGTACTGTATACATATATAGATAGATAGATAGATAGATAGATATGCAGTAAAACTTTGAAATAATGGACTTCAGTAGACCAGAATTCGCTTTTATCAGACTCGAGGAGCTACCAGACTAAATTCCTATATATCGGAAAAAGTCCGATAAAGCCAGAAGCAGTCCGGACTGTCTGACCACTTCAGCTGTGTTCACCACAATAACGTAAATAAAAGACATACAGTATTTATCAATGTACAGTACAGTATTATTATATATATTATACCATTTTATTAACGTAGTGAAGTCATAACACAGTAAATTACCGCAGTGGTAGTCAAAACAGTTTAAAAACCATTCATGCCATCCAGACTCATGTCTGGTATATTGGAAAAAGTCCGGATTAGCAGGGGGAAGTCCGGATGTCGCTTTTATTGAAATTTTGCATTTTTTCGGAATGGTTTGGGCCCCAATTAGTGGATTATAGTGAGGTCTTACTGTATATATATATATATATATATATATATATATATATATATATATATATATATATGTGTGTATATATATATATATATATATATATATATATGTGTGTGTATATATATATATATATATATATATATATATATATATATATATATATATATATATATATATATATATATATATATATATATATATATACTGTATATATACAGTCACCTCTTACACAACGTGCACTCAGAAAGCGCAGAAACAGTCATAGCGTGGCCCTTTTTTTTAGTCCAAGATATGGTCAAAACACAATTTTGACAAATAATACGCGGGTGGAGAAATTGCCTATTTCTTAAAAGGATGTATTACGCTGCTGCGATAATGAAAACATGGCCTGAGGCCAAAATTATGGAATATTTAGTCATTATGCGAGACAGCTGGTCAAAACACGGTAAAAAACAGACAAAACGCGGGCAGGTTTAGTCATAACCTGCATTGCATCTGTCCATGACATATCCCTTGATCCTCCCTGCCTCTTGGCGGTTTGCCTAGACCAAGCCGCAGGTTATGCCAGTTTTGTTAGGTATTAACCCTTTAACCGCGGGTATTGTTTTGGTCTGACTGTCCTCTCCCGCGGCGGTTTCAGCCAAATGTAAACAAACCTTTAAACCTTAATAACTCTGCACAGAATAAAGCTAGAGAAAAAAATAAGGTACCATTAGAAAGTACTAACCTTCAGCTTTCCATTGATGTAGGTTTCATGACTTTGTTGACTTTCACAGGACGGGGAGAGCCGTTAGAAATGAGGGGTGTGAAATAACTATTTTATGCCCCACACACCAGTACCAAATGCCAACCACTCTCTCATAATAGTAATATAAACATATATGAACACTGTACATATGATAAACACCCACTCTGTGTTCACTGAGGTAGGTAAAAGGCACTTCCCTGCGGCTGCACCAGCTCTTCACTGCGGCTGCGCCTCACTTCACTGCGGCGGCACCCTCTCACTGACGTTTCATGCGATCTTTTCATTCTTTCTAACTTCTAATATTATTTTACATATAATCTGGGCAATATACATTATATTTACACTGCACTTATTACTATATTGCGTCACTGGCGCATCACAGAATTACACAAGTGCCGCAGAATTACACAAGTGCCGCAGATTCTCTTATTACAATATCACTTATTATACTGGCCAATATTTACATTTTTTTCTAGGCAAAATATTCCTTATTACTACATTATCCATTATACAATTATTGGCAAAGCACGTCACTGTCGCATCACTATATATCACTGTCACTTTCAGTATTTACTCAGAGAGTGGTACTCGGCAAAGCACGGAGTTACACATAGAGCGACTTGGCATTCCAGGCACTGGTGTGTGCTCATTTTTCTCATCCTAGGCCTCCGTGTGGTGTTAGAACATACTCTGCAGCGGCCCTGTGACAATCTGCCGCCTGCTGTAAGAGGCAATTTCACAAGCTGGTGCCGGCTCATGTAATTGCGGCACTCAAGACGGTCAGGTTGTGTGTCAGAGTGTCGCCTCGGGATCAATGCCGTCACCTGACCAAATCGTGCAAGTAGCTGCTGCACGACAGTCTTGGAAAACTGTCTCAGTGATGGTTGCCTTATGCCCCCGACTTGTGTCTTGTAGAGAATGAAGGCGTTGAGCATGCACATATCGAGCATGTGCAGGCAAGCCTTCCTGTACCATCGGATGTTTCTCCTGAGACAGTCAATTTCGCCAATCATCATATCAGACTTATCAACAAGTCTCATATTGACATTGTAATCAATGACGGCATCAGGCTTCATGATTGGCTCTCCCGTCCTGTAGCTGACCTTCCCAGTTCTCTGCAATTCCCCCTTGTGGATGGTGCTGATCATATTCACGACCTTCTTGTCATGCCACCTGATCGCAAGAAGCTTGTCTGACTTCTTCAGGTGAACATCTCCCTTGGATGATGATGATGCTTCGGGGAAACCTGGCCACTCTTTCCTATAGCTCCGTACAGTGCCAACAGTGCCAATGCCGTGTTCAGCAAGGTATTTGGAGAGTTTCGGTGCTGTGTAGTAATTGTCTGTGTACAGCACATGATTACCACCAAAATACCTCTCCATCAGCACTTTTACAACGGAGCCAGAGAAGCCAAGGGGGTCTTTCCTGTTCACATCCATTGTACTAGCCGAGTAGATGACAAAATCCAGGATATACCCCATCTCACAGTCACACAGCACAAAGAACTTTATCCCAAAGCGGTGGCGTTTGCTGGGGATGTACTGCATGAATTTGAGACGTCCTCTGAACAATACCAGGGATTCGTCTATGACGACTTTCTGCATAGGCCGGAAAAATCGCATAAATCGATCCCTAATCCTGTTGAGAAAATCCCTCACTTTCCACAAAGGGTCAGTTTGGGACGGGTTTGCATTGTCAGCGAAGTGCAGGTATCCAAGCAGCTGTCGGAACCGATCCCGTGACATATACTTCCCGAATATTGGGATAGTAGTAATGTCATCCACGAGCCAGTACTCCTCCAACTCATGTCTCTTTATATGGGGCATCAGAAACATTAGGGCAAAAAAAAACATACAGCTCTCTGATTCCGACAGGCAACCACGACACTTGCTTTGGTGAGCCAGTAGGTCCCAGCCCTTCTGCTGCACACTGAGCTGCATACCTATTGGTCTCATCGCTGACATGCTGCACGATTTCATCATCCATGAAGACCAGGAAGTAGTCAACAAAGTCATCTCCTGCGTTGCATGGGAAGGCAGGCTTTATTCCGGCATTTGTCATATCAAACGGTGGATTGTGTGGCTGAAAATCTGCACCGTCAGACCAAACAAATGCATCCACTTTCCCTGTGCGTGGTTCAGTGGCAGTGGCAGGTTGCATTGCACTCGTTTCCCCGTGAGAAGGAGCTGAGGTGGAGGCAATGGGTGAGGCAGTGGGTGAGGCAGGAGGCGAGCGGGAGGGGGGTGAGGCAGGAGGCAACGGGGAGGGGGGTGAGTGCGGGGGCGATGATTGGGGGGGTGGCGAGGGTGAGGGAGCTGAGCGGGGGGCAGGCGGGGGGGGGTTTCTGACCTGGTGCGTGGTGAAACTTGACCCTTTCTACCCCACTTATCACCTCGCTTATCGCCCAGCTTTGCCCTCCAACTGCCACGCATCCCCTTTGTTCTAGGCCTGCCTGCACGGCCTGCCTTCCCTCGCTTTGCAGGCTCTGGGAATTCGTACTCCTCAGATGATGTAGACTGAGGAGAGGGCACGGCAGATGATGATGATGATGTGAGGGCAATAGGGCTAGGGGAACGGGAAATTGATGGGAAATGCTTACTAGGGCCTGGTGTGGGAGACGTGAGCCTGCGCTTCACTCCCTTCCCACGTGCAATACCAGATTTGCCCATAGGAGTCTTTCCTTTCCCAGAGTAAGTTGGGGGTAGTGGGAGGGAAACAACACGATCACTTTCATCACTGTCACTATCAATGGAAAATGGTTCACCACCAATCACTGCCAAATCGTCACTGCTTGCTGTGAGTGTGTCACTTTCACTGCCACAATCAAGAGTAGTACTTACTGTTTTGTCCAGCTCAGTTCTAATTTCAGGAGTGCTCAACCCCTTCTGCCTCGCCGTCGGCAGTTCCTTTACCGGTGTAGAGGTAGAGGGAACACTAGCACTAATCATTTTAGAGGAGGAAGCGAGCGACGATGAGTCGGGACGGAGCGCCATTCTCACGCACAGAGCTGGACAGATACTGATTGATGCGGGCCAGGGCAGGGGTGGGGGGGGCCCCCTCGGGGTTGGAGGAGGGAGGTGTGGGATGGCTGACGTGAAAGAACTCGACAGCTACTCTTGCGTGAGACACTTTGCGCGCTGGGAAAACGCGCGGTGTTCAAAATATTCACGATCATTCCAGAATGACACCCGCGGTTTGGTCCAGTTTTGTCAATGTCATTCTGGAATGACACCCGCGGTTAAAGGGTTAAAATGCATGTATGAGATTTAGTACTTATGGTAGTGCTAAGTACATCTGGTACGACTTAGAAAAAAAATGCCAACCAATTTTCTGTTAATGATCTATGATGAGCATAATATGATAGAAATAAGCTGTTCAACTTTATTTAAGAAGTGGCACCAGCGTTCATGCAGGACACGTCTTTACGAAACTTCAGTACATATTTGACCTACATAGTGCACACGACGCATTCAGCCATGAGTCTACTACGAGCCCAGAAGAAAGTGCTTGGAGTTACTTAAAAATGGGAAAACCACAATATTCGCAGAAATTTAGAAAGGCACGGCTAAAAGACGAAAAGTACAAAAATTGGCTTCTCAAGGTCCCTGGAGATGATAGAAATGGATTTTGTAAAATCTGCAAGTGTACTTTGCAAAACTGTGCGACCTTGAGAAACACAGAAACACAAACAAACATAAGAAAGCTAAAGAACCTTTTAGTAGAGTGCGACACACAGTTCCCATTTAAGAAACTTGGTGAAGCAAAAAAAGTGGAGGGAACTCTGGCCATGTTTGACCTGTTGATTAATGTTGACCTATTTCGTCAATATTGTGCAGAAACAATTGCTATAACTTGATTACAAAAATGGGAGGGGGGAGGAGTAATATTAACCTTTGGAGAGCTACGATCATTCTGTAGGTACCCGCTGGGAAGCGACGATTTGGCCAAAATTTCGAGTCTTACAGAATTGAATGGAGTACACATCATCGCCTTGGAAATGTTTGCGCGCATCCGGCAAATATATATATATATATGACCACATAAAGTCACGTAGTGGTGAGATAAAATGGCCAGAAGATGAACAGCTGGTGGCACCAGCAACCCACCACCCGTGGTGATTGAGGTAGGTCATTGTCTGGGAAAAACAGCCTATATTTACCATGGCCTTTGGCAAGGATTATGTGATTACTGTATCATCAACCCTTTCTCTCTCTCTCTCTCTCAGAGAGGATGCAGGGAATGGAGAATGAAAGACAAGAGGGATGTCATTCATTCATTCCAAGGGACGAAGGGACGCTGATTCTCCCATTCCTCTTATTTTATTCTCTCTCTCTCTCCCCGAGAGAGGAGGGAGGGAATGGACAATGAGAGAGAGAAGAGGGACGGCTGTCACGCCTTATCTCCTCTTTCGCAAAGGACCATGTGTTTCTGCCATTCCTATATTTACTTTCTCTCTCTCTCTCTTGCTCTCTCTCTCTCTGAGAGAGGAGGGAGGGAATGGACAATGAGAGAGAGAAGAGGGATGGCTGTCATGCCTTATCCCCTCTTTCACAAGGGATCATGTGTTTCTGCCATTCCTATTTACTCTCACTCTCTCCCTCTCTCTCTCGTGTGTGCATGTGTGTGTGTGTGCGCAGATTCCCTAGAACCTGGTGTGGGGTTGGTGGTGTCATGGGAGTAAAATGATGATAATTTACTCGTGCACTCCATGGTGTCTGCATGTGCATATTCTGAGCATATATGGGTCAGTGCATGGGTGGTATCAAGAGTTGCCACCTGCCCCTATTTCCCATACAAATTTCAGCCACCTACTCCTCGTGGCACGGTTTTGGTACACCTTTGAAAGTCGCGCTCATTTGAGGCCCATCGCTTTCATCACTGATAAGTCCCAAATGAGGCCTATCGTTCTCAACGGGTTAGTGACTTTTGATAGAATGGTTAGTGACATTTTAGTGACTTTTAGGCATGAGCATAGCGACATTTGAAAACGTGAGTTGGCAAATCCGATTCCTGTGCCACTCCAGTCAACCCTCTGCCTGCTCTCTGCCTCCACATGTGCTGTGTGTTAACTTTGCTCTTTTTTTTGGCCACCTGACCCAGCCTAACCATGGTGCGCTACCGTGATTCAGCAAGACAGTCGAAGAGTTTGACCCTGGAGCAGAAGCTTGATGCCATCAAGCAGAAGGAGAGTCGAGAACGTAATTGTGCCATCGGCAAAAAGTGCCAAGTCAATGAGTCAACTATTCATCTCGCCCAGCACTTGTTATGATGGAAAAGTACCTGGTCACGTACTGCAACAGACGGGAGAGGGAAGAAGTTCCAGTCGACTCTATAAACACACAGAAACTCTTCATTTCAGGTTGAGGAATCCTCCAGTGTTTGTGAGTACTGAACTCATTTTTAGGTAGGTAAATGTCCTGGGAAAAATCCCAGAAAATTGCCCCAAAAGGTGAGGTTGGGGCTGGCATGGGTACCATGAAACCCTTTAATATGTAAACATATGGCTGTATAATGCGGAATTTTCATAAAGTGGGACCTGCCAGGAACAATATTCACACGTTATGTGAGCAGTGACTTATACAGTATATATATATATATATATATATATACAGTCGGCGCAATGGAAGTCTGGACCCTCTAATTCGCATCATATATTTGGTAGGGTCCAAGAAATATTGTAGGAAAATTCCTGTAGTTGGTGGATTTTTTTCTGGTGGTTTCTAGTGACTTTACAGGCTTACCAGCACGTGCTGTGAGTTATGAGCTCAGTGCCTGCCTGACTTTGGATGGGAAAGCACGTCAGATTTTCTTGTCCTGCCTACCCTTTGTTAATTTCAAAGCTCTCGTTTTCACACCCTCCTCTGCCTTAGTGAACCACTGGAGATGGGTCCCAAGCCACTAACTGATGTAGAAAAAGCCCGAATTTTAACTATGAGAGAGGAAAATGTAAAAATTAAGGATATTTGTATTCGAACTGGGTGAGGGAAATCTACCATTATGTCACTCCTTGCTGCTGCCCACCACCTGCTTTAAAAAACACAATTCCCCAACATAAAGACAGGCTAGGACCTAAAAGGAAGACATCACCAACTACAGACAGGTTACTGAAGCAAGCTGTGATAAAAAACCCACGTTTGACTGCTAGACAACTGAAAGATATGTACCCACAATTGCTGAAAGATATGTCTGAAAGAACCATACAGCATCGACTTCATACAGACTTCAAGATCCCCAGCCGTACTGCTGCACTGAAGCCTCTCCTTAATTTTTACATTTTCCTCTCTCATAGTTTAAATTCGGGCTTTTTCTACATCAGTTAGTATCTTGGGACCCATCTCCAATGATTCACTAAAGCAGAGGAGGGTGTGAAAACTAGAGCTTTGAAATTAACAAAGGCCAGGCAGGACAAGAAAATCTGACGTGCTTTCCCATCCAAAGTCAGGCAGGCACTGAGCTCATAAACTCACAACACGTGGTGGTGAGCCACCAGAAAAAAACACCAGAAAAAAATCCACCAACTACAGGAATTTTCCTACAATATTTCTTGGACCCTACCAAATATATGGTGTGAATTAGAGGGTCCAGACTTCCATTGCGCCGACTGTATATATATACATATATACACACACACACATATATATCATCATCATCAGCAGCAGCAGCCGTTGAGGTCCTCTGCAGGACCAGCCTATCCCTACAGAAGCAGGGACGATACAGCCAATGTATCTCTACCTAGTGGCTCAGGCTGTCTGATAGAGACTGTATGTAGGGTGAGAAGTGCTTGTGAGTGTGATTGTAGTGTTGTAGTGGCTTTAGATGTGTGTTTCTGTGAACCACGTGTAATCAGTCTGCCTTCAGCCGATTGGGTGCAAGGATACCAGTATGCGACAGTGGTTCAACCACAGCACCCCTTGTGACCGGCAAAGTAGCAAGTGGCTTAGTGAACGCTTCCCAAAGTTTTTACAACTCTGGCAGGAGGCAAACACACTCACCAGTGTGCGAAACGCACACTCTACCACTGTACCACAGAGGCTCATATATATGTACATACAGTACATATATATATATATACTGTATATATGGAAAAATCTATAACCGGGAAGGTAAATTCCCCAAGCCACCCGGTTAACTGGGATTGTAGTGTATATATATATAGTACAATCCCAGTTAACTGGGTGGCTTGGGGAATTTACCTTCCCGGTTACAGATTTTTCCCGTATTTCTGATTTTCAAGTCAAATCTATACAAAGGCTATCACAGCAGTAAATACGGTTCAGGTACTCACCAGTCACATTAGGGGTTACACTAAGAGATTCTGCCTGAAAAACTGCCTTGTAAACACACACCATGGTCATAACGCACGTGTGCAATGTCTAGCAATTTGCCGTACTGCAAATTGCACCGGTCCATTGTTTACCGAATTACTGTATTCATTATATGTACTGTACTCATAAAAATTGAAAAATAAAGAAATAAAAGCTTGAACATTTATTAGTGAACTGATGATGTGTTAAGACTGCACTGTAGAATTATCACGACACCTGTGCCCCCACGTGAGTTTGTTTACGTTTCTGACTGTTCTTCTTCTTCCCCACTTGACCTCCATCACTCCACCCCTCACCCGCCACTCAGCTATTTTGCAGAAAATAAAATAAATGATGTATGTATGAAATGCAGGCATATTATTTATTTATTTTTCTTCCAACAAAGTAAACTTTCATTCTTATTAACATTTATATTCAGCCATTAGTGTTTTATAATGTTCGCCTTTTTCAAGTCTGTTGCATACTGTATGTCCAGCTTCTGTTTCAAGGTAAGCACGATACGCTTACGTTTAGTTTGCACTTTAGGCATTTTGGAGTGTACAAATTACCGTCTATCAGTGGAACACAATAGCAAGAGAGCTTGTTTACTGTCTGGTGGCAAAATGCAGACTGGTGATTTTTGGAGGGTGTGGAGGATGACTGAATTCAAGTAGGGGAAAGAGGAGGAGAGGAGGGGTGGTTAAGAGGATTTGCTAGGGATTTACATTAGCCGGAAATGCTTTCACCTCGCTTTGTCTGACTTCACCCAGCCTTGCGTGACACGATCAAACGGCGGTTTGGCGGTCCATTCAAATTGGCGCACAGTTATAACTTACTGACATTTTTACCAGCCCTTGAATTTTCCCGTTGTTCTGAGTATTCCGTTTGTCTGGATACCGGATAGCTGGGATTGTACTGTATATATATATATATATATAAGTAATCCCTCCAATATCCGACGTAATAGAGCCAAAGGCATGTCCGGATAGTGATCCTGTCCGGATATTGGGCCCCAGCCTCCTGGACTTGTACTTATGGACCCTAACTCAGAAAAACACCTATACAACTCCCTCTGGACATGCATTGCACCTATTTAAGACCCAAATCACACCAATAAGGGACATAAAAGACTGAAATAAATGCAAAAGAACCATAAAATGAGGTTTTAGAGGTGAGTTTGTACAATATTAAACATTCTGGGTACTTGCAAGTCCCTGGCTCCTGGACTGGTTTGAACTGCTAGTTTGCAGTCCACAGTTAATCCTCTGCACTCTAAATTCTAATTTCTTAACACTGCACAACACTGTAAATTCCCGTGTGTTTTAGTGGCGAGGTATTGCAGTTTATTCACAAAAAACAAGCACCTGTGGCTTGCACTCTCATAAGCATCCACTCTCAATCGGAGTTTGGCTGTGACTGTTGATGATGGCTGGGTAAGAGAGTTGCCAGTTCACAACGGCCACATTACCAATCTCCTCAACTTTCATTACCAAATTTAACTTTTCATTACGAAATTCGTAAAGCTAGCATTTATTCTTCACTAATTATATATACAAGTGGAAATACATGTAATCACTCTCCTTATAATTAACACCATTTTGATTATTTTCACGCAGTGTAGGGTAGCAGAATAATCAGAGAGAGCAAACAATCCACCATCTCCATCCTGTGTATCCTCATACATGTGAAAAATCCATTTGGTAATGCATTATTCTGATTCATTACCAAACGAATTTTTCATTACCAAATTGGCCCACACTTGGTAATGAAAAATACCAAATAGCAACCCTGACAGGGAGGGGGAGGAAGGAAGGGGTGAAGGGACCATGGTGTAACAGTTGTTCAGCGCCACGCGGCAATTTCAAATAACGGAAGGGAAAAAAGTCAGATTTTTTTCGAATTTTTTGCGGTTTTTGGCCCATTTTGGGAATACTGGATCCCGGGACGATTATGTCCGGTTAGTGGGGATGTTCGGATATTGGGCTTTCAGATATTAGAGGGATTACTTATATATATGTATATATATATATATATATATATATACACACTTGTATATATACAGTATACAGTAACCTCTCTAATATCCGGACGCCCAATAACTGGACACCCCAATACCCGGACATTTTGGGCCTGGGCCTTCGGAGCCCAAAAATGGCCAAAAAACCTAAGAAATCCAAAAAAAATCCTAATTTTTTTCATCCGTAATTTGAACTTGGCGCGTGACGCCGAACAGCTGGGTTCACCCGCGGTCCCTTCCTTCCTTCCCTCCCCAGTTACCGCTTAACGACCATCCTGAGTAGACGCTCATTGGAACAGATGCTGCACGTGCTCATTTTTGTGAATAAACAGTGAATAAACTGCAATATCTCGCCACTAGACCACACGGGAATTTACAGTGTTGTGCTGTGTTAAGAAATTAGAATTTAGAGTGCAAAAGATTAAGTGTGGAGTGCAAACTGGTAGTTGAAACTGGCATGGTGCACTTAACCCGCTGCGTGCCAGTGCCGTTTTAAAACGGTCTGACATAATTCTGTGGCCAGTGCCAGTGTCGTTTTAAAACGGTTTAAAATAAAAAACTTCACTGTGACCACATTTTTCAAGATTCGGGGGTAAAAATTGGCAGAGATGTAAGGTAACTGTTCCTTTACCATCCCCCAGGCTGTCAAGGCCATACACTCACTCGCTCCCCCTCACGCTCACTCTGCCTGTGTACCTCACCCAGTGCTGTACATAGTGAAGGCATTTTTTAAATATTTTCATGTAAGTTTTTTTCATTCATTGCCAGACGCCATGTATCCCAAACGGGGTGGCCAAGGGCTTAGAGCTAATTGTTTTACAGGGAGGGGCACTAATCCTCCACCAACCCCACTTGACATGCAGGGAGAACGTTTTGCCACCAGCATCTGGTGTTCCCAGGCTGTCACCCATCCAAGTACTAACCAGACCCAACGTTGATTAACTTCGCTGATCGGACGGGAAGCGGTGTACTCAACGTGATATGGCCATGCAAGTTGTAAATATTTTCTTGTAAGTGTAAGGACTATATAGTGGACAAGTTGTAAATACCTTCTTGTAAGTGCCAGGACTGTACGTATTGAAGTCAGGTTGTACCTATCTTCAAGTAAGTGCAAGATAATGCATTCACAGTGAGATAGACATGCGAATTTTGATAGATGCTGAAGTAATAAGTAATCAGAAAAGTGTGCTGAACATTGCTATACCTTCCCAGCATAAATACCTGAGTATACCTTACATAGAAAACAGCCTTCTCTCACATACGTGGTAAGCGTGAGAGAGCGGCTATACCTGTATATCAGTATGCAGGACTCAGTAAAACCTGTTCCCGAGCCTCATTGAGCATTTTAATGGCGAAATTCATTGCTTCCACATCAATATCTATCATTTTAGCAAAAAAAAAAAAAAAAAAAAAAAAAAAAAGACCAGCATTGGGGTGACCCATAGGGCTAAAAATAGCCGGCACACAGCGGGTTAAGAACAGAATGTGCAGTGTTAAACAATTATAAATCACAGTGCAAAGAATTAAGTGCAGCCCCCCTGGGGGTAGGGTTTTTTTTCAAGAATACTCCCCCAGTATCCCTGCTTGTCGTAAAAGGCGACTAAAAGGGTTGGCGGAGGGTAAGTGCCCCTCCCCGGAAAACAACTAACTAAAAAAACAAACAAGAAGCCTCAGACAAGGACTGACCTAATGATGACGACCCAGGACCGGACAAAGGACTTGGTAATGGTTACATGGAATGTAAGAGCGAATGATGAGGTGAAAGAGAGAGAGATTGTCCAGGTGCTTGAGGGTGTGAAAGTGGATGTATGTGGAATAACTGAAACAAAATGGAGTGGAGAAAGTGTGAGAGAATGGGAGTATGGATGGGGTATATGTGCAGGAGTAGGTGAGAATGAGAGGGCAAAGGAAGGAGTATGTATAGTTGTGAGTAAAAGATGGAAGAAGAGCATAAGACAGTATGGATCAGTTGGGTCAAGGATTGTGTGGGTAAAGTTGAAAGTTGGAATACAAATGTGGGCGATTGTGTGTGAGTATGCGCCAACGCAAGATTGTGCTAGCAGAGTGAGAGAAGAGTTCTGGACAAATGTGGAAGTGTGCATGGAAAAGTTTGGAAGGAATGAGAGAGTGTTTTTGATCGGTGATATGAATGGTAAAGTTGGGAATGTGAAGGTGGATGGAATAGTTGGTGAGTGGGGTGTGCCTGCTAAGATAGATGAGAATGGCAGTTCGTTAGTGGACATTTGTGCTGGGAGGGGGTTGGTGGTAGCCAATACCCTCTTCAGGCATAAAATGATCCACAGGTATACATGGCGAGTGATGAGAAGGGTGGGTGGTGAACTGAATGAAAGGAAGGCAATGATTGATTATGTGTGTGTGGATGAAAGGATGCGAAGATGTGGAATGGATGCAAGAGCTTATAGAGGTTGGGGGAGTGGACTTTCTGACCACTACTTGGTGGTGACCAGAATTAGGATACAAGTAAGATGGAGGAATAGAAGAAGGGAAAGACGAGAGGAAGGAGTAGTTGCAAGGAGAGTGGAAAGGTTACAAGAGGATGAGAAAAAGGCAGAGTATAAGAGAGAAGTGGAAGAACGATTGGGCAAATATGAATTGGAGCAGATGGGGGACGTGGAAGGTGTGTGCAGGATATTTACAGAAGAAATATGTGCAGCATGTGATGTGGTGTGTGGGAGGAAGAGAAGACGGAGGGGGGTGCAAGGAACAGCATGGTGGACTGAAGAGGTGAGACAGGCTGTGGCACAAAAGAAGGAAGCATACAATGAATGGATGAGAAATAGGGGCGTGGAAGAAGTTGAGAGGCGGAAGAGAGAGTTATATGTAGAAAGAAAGAGAGAGGTGAAAAGATTAGTAAGAGAGAGTAAGAAGAGAGTGGATGAGGAATTTGGAAGGAATTTGAGTGTAAAGTGGAGGGACTGTAAGAAAATGTTCTGGAAAGAGGTGAAGAGAATAAGACAGGGTGGAAGTGAGGTTAGCAGGGGAGTGAAAGATAAAAATGATAGATTACTAGTGGCGAAGGGAGAAATAGTGAGCAGATGGAGAGAACACTTTAAGGAACTGTTGAACATAGAGGATGAAAGTAATGCGAGTATAAGTGGCTGGGAGAAGGAGGGAGGTGAGAAGACAGGAAGAAATCAGTAGGATAGAAGTTGTGGAAGCAATGAAGAAAGTTAAATTGGGGAAAGCCCCAGGAATTGATGGAGTGTGTGGTGAAATGCTGAAGCATGGGGGAGAGATAGTAGTAGAATGGATGTGGAAGATGTGCAGATTGGCCTGGGAGGAAGATAGAGTCCTGGAGGATTGGAAGTCAGGTATAATTATTCCCTTGTACAAAGGAAAAGGGGAAAAAGAAGTGTGTGGTAATTACAGGGGCATTTGTCTTCTTAGTATAATAGGAAAAGTGTATGGTAGGATACTTATTGACAGAGTTAGAGAAAGAACAGAGGAATTAGTTGGAGAAGAACAGGGAGGCTTTAGGAAGGGAAGAGGTTGTGTAGATCAGATATTCATTCTTAGATCTTTGGTGGAAAAGTTTCTAGAGAAGGGAAAGAAGTTGTATGTGGCTTTCATGGATTTGGAGAAAGCACATGACAGGGTGGATAGACAAGGATTGTGGAAAGTATTAAGAATATATGGAGTAGATGGGAAGTTGTTGAATACTGTGAAGAGTATGTATGATGGTGCTAAGGCTGCAATGCATGTGGATGGTGAACTAAGTGAATTTTTCTCTTTGAAGGTTGGGTTGAAACAGGGATGTGTCATGTCTCCATGGTTGTTCAATCTGTACATGGATGGGGTAATAAAAGGTACAAGGTAGGGTAGTGGATGTTGGAGTGGCCCTGGTGAGAGAGGATAGTGTTTGGAAACTCCCTGTACTGTTGTTTGCAGATGATACTGTGTTGTTGAGTGAAGACGAAGGGGAGCTGCAAGGCTTGGTGGATGAGTTTGGGAGAGTGTGTAAGAAACAGAATCTAAAGGTGAATGTAGGGAAGAGTAAAGTGATGGTCTTTGAGAGAGGTGAAGTCAGTGACTGTACAGCGAGGTTGGATGGTAAAGAATAGGAAAATGTGAGTACGTTTAAGTACTTGGGTAGTGTGATGAGTAAGGATGGAGGTTTGGAGGGTGAAGTGCTTGAGAGGGTACAGCAGGGAAGAAAGGTTGCTGGTTCTTTGAAAGCAGTGATAAGAAACAGGGAAGTGAGCCTGGAAGTGAAAAAGTTGCTACATGACAGTATTTTGATACTAACTCTAAAGTATGGAAGTGAAGCTTGGACATTGTTGGAAGGACACAAGTCAAGAGTGAGAGCAGTGGAAGTGAGTTATTTAAGAGAAGCCTGTGGAGTCACATGGAGAGACAGGCTGACGAATGAGGATATAAAGGAGCGTTGAGGTGTGGATGTGGATGTGATAGGAAGCGTTATGAGGAACACACTGAGGTGGTTTGGCCATGTGGAGAGGATGGAGGGTGAGAGACTGACGAAGAGAGTGTATGTGAGTGGGGTGGAGGGGGGAAGAGGGAGGGGGAGGCCGAGGATGAGATGGAGGAATGGGGTGGAGAGGTATATGAGAGAGGGGGGTGTGAGTTGGGAGCAGGGCAGTGAAATGGCGGGGGACAGGGCGACGTGGAGGCGATTTGTTTGTGGCCACCCCAAACGGGATTGAGGCATCTGGCAATAGATAGATAGATAGACAACAGTGGATTACTGTATGTACCTCAAGAGCATTTTCACCACTGCCAGAGCCTCAAAGGAGGCGGGTTAATCTTTGTAACGGCCACGGATGTGCTGTAAGTACCCTGTACACTGCAAAATATTTTCCATACTCACTTCTAATTCCTCATTCTCTGCTTCCTTTTCATTTATTTCACACTTTCTGTCCCTTATTTGTGTGAATAGGGTTTTAAATAGGTGCTTTGCATGTCCAGTAGGGAGGTGGCTTTCAAAGTTAGGCTGGGTTAGGATCCTTAAGTACCAGTCCAGGAGGCAGGGTCCCAGTATCCGGACAATCCCACTTCCTGGACATGCCTTTGGCTGTATTACATCGGATATTGGGAAGATTACTATATATATATATATATATATATATATATATATATATATATATAAGTAATCCCTCCACTATCCGATATAATAGAGCCAAAGGCATGTCCGGAAAGTGTTCCCATCTGGAAAGTGGGCCCCTGCATGCTGTACTGGTATTTAAGGACCCTAACCCAGCCTAACTTTGAAAGCCACCTAAATAACTCCCTACCGGACATGCATAGCACTTATTTAAACCTATTTAAGACCCTATTCACACCAATAATGGACATAAAGCATGAAATAAATGAAAAGGAACCAGAGAATAAGGAATTAGAAGTGGTTATGGAACATATTTAGCAGTGTGCAGGGTACTTACAGCATGTCTGTGGCCACCTTCTCTAAGGCTTTGGCAGTGGTGAAAATGCTCTTGAAGCACTTACAGTAATCCAGTGTTGTGCTGCACTTAATTCTTTGCCCTGTGAGTTATAATTGTTTAACACTGCACACTCTGTTCTTAGGTGCACCACTCCAGTTTCAACCAACAGTTTGCACTCCACAGCTAATCCTTTTGCACTCTGAATTTACAGTGTTGTTCTTAACACTGCACAACACTGTAAATTCCCGTTTGGTCTAGTGGAGAGATATTGCAGTTTATTCACTGTTTATTTACAATAATTAGCACGTGCGGCATTTATTGCGATGAGCATCTACTCGTTATGGCAGTTAGGTGGTAACTGGTGAGGGGGGAGGAAGGGACTGTGTGTAAACACAGTTGGCTTATTCAGCGCCGCACCGGAATTTCAAATTACGGGTGGGAAAAAATTAGGATTTTTCGGGATTTTTTTCTTTTTTTGGCCATTTTTGGGTCCCAAAGGTCCAGGCCCACAATGTCCTGAAAGTGGGCATCCGGATAGTACAGGGATTACTGTATGTATGTACTGTATATACTGGACATATATATATATATATATAACTATATAACCATATCTATCTATCTATCTATCTATCTATATATATATATATATATATATATATATATATATATATATATATATATAACTATATATAAAACTATATAAATATATAACCATATATATATATATATATATATATATATATATATATATATAAAACTATATAACTCTCTCTCTCTCTATCTCTCTATATATATATATATATAACTATATATATAACTATAACTATAACTATATATATACTGTATATATATATATATATATATATATATATATATATATATATATATACTCACAGTATGTATATATATATATATATATATATATATATATATATCACAGTATGTATATATATATATATATATATATATATATATATATATACACAGTATGTATATATATATATATATATATATATATATATATATACAGGTAACTCGCACGGAACACGAGGGTTTCGTTCCTACCGTGCCGTGTTCCGTGCGAAATCGCGTATATTTAAACTACTCCGTATTTTGCTCCCTATACCCCCCAAATGTGTTGTTTTGCTGTTATCTGTCACTGGTAATCACTAGAAAGCACTTTAAGTTGTTAGAAGGTTTATTTAATGTTATAACTCACAAATACAGTACTCCACAGCAAAACTTCAACACACAAATACTGTACGTAAACACAAGGAAACATTCCGACGCCGATCATAGGTAATAAATTAGGTTAACTGGTACCAGTGCTTTAACTTACAAGTACATACCAGAACAGTACATATTTAACTTAGAAATGCAGTACTGTGATATCGAATGATTTCAGTACATAATCTGATAGGAATGGCTGGAAAAAAAAAAATGTTATGAATACATTTTGACCTTTTTGATATATGTTTATGGTAGTTTCGAGTTATTTTTTACGTTATCGTTGTGCCCATGCTTGGAAAAGGGAGCGAAAGAGTTGAATTTTCAGTCCTAAATGAGAAAATTGCACGTCCTCCAAGGCTAGACTCTGCCACGGGAGAATAAAGTGGAGGGTTAGTCCGATTAGCAATAAGGAAGTTGTGTCACAACTTCCAGCTCCCACACCACGAGAATGGCTAAAAATAGAATCGTAATGCAGTTTCAGAACTAACAATAAGTCTAATTATTACGAATACAGATACAAAGCAGAAATAAATACGTTTACAGACAGGGAAAACGTATTTCTTCCGTCATAACATGTTCATCTTTCTCAATCATTTTACATTCATCTTTATCATTTTACCTTGTTATTTTCGCAATATATATTGCTGTCTCGTAAACAGGGTGGTTGTTTGTGTTTTGCAAGGGAGGAAAAAGGTATTTTCTGTCTGGGTCGAGATAATGGGTGTAACTATGTGTGGTTAGGCATGGCCACGAGCGAAAAAATCGTACATCCACTCATCACGATAGCCGGTGGTGAACTGACAGATGATACATGAGACGGTGAAGTCAAGGTCATGTCCCAGATTTTCGTTCACTTCCCGAAAGTTTTCACAGTTTTCTACAAGTTGCAAACCATTACAGCAAACCGGAGCAAATAGGTAAAGATACCAAGACAAAAATGTATTTTTCTCTTCTTATAAGTCTTTAACGAACAAACAAAAAAAAGGCAATATTCCGACGCCGATCATGGGTAATCGTATAAATCAGGTTAACTGGTTACAATGCTTTATTTAATGCTTGAATTGCTTAGAAGTACATACCAGAACAGTAAATATTTAACTTACAAATACAGTACTGTAGAAAAGCAGTACAGTAAGAGTTTAACGAACAAACAAAAAAGGCAATATTCCGACGCCGATGATGGGTAATCATATAATTCGGGTTATCTGGTTACAAGGCTTTATTTAATGATTTAACTTTATTTAAGTGCTTACAAGTACAGTACATATGAGAACAGTAAATATTTAACTTACAAATACTGAACAGCACTGTGGAAAAAACGAACAAATAAAAAAGGCAATATTCTGACGCCTATCAGGTAAACTGGTTATAAGACTTTATTTCTTGCTTTAACGTTATTTAATAGTACTTTAAGTTGCACATAAACTTACCAGAACAGTACAGTACTGTAAATATTTAACTTACAAATACTGTGCTACTGTGCTTGGGAATGTCTCACTCACTGAATAATTTCCCGCCTAGATCATCACGTAATCAAAACAAACCGGGCGCTGCGGTGACGTTCGAGGATTTGATCTTTCAAAGGCCTCTCCTGCGTTAATTTGTAGTTTTCATAATGGTTTTTTAATCTTATGTTGTCTTATATGTATCCCAGCCCTTACCATGTATAATTGCGAGCGCGTTCCGTGAGATCGTGTTCCGTGCGAGTTACCTGTATATATATATATATATATCTATATATATATATATATATACACTATGTATATATATATATATATATATATACATATATATATATATTTATATATATATACTATCTATCTATCTATGTATCTATCTATCTATAGCCCGACGCCGTAATCCCGCAAAGGGTGGCCGCAGACAAAATGCCTCCAAGTCACTCTGTCACCCACCATTTGACTACCCTCCCCCAACTCACCCCCTCCCTCATATACCTCTCAACTCCATCCCTCCACCTCATCCTCGGTCTACCCCTCCCTCTCCCTCCCTCCACCTCACCTACATACATCCTCTTAGTCAGTCTTTCATTCTCCATTCTCTCCACATGTCCAAACCACCGCAGTGTATTTCTCCTAATCTTCTCAACCACATCCACATCTACCCCAGAACGTTCCTTCACTTTCTCAATCGTCAACCTGTCCCTCCACGTCACTCCACATGCTCCTCTCAAGTAACTCATTTCCACTGCTCTCACTCTTGACTTGTTCCCCTCTTGCAAGGTCCACGCCTCGCTTCCATACGTCAGGGTAGGGATCACAACACCATCATGCAGTGACTTCTTAACTTCCATACTCACCTCCCTATTTCTCATCACTGCTTTCAGTGTACCAACAACCTTCCTTCCCTACTGTACCCTTTCACGTACACAGTATATATATATATACAATATCTATATATGTATATATATATATATATATATATATATATATATATATATATATATATATATATACAATATCTATATATGTATATATATATATATATATATATATATATATATATACAGTCAACCCTCGGCTATCACGGGTTTTGCTATCGCGTTTCATGGCTATCACGGACAGGTGAAATGCAACACTATTACCTTTATCGCGACCTCAAATACTGCTATCGCGGACGATGGTCGGCCAGAAACATTCAAATCGCGCGGGCTCCGCCCATGCGTATACTCGCGCCGTGATTTGCGCGACTTCACAGGCTACCCGAGCGCTGATTGGCCCAAGACATGGTTACAGCTACCCATCCTTCCCGCCAAGGCTCAGAGAGAGTCCGCGTTACCAGTCGACAGCAGGTATAGCCGTGAAGACCTATTGTTCAACCACATTGGCCACCAATACCCCATCCAACCCTCCTACCATTGGTGCACATAACGCGGCTAACCCAGGACGGCAAGTGAGGAAGAGGAAGAACCTGCCTTATGCTCAGAAACTGGAAATTGTGCAGCTGATCGACGGTGGTGAGAGCAAGTGCAGCGTGGGGAAGAAATTTGGTATCAACGAGTCCACGGTCCGAGGAATCTACCAGAAACGAGAGCACATAAGGAAGCACATGGAATTGGCATCGTCAGAGGGAGCCAGCAACGCCTTGCGGAGTCGTAATCAGGTGCTCCTTAAGACAGAACAGTTGCTGGCCAGGTATCTTGATCGGCAGGCATGGAGGAACCAGGCGGTGGAGATGCGTGAGGTCATGGACACAGCCAGGGAGATATATGTTGGGGTTGCAAGGAAGCTGGCTATTGCACAACCACCATTGTTTGTGGCCTCCAAGGGATGGGTGGATCAATTTATGAAATGGCAACGGATCAAGAACAAGAAAATCAGTGGTGAGGCAGCAAGTGCGGACATGGCAGCGGCTAAGGAGTATCCCGACTTTTTAAAGCACGTGATTGAGGAGGGCCAATATACACCTGACCAAATATTCAACATGGATGAGACGAACTTCTTTTGGAAAACTATGCCCAGGCAGACATTCATCACAGCCAACTCTGCCCACGTACGAGGAAGGAAGGCGATGAAGGCACGGTTCACCCTCTTGTTTTGCAATGAATGCGTCAGGAACATGCCGCCTTAAACCAACAGTTATTCATTGTGCTAAACGTCCACGGACCTACAAGCGACAGGATATGAGCAACCTGAATGTGCACTGGATGTCTTCAAAGAAGGGGTACATGTCGGCAAAGCTGTCGCAAGATTGGATGAAGGAGGCGTTCATTCCCCAGGTCAAGAAGCATTGCGCCCAAAACAACATCCGCTTCAATGTTCTGTTGCTGCTGGATAATGCCCCAGGACATTCACCTCTACTGAGGGATGCAGACCCTAACGTCAAAGTTGAATTCTTGCCACCCAACACGACATCATTGATTCAGCCCCTGGACCAGGAGGTAATATCTGTGGTCAAGTCTGCCTACTCGCGACGGCAATTCAGGATAATGAGGGAAGCTACCAAGGACGCCCAGCTCATCCAGCACCTAGTGGACAGTGATGGTGATGATGATGATGATGATGACGAAGTGCAAGGTGATAGTGAACATGACAGAAAAGTGTTTCTTTACTGGAAAAAGTACAATATTAAGCAAGCTGTGGACTTAATGGTGCAATGCTGGGATTATGTGACACAGAAAACAATTCATCACGCTTGGCGAAATATTTTGGAGGGGCTACCTGAGGACCGACGTGGGAATGTGTCAGGTGAGCCACAGTCTGTGCAGGCGGAGATTCAGGCAGCAGTGGAAGAGGCACGGCAAATTCCTGGGACTGACTTTGCTGACACAATGGAGGACGACATTTGCGACATGATTCAGCCACCCCCTGTTACTGCAGCCGACATCCTAGAGGAGGAGAATGTGGCAGAGGAGGACAGGAGTGAGAGTGGTGAGGAGAACATCGGTGGTGGTGCTGGGAATCGTGGGGGACTCAGCATAGCCAACATAAAGGAAATCATCGACTTGGGTGTAAGGCTACGTCATCTCATCGAGCAAGATGTTAGCGCCAACAGTGAGGCAAATTCTTCGGCGATTACGAAGACACTGGAAGGTTACCACCAACAATACCATGCCCATATCAACAACCTACAACAACGCCAGATAACAGACTTCCTACACCGTCGCAACGAGGCTCAGCCCAACCCACAGCCAGGACCATCCCGTGAGCCTCAGGTGGATTCTGATAATGGAGCTGACGACTTTGAAGGTTTTGAGGGTCCCTTCCAGACTCCTGATGAAGCTGATCAATTCCTAGACGAGATAGAACGTCGGAGGGGTGGCCAGTAATACTCCACCCCAGCCTCGGAACCCCTTCAACCCACCCAAGCCCCTCATCCTCTCCAAAAACATTAAGTAAAATGGCTTATTACAGTTAATTCTGTTTTATTTATAACCTTTATGTACTGTACTGTTGTTAATTTGCAGCATTGGTTTGTAATCCCAGGTATTTTAGTGAAGGAGATGTGAAAATAGGGTAAGGTTGGGGTAAAGTTGGAGGTCGGGGAACCAATTAGAATTTTTCCCATTAGTTCTTAAGTATGGCTATCGCGATTTTGGCTATGGCGGGTTGCCTAGGGTACCAATTACTCCCGATAGCAGAGGGTTGGGTGTATATATATACAGTAAAAGTCCTATTATTCGACATCTATGGGACCGGGCTTATATATATATATATACACAGTAAAAGTCCTATTATTCGACATCTGTGGGACCGGGCTGCTGCCGAGGAATTGGATTTGTCGAATAATCAGAAAACCTACCCATGCAGTACCTTAAATATATTGATTAACACTATCATCACCACTTATAATATTACAACTGTGTTTGGAGAGAGTACTGTATACTGTACAATACTGGTATCAATACAGTACTATACCTGAATCTGAAATGTATATATAAATTTGTGAACATATACAAGTGTAAGGACACAGTAGGCCTATAATTCAGATAACACTTCCTGGATGGTCAAAATGATACGGAATATTACCTGTCAGCTCAGTACATCGTTTGTATTGGTGAACATTGTCATCACTACTGATATTATTACAAATATGTTTGGAGTGAGTACTGTATATAGTACTTTTTCCAAACATAAAATGAAATTGTCAGAAAATTACTTAAAGTAAAGTGTAGGAATATGAATTGGTAAGGTCTTTCTGATGAAAGTTAAATGTACACTTAGCTCTCATTCTTTTATTCGTTTTTTTGTTTACATGTGAAAGGGAGAGTAGTGATGCAAACAGGAATGTATTCCATTAACCCTTTAATAACATCTGGCACTGAACAACCCTTTACAGTACCGATGTCAGTGATGTCGAGTTAGTGTGAGCTATGAAAAATTGAACAATTATGGGAAGGGAACTAAGGTCACTGGTATGTTTACATGACTCTGTGCTATGATTCCAAGCAGTCAGGGGGTTGCTTTGTCTCAGATGTTTTCGTCCATTTGGTAAATGAATCGTAACTTTCTCAATTCTCCCGTGAATCATAGCATGGGTTTAGGAAGCTAAATAACACATTAAGGGGTTAATAATTACTGTTTGCATCAATACTCTTTCACATATAAACACAAAAACGAACAAAAGAGTGAGCGCTAAATGTACGTTTAATTTTCATCAGAAAGACCTTAGCAATTCATATTCCCCCAGTTTATTTTACGTATTTTTCCAACTTTAGGTTAGGTTACCTTTGGTTAAATTATTAGATACAGTTAAACTCGGTTAGATTTGGTTTAGTTAAACACTTAGGACAGTCCCTTCCACCATTATGCTGAGGAATCAAAATACAAGAGCTGTCACAGCCGTACAGCTAAAAACAACCGGGAAGCTGATTTAACAAGCAACATTTATTTATGGGTAATGCATTACAGAATCAGTGGTTCATCGGCTACGCAATTAGCGGTAAATGTCATTTTCAGGAAGGTGTCAAGAATGAGCGAATTTCAAGAATTAGCGAGGGGGCTTGGAACGTAACCCTCGCTAATTTGGGGGGATAGTTACTGTACTGTATGGTACTGTGCAATATTGTAATCAATACAGTACAGTACTATACCTGATTATAGTGAACATATAGAAGTGTAATGAAACATTAGGCCTACAAGTCACAGATAACATTTCCTTGACTGCCGAGGTTATTCCAGACATCTGCCGAACAATCAAAGATTTTCGTAAATGGGACTATTTCTCAAAACTGCCAAAATTTTGGATCTACCAAATAATCAGCTGCCGAATATATATATATATATATATACAGTATATACAGTAATCACTCTAATATCCGGATGCCCAATATCTGAACATCCCCACTACCCGGACATAATCGTCCTGGGATCCAATATTCCCAAAATGGTCCAAAGTTTTACGCCAGGTACCCCTTTTCTGGATAAGGGCTAAGGCGTTGCCCCTGGTTAGAGGACTTTGGTTTGGAGCGTGTAGCATTTTATGACCGGATGCCCTTCCTGATGTCTACCAATGACCCTTGGGTGGATTCGATCCTCCGACCCTTTGGTCAGAGCGGAGCGCTCTAACCCGCCCGTTTCATACTGTACTTTTTTCAATACTATACTTACCTCATTTCACTCTTTAATGTCCTTTATTGGTGTGAATAGAGTGTTAGGAGCTATGCATGTGCAGTAGGAAGGTGTTTTTTCTGAGTTAGGCTAGGTTAGGGTCCATAACTACCATTCCAGGAGCCAGTCACCAGAATGTTTATTAATGAATGAACATACTTCTAAACCCTCATTTTATGTTTCTTTTGCATTTATTTCAGTCATTTATGTGCCTTAATGGTGTGATTTGGGTCTTAAATAGGTGCTATGCATGTCCAGAGGGAGTTGTATAGGTGTTTCTCTGAGTTAGGGTCCATAAGTACAAGTCCATAAGCTGGGGCCCAATATCCGGACAGAACCAATATCCGGACCTACCTATGGCTCTATTACGTCGGATATTGGAGTGATTACTGTATATATATATATATATATATATATAAGAAGAAATGATGAACCACTGCCTGAGTGCATAGAACTCATATTGGTTGTCTTGCTGAGAATGGGCTCAAAGACCTTAAATAAATGAGGTTTAGGTTAATTAGGTTATAATTAGAAGGTGTGGAACTGTCACCTGTCTGTGGAAGGCTGGATGGGGGCAGATTTGCAGCAAGAAGGAATGATATAATATTGGGCCATTAACCCCTCCACACCAGGCAATTTATGGTACTGTTGTTCACTCACTACTGGAATTTTTCCAAAAATAACCTGTTTTCAAACCTTAATATCTCGGAAGCTATAGCAGTTAGGGAAACAAATTAAAGACCATAAAGTATTACTCACCAACTCTTCTTTTTGTGATTGAAAGTATCCCCAGGTCTGTAGGTTGTCACGTCGATGAATAATGACAACGAAGAGGAGTAATTTTGGGGGCAAGAGGTAGGCTGTATTCATGCCTTAGCACACAGTCTCAATTTTGGCTTTGCTCTCAATGTGATACCTTCTCCATTATTAGATAAACTAGATGCAGCGGTATCCAAAGCATGCCCTGTGGCACTACCAATGAGTCCTTTCCTAGTATCCATGGAAAGAGGGTTGGCAGGGGTGGATAAGGCAAAAGTCCAGGTGAGACGGGAAGAGAATTGGACGAGAAGAGTTAAAATATAATTGTCTTACAGCTGGCAGTCACAGAGATGGCTGAGGTATGGTTGGCTTGGTTGGCGGGAGTCCTTCCCTAGCTTTTGGTAACGAGATCAAATGGTGGCCGCTTCAAACTGTGACGCAAAAACAAGTGCGATTCCAGCTGAGACCCAGCACTGCCCAATCACCGATTTCTTGACAGTTCCGACCAACACCTGGCGGTTAGGGATTAAAGCACCTGTGTTGTGTGGGGCATGATCCCACCTCAGCATTGGAAGTCTAAAAGGTGCTTGATGGCCATGCCTCTTATAGACCTGCAGTGATGAGGTGGGTTTCAACCTCACACAGTGGAAGTGCTTTATTGGCCTGATGTTATAGTCATCCTGTCATTTCAGAATACAAGAAGGAAAGATACCAGCTGACAGATAAAGTGAGAATTTGCTTAGGCAAGGTCTCAGCATGGAAGCTTAGTTAAAGATGACAGGAAGGACCCTGTCAGAACTGTCTGCCTTATCAGTACAATACTGAGGGTAGAAAGTACATCAATGGAAGAAATTTTGATGACAGGTGTGAGGAAGTCAGAAGCATAGGGAGATGGAGGAATATCTCCAGAATCATCCAATGTAGAGTAGAGGCAGACTTTTCATGGAAGAATTCAGCTTCATCAGAGAAGTAAATGGCTACAGAACCATCTGAGTGAAGAGAATGAAATTGTTTATTAAAAAGGTTTTGGCAAGTACTAGAAGAAGAGGGAAGAGTTTATATATGTAAGTTCATTACTCTTATAATGGATGAAGGTGTTTATAGCAGCACAGAGAACAGATTTGTAATGATTATGGGCAGAAATGTATAGTACTTGTGATTCAGGGGTAAGACATTTTTGAAGGATGTCACAAGCTTCAATACCATAATGTCAGAGATACCACTTCTTGGGAAGATTCACAGGCCATACTGGAGTAACAGGACTGTTTGCTGAAGTGAAGGTGTGACTGGGGGGAGGGGGGGAGGATGACAGAGAGAACAGAAGAATTAATCATGAGAAAGAGGTCAGGTATTGGAATTCACATCATGGTAGTCAGGGATAAGGGTAAGGTACTGTACAAGTTGCTCTAGGTTTTTAACCGTGGATAGGAATTCCTCATATTTTGCATGGTTAACGGAAGACCTGTATCCATTTGGAATCACTGTAGGAAAAATTAAAAAAAAAATATATACAAACGTGTTTCATTATTACCAGAGGGTACTGTACAACAAATGTAAGACATCTGGAGCTTGTATGAGTAAACATTAGGATAACTGAACCAAGTTAAATGCTCTGTTGGATCCTTTGAAAAAAATTATAGAAAAAAAAAATGTATTTTACTTATTCAGGTACTGGGATGGAAATATAATTATGAAACTGAGCAAAATTACTTGTACTGCTGGCGCTTGGGGGTGTAAACGCTCACACAGCCGGCCAGTGACCTCTGGGAACCACAGAAAACTGCATACCTGGAATAAATAAAGACCTGAGATATTTTACCTGTGTTTTTGGCTATACTAATATATTATTGTGATTATATTGTCGTGATTGCAGCCTGAATATACTATAAAATAATTTTTCATCACCATAATATATTAGTATAGCCGAAAACGCACTTACAGTATCTCCGGTTTTCATTAGTACCTGCCAACACATTTTTTTTTGCCTCCCAGAGGTCATTTGCCAGGTGTATGAGTGTTTACACTTCCAAGTTCCTGTAGTTGTTATGTTGCTCAACTTGCATCATCTCTAGGCTAAAACACTCGCTAAAATGTTGTGTACAACTCATCCATATGGAACAACTATCTATCTCTATTTATTGCCAGATGCCATAATCACGTAAGGGGTGGCCATTTAACTTCGAGTTACAGTAAAACCTCGATATTATTGCCAGACGCCATAATCCCGTAAGGGGTGGCCATTTGACTGCGAGTTACAGTAAAACCTCGATATCACGGACTTCAATAGTCCGGAATTCGCTTTTATCGGACTTGAGGAGCTACTGGACTAAGTTCCTATATATCGGAAAAAGTCCGATAAAGCCAGAAGCAGTCCGGACTGCCTGACCACATCAGCTATGTTCACCACAATAAGATAAATAAAAGACATGTTTATCAGTGTACAGTACAGTGTTATTATACCATCTGATTAATGTAGTGAAATTATAACAGTACAGTACCACAATGGTAGCAAAAACAGTTTAAAAACCATTCATGCAATCCAGACTAATGACTAATATTTTGGAAAAAGTCCAGATTAGCAAGGGGAAGTCCGGATATCGCTTTTTTCAGAATGGTTTGGGCCCCAATTAGTCCATTATAGTGAGGTCTTACTGTATATGTTTTACGGGGAGGGGCACTAACCCTTCACCAACCCACTTACTGACATGTAGGGAGCACGTATGGTTTGGTTATATGGTTACCACCCAGCGTTGTAAATGGTTTCTTGGCTTCCAGGAAACCATTTGGCTTGTCACTCAATGTAAAGCCACCTGTAAAGGAAAAAAAGCAATAAGAAGTGACAGGAAAGATGGGAGAAATAGGAAGAGAGGAGGGTAGGACCAGAAAAAGAATGATAAAGGCTAACGAAGAAGTAGGCAGCACTACATCAAGTGAGTGGATGATGGTTGCCACCACCTACCACTAATAGAACAACATGGCATTCCCCCCCCCCCCCCACACAGTGCAACACCGTATAAGGAAGACCTGTTCCAAATGGATACATGGATAATCACTGATAAGCGATAAGGAACAGGAGTGTGAAAACACGACTAATCCTGACAACACCATGTGGCTTATTGCTGAGGGATGTTGCAAAAGTTTCCAAAAATCAATATATATGGATAGTATTGAGCGCAAAACTCAAAAACGCGTGGTGCATGATTCCATATGGCACCAGTCTTCCTATCTAGGGTTAAGCTTAGGAAAGGTGTTGGCCTGGTTACCAGCTGGATCAGTAAAATAGAAAGGACTTGTATAAGTGGAAAGCAAAAAAGGATAATAGATATGGCAAGAGGTGATGGAAGGAACTTCTTTTAATACTGAAGAACACACACACACACACACACACACACACACACACACACACACACACACACACACACACACACACAGTCATAAACTGACCTAAATCATCTAAATATTTGTGAAAAGTGCTTCAGCAAAGATAAAATGTGCAGAAACTAGAGGAACCATGTTTAGGAAAATTATAAGTTCATCTTAAATGTCAGGACCAACTTGCCTAGCCCTGGGCTCCTACACTCCTCATGGGGCAATGTAGAGTTGGATGATGGGTGGATGGATGGATAAGCATAGTGAGCAGTGATGCCAGCAGCCTTTCAGCATTAGCTTTAAGAAAAGTACACCAACACTGAGCTTTGGTAATCAGGCAGGAAGGCATACTGAGGTCTTCAGAATTTCTGGCTGGTTTAAGGTGGTCCTCTTGACCCTACTGTCCCTGGGAGTAGTTGTGACTTAAGTGAATAAGTTTAGTTCTTAGATACCATAACTGAAATGGAGGAGGAAAAAAAAACTTTGTTGTACCAGACTGGAGTTGAGCTCAAACAATTGGAGTACTGATAGGCCAGTGTGTTACAAGCCTGACTCATATCAGTTTTCCACACCATTGTAAACAAATATTGCACAGTACATGATTACTGTAATTATTTCAGTACCATTGATTTTACAGGCTAAAATCTCAGATACCGGACATCAAGAGTTCATTACAAATAGTAAAGGAGATGAAGACAAGGAAGGACACAGCGGAGGAGATAGAGACACGCTTCCTCTTGTCTGATCAGGTGTATATGCGAGCCAAAATTCCTCCTACTGATCGTGTCTGTCTGTGGCTTGGGGTAAGTATTTCTTGGGAGGTATCTAAGTACAATTGCTGACCCCAAATTGCACCTTTTATTTTGTCAGTTTGATACCATCCAGCATCTTTGTTTATGAACCCCTTGGCTATGGTATGCCCTGCCAGAAGGTTTGTGCCTGACTGCCTGTGCAGAAATTTTTGGGAAGACTTAATCCTTTGAGTTTAAAAGTCTTCACCAAAATAGTTGATATCCAGCAACCTTTTTTTTTTTTTTTTTTTTTTTTTTTTTTTTTTAACCCCCCATAAGTCAGCCAGTTCTTCTGCTTACCAATAAAAGAAATAGAAATTTATAAATGGCCCCTATGACTCTTCCTTATGTGATGAAGATGTTGTTTTGGGTGCTGAAATGTGGTGGCTGAGCTGCACACAGGTGGTTTGAATATCTCCACCACCTTCCATTTTTATGTCCTTGGACTTATTTTCATTATTTATTTTTTCTTTTATGCACTTACACTTTTTAAGAACATAATGTATATGGAACCCAAACAAGTGAAGGGGTTACTGTTTATTTACACAGTCACCTGTCATTTGTTACCATTAATGTATCCATAAATCCTCCATGCAAATTGAATCACACAAAATGTTCCATAAGAACCATTGTTACTTGGCTGTTGTGGGGGAGGAAATTAAAAAAAAAAAAAAAAATCCCAAAGTCCCCATTTTTGCTCTTTTTGAAAAATGTGCCCCTACCAAACACATGTACAATATAAGAACATACCTGTACTGATTATCATTAGGCATAAGAAATATAGTAAATACACAAGAACAGACATCATAAGCAGTACCCACCTCTGACACTCGGGGGAATCTTTTAAATAGGGTAAAGGGTATCAGTATGAAGAACAAAAACATGGTCATCTTTGATGTCACTCCCTCTACACGAAGATCCCCACAGACAAAGCAATTCAGCTGCTGTGAGAACACATCACCATCATAGGAAACCTGAGCCATCCACTGCCCAAAAGGGATTTCATTGATCTTTTTTTTTTTCTTTTCTTTTTTTTTAATGTGAGGAAGAAGGAACCAAAGGCCATGAGCCCGCAGTAACAGTTCCCTCCAAGAGAAAAACAAAATACAACAGAGAGCCAAATTCAAGATCCGATCATTTTGAGATGCCTGGACACACTGCGTTTGAAAGACTGGAGATCATAGGCAGCAGGAAATACAGATAGAGGGAGACAGTTCCAGAGCTGACCTGTTGCATAAATGAAAGGCTGGGAGTAACGGTTAACTCTTGCATTAGAGAGTTGGACAGAAAAGGGATGAGAGTTTGCTGCCAGACGGGTGCTACGCGCCCGTCGTAGAGGTGGAGGAATGCAAGCAGACAGTTCAGAGGAGCAGTGACCATTAAAGTAGCGATAGAAAAGAGATAAAGATGCAACAGTGCGGCGAAGAGACAGAGGTTGAAGGGAGTCAGTAAGAGGAGGAGAGTTAATGAGACGAAAAGCCTTTGACTCCACCCTATTGAGAAGAGCTGTATGTGGAGAGCCTCCCCACACATGAGAGTTGTACTCCACACAGGGGTGGATAAAACCCCTGTATAGAGTCAACAATTGTGCAGGGGTAAAGAAAGAGCGGAGTCGGCTTAGCACACCCAATCTCTTGGAAGCAGATTTTACAAGAGATGTAATATGATCTTTCCAAGACAAGTCCCGAGCAAATGAAACCCCAAGCACGTTCAAGGATGATGCAGGATTAAGCTGAATATTATTAAACATTAGTGGGTATACCTGTGGAAGATTTTGTCGGGTTGATAGGTGTAGGAACTGAGTCTTAGATGCATTAAAAACAACCATATTATTTTTACCCCATTCAGAGATACGAGCCAAGTCAGACATTAGGTGTGCCATAGCCTCATCCCTTGTTTGTTGAAGTAACTGTTGAGATGGGCGTTGCGGGAACCGAATGGAAAGGTGAAGGGTGGAGTCATCAGCGTATGAGTGGATAGGGTTAGATGTACAGCTTAGATCATTGATGAATAAAAGGAAGAGAGTTGGTGATAGGACAGAGCCCTGAGGAACACCACTGTTGATAGATCTAGGAGAAGAACGATGGCCGTCTACAACAGCGGCTATAGAACGACCAGAAAGGAAGCTAGCGATGAAGGCACAGATAGAAGGATAGAAACCGTAGGAGGGCAGTTTGGAAATTAAAGATTTATGCCAGACTCGATTGAAAGCCTTTGAGATGTCAAGAGCAATGGCAAAGTTTTCGCCAAAGTCCCGAAAGGAGGATGACCAGGAGTCTGAAAGGTAGGTGAGAAGATCGCCAGTGGAGCGTCCCTGTTGGAATCCGTACTGACGATCGGAAAGAAGGTTGTGATAGGAAAGATGCCTTAAAATTTTTCTATTAAGAATTGACTCGAAAACTTTTGAAATACAGGACGTTAAAGCAATTGGACGATAGTTGGAGAGTTGGGAGTGGTCACCCTTCTTTGGGACTGGCTGAATGAGAGCAAACTTCCAGCAAGAAGGAAAGGTACAAGTTGACAGACAAAGGAGAAAGAGTTTGCCTAGGCAGGGTGTAAGCACAGAAGCACAGTTCTTGAGAACAACAGGAGGGACCCCATCAGGCCCATATGCCTTGTTAGTACTGAGGCCAGTGATGGCAGAAAATACATCAACTGAAGAAATTTTAATGTCAGCCATGAGGAAGTCAGAGGGGGGAAGAGATGGAGGAACAGCACCGGAATCGTCTAAGGTGGAATTGGAGGAGAAAGTCTGTGCGAAGAGATCTGCTTTATCAGTAGAAGAAATAGCTACAGAACCATCAGAGTAGAAAAGAGGAGGGAAGGATGATGAGGTAAAGTTGTTAGAAAGATTTTTGGCAAGGTGCCAGAAGGAGCGGAAAGAATTCGAGTTGGAGAGTTGAGAGCATTTAGTATGGATGAAATTATTTTTAGTAGAGCGAAGAACAGACTTAGCACGATTCCGGGCAGAAACGTAAAGATGATGTGATTCAGGGGTGGGTTGGCTCCGGTACCTTTTGTAGGCCTTCTCCTTGTTGCGGACAGCATTAGAACAAGTGTGATTAAACCAAGGCTTTCTTGCGTTAGTCAAAGGATATGAGAAAGGAATGTATGCTTCCATGCCCGAGAGAATAACCTCCGTAATGCGCAAGGCACACTCAGATGGCTCCCGGCCATGGAAGCAATAATCATTCCAGGGAAAATCAAAGAAATACTGCCTGAGGGCCTCCCAGTCTGCGGCTCCAAAATGCCATAGACGACGGTTCCCTGGAGGGTCCACAGGCCGTACCAGAGTGATAGGACAGGTTAAGGTAATAAGGTTGTGATCGGAGGAGCCCAACGGAGAGAAAAGATTAACAGAGTAAGCAGAAGGATTAGTTGTGAGGAAGAGGTCAAGTATGTTGGAGCTCTCTCCAAGGCGATCAGGGATACGGGTAGGGTGCTGTACAAGCTGCTCTAGGTCATTAAGGATAGAAAAGATGTAGGCTTGTTCACCAGGTGGATCCGTGAAAGGAGAGGAGAGTCAAAGGTGGTGGTGAACATTGAAATCTCCTAGAATGGAGATTTCAGAGAAAGGAGAAATGGATAGAATGTGTTCCATCGTAGAAGTAAGATAGTCGAAGAATTTTTGATAGTCAGTAGAATTAGGGGATAAGTAAACAGCACAGATATATTTAGTCAGAGAATGACAGGAAAGCCGAAGCCAGAGTGTAGAGAATTCAGAAGAATCGAGTTCAGGAACACGAGAGCAAGATAAGTCGTTGCGTATATATACACAACAGCCACCTTTGGCTTTGAAATGAGTATAGAGAAAGTAGGAGGATACAGAAAAGGGTTTGCTGTCAGTTGCCTCAGACAGCTGAGTCTCAGTTAGAAAAAGAAGGTGAGGTTTAGAGGAGGAGAGGTGGTGCTCAACAGAGCGAAAGTTAGAGGAAAGGCCGCGAATGTTGCAGAAATGAAGAAGAGAGTCAGACAGTGGTTCCAGGCACCTCGAGTCATCACCGGGAGAGGGGCGGATGGTGGAGGCATTTATGGTCCCCCCCCCCTGGGGACTCCGAGGCTTGGTAAAGAGACGCCATTTTGAGTTAAATTTTGAATAGGAAGTGTAGTGTGTACTGTGCATGTAGTTTGGTGAAGATAGTTAGAGAAATTTGTACTGGAGAGCATGCTGGCCTACTCTCTGTGTAACTGAGTCACTGAAAAAGTTCAGCGAAGGGGGATGGTCAGGAACTAGTCCTGAGGGCTGATGAAACGGAAGCTCCAGCACTCCCTTTCATCAGCTTTCCATCCACCTCGGGAGTACTGCCCTGCTCGACTGGTGCTACAGTCTACTCCACTTACTGTTTGGTGATAAGTCTTACGAGCAGAAATTTGGTATGGCAATGAGTTCTCCCATTAGGTGCAGTGACAGCAAACCCTCTCATGGAGTTTTTAAGGCAGGTCCCTTCACCAACATTCTCCCTAACAACGTGACGTGGCTAAGATACGTGGGCATTATATTAATAATGGTACCAAAACACTTCCTCCAGGAGAAGCTCATAAACATAGAACACTGAATCCAGTTTACCCTAGAGGTGAAGAACAACTCACTTCCCTTCCTAGACACCTTAGTGATCAAGCAGGGTAATATCCTTATATTCAGAGTGCATAGGAAACCAGTAAACAAGAACAGCCTTTTACACTAATATTCCCATCACAATAAGAAAACAAAATGAGGTGTTCTGATAGGATAACAGCAGTGAGAATATATAGTGAAGAATTTTTGAGAGAGGAATGTAATTACATTAATGTTACATTTTCAGGGTTGAAGTTTCCCTAATATTTAATTCTTAACTCCTGCTGGGGTGATTTTCTTTTGTTAGGTAGTTGACCTCTCCTGAGTCAGTGTTTTATAAACATTGTAAAATGTACTTCAAATTGGGCTTGCCCCGTGGCCTATGCAGATAGTCTTTGTGCCGCACATGAGGTCTGCAGCTTGGCCAGGGTTAAATGTTGGAAGAAAACTTTGGAAATCTTGAACAATGTCGGAGAGAATAACAACTCAGACAGACGAACCAGCTTGCTTACTGGGAAGACTGCCACAGCTCTCTTGGGAATATTTAAGCCTAACAGTACTGAAGTAGTTTGCCAGACAATTTTAATCATAAGAGATATGACCAGAAATACTGACAGAAGGAATGAGATTATGGCCAGAATGTATGTAATCCCATGTTTCATCAGACCTCGGGACTAGGTCCTGACCATCCCCCTTTGCTGAACTTTTTCAGTGTCTCAGTAACACAGAGAGTAGGCCAGCATGCTCTCCAATACCAGTTTCTCAAACTATCAACACCAGACTGCATGCACAATACACACCACACTTCCTTTTCCAAAATTAAAAAAAATTATGGCAGCAAAACACGTGGCCTCGGAGTCCCCAGGGTGGGGGGACCATAAATGCCCCCACCTTCTGCCCCTCTCTCGTTGACAACCCGAGCTGCCTGGAATCACTGTCTGACTCTCTTCTTCTTCATTTCTGCAATATTCGCGGCCTTTCCTCTAACTTTTGCTCTGTTGAGCACCACCTCTTCTTCTCTAAACCTCACCTTCTTTTTCTAACTGAGACTCAGCTGTCTGAGGCAACTGACACCAGACCCTTTTCTGTATCCTCCTACTTTCTCTATAGCCAAAGGTGGCTGTTGTGTATATATACGCAGCGACTTATCTTGCTCTCGTGTTCCTGAACTCGATTCTTCTGAATTCTCTACACTCTGGCTTCGGCTTTCCTGTCATTCTCTGACTAAATATATCTACGCTGTTTACTTATCTCCTAATTCTACAGACTATCAAAAATTCTTTGATTATCTTACTTCGACGATGGAACACATTCTATCCATTTATCATTTCTCTGAAATCTCCATTCTAGGAGATTTCAATGTTCACCACCACCTTTGGCTCTCCTCTCCTTTCACTGATCCACCTGGTGAACAAGCCTACACCTTTTCCATCCTTAATGACTTAGAGCAGCTTGTACAGCACCCTACACATATCCCTGACCGTCTTGGAGAGAGCTCCAACATACTTGACCTTTTCCTTACAACTAATCCTTCTGCTTACACTGTTAATCTCTTCTCTCCGTTGGGTTCCTCCGATCACAACCTTATCACCTTAACCTGTCTTGTCGCTCCGGTACGGCCTGTGGACCCTCCAAAGAAACGTCGTCTGTGGCACTTTGGAGCTGCGGATTTGGAGGCCCTCAAGCAGTACTTCTTTTATTTTCCCAGGAATGATTATTGCTTCCATGGCCTGGAGCCATCTGGGTGTGCCTTGCGCATTACGAAGATTATTCTCTCAGGCATGGAAGCATACATTCCTTTCTCATATCCTCTGACTAATGCAAGAAAGCCTTGATTTAATCATGCTTGTTCTAATGCCGTCCGCAACAAGGAGTAGGCCTATAAAAGGTACCGGAGCCAACCCACCCCTGAATCACATCTTTTATACGTTTCTGCCCTGAATTGTGCTAAGTCTGTTCTTTGCCCTGTTAAAAATAATTTCATCCATACTAAATGCTCTCAACTCTCCAACTCGAATTCTTCCCGCTCCTTCTGGCACCTTGCCAAAAACCTTTCTAACAACTTTACCTCATCATCCTTCCCTCCTCTTTTCTACTTTGATGGCTCTGTAGCTATTTCTTCTACTGATAAAGCAGATCTCATCGCTCAGACTTTCTCTTCCAATTCCACGTTGGACAATTCTGATGCTGTTCCTCCATCACTTCCCCTCTCTGACTTCCTCATGGCTGACATTAAAATTTCTTCAGCTGATGTATTTTCTGCCATCATAGGCCTTAGTACTAATAAGGCATGTGGGCCTGATGGAGTCCCTCCTGTTCTCAAGAACTGTGCTTCTGTGCTTACATCCTGCCTAGGCAAACTCTTTCACCTTTGTCTGTCAACCTATACCGTTCCTTCTTGCTGGAAGTTTGCTCTTATTCAGCCAGTCCCAAAGAAGGGTGACCATTCCCAACCCTCTGTCTATCATCCTATTGCTTTAACATCGTGTATCTCAAAAGTTTTCGAGTCAATTCTTAATAGAAAAATTTTAAGGCATCTTTCCTATCACAACCTTCTTTCTGATCGTCAGTATGGGTTCCGTCAGGGACGCTCCACTGGCGATCTTCTCACCTACCTTTCAGACTCCTGGTCATCCTCCTTTCGGGACTTTGGCGAAAGCTTTGCCATTGCACTTGACATCTTAAAAACTTTCGATCGAGTCTGGCATAAATCTTTAATTTCCAAACTGCCCTCTTATGGTTTCTGTCCTATCTGTGCCTTCATCTCTAGCGTCCTTTCTGGTCGTTCTATAGCCGCTATTGTAGACGGCCATCGTTCTTCTCCCAGATCTATCAACAGTGGAGTTCCTCAGGACTCTGTCCTATCACCAACTCTCTTCCTTTTATTCATCAGTGACCTTCTAAGCTGTACATTTAACCCTATCCACTCATACGCTGATGACTCCACCCTTCACATTTCCATTCGGTTCCTGCAACGTCCATATCAGCAGTTTCTTCATCAAACAAGGGATGAGGCTATGGCACACCTAATGTCTGACTTGGCTCATATCTCTGACTGGGATAAAAATAATCTGGTTATTTTTAATTCATCAAAGACTCAGTTTTTACACCTATCAACCCGACAAAATCTTCCACAGGTATACCCACTAATGTATAATAATATTCAGCTTAATACTGCATCATCCTTGAACATGCTTGGGGTTTCATTTACTCGGGACTTATCTTGGAAAGATCATATTACATCTCTTGTAAAATCTGCTTCCAAGAGATTAGGTGCGCTAAGTCAACTCCATTCCTTCTTTACCCCTGCACAATTGTTGACTCTGTACAGGGGTTTTATCCGCCCCTGTTTAGAGTACAACTCTCATGTGTGGGGAGGCTCCCCACATACAACTCATCTCAATAGGGTGGAGTCAAAGGCTTTTCATCTCATTAACTCTCTTCCTCTTCCTGATGTCCTTCAACCTCTGTCTCTTCGTCGCACTGTTGCATCTTTGTCTCTTTTCTATCGCTGCTTCAATGGCCACTGCTCCTCTGAACTGTCTGCATGCATTCCTCCACCTCTACGACGGGCACGTCACATCCGTCTAGCAGCAAGCTCTCATCCTTTTTCCGTCCAACTCTCTAATGCAAGAGTTAACTGTTTCTCCCAGTCCTTCATTTATGCAACAGGTCAACTCTGGAACTGTCTCCCTCTGTGTGAATTCCCTGCTTCCTATGATCTCCAGTCTTTCAAACGCAGTGTGTCCAGGCATCTCAAAATGATCGGATCTTGAATTTGGCTCTCTCGTATTTTGTTTTTCTCTTGGAAGGAACAATAATTGCGGGCTCCTGGCCTTTGGTTCCTTCTTCCTTGCATAAAAAAAAAAAAATATTATATCAGTGTATATTTTGATGAAACATCTAGGACACAAGAATACATTCGTTGGTTTGTTCATTTTTGAAGGCTCCAACATGCTTGCATACGTTGGCCTTCATCACCTAATGGTGGCTGTCCAAGCTGCTTGATATCTGGCAGCTTCCCTATTCAGTCCCTTATCCCTGATGTCACACTAAATGACCTCGTCCCAGGTCTTTTTCGGTCTACCTCTCGCAACCCTACCCCTAACATTATCAGTTCTCACTTTCTGCACCCTATTATCATCCCCCCTTCTCTCCATGCTCCCAAGCCATCTCAGTCTACTTCTTCTCATCACAACACCAATACACTCCAGTCTCATCCTACCCCTCAACTCTTCCATTGTACACCTAGCCTCCCCAGGCCTCACACTCAGTGACGCACTGCACGTCCATCTAATCATTGTCATTTCTGTACGTTTGAGCCTACAAATATCCTCTTCCTTTACTGACCAAGCCTCACGACTATACAGCATTACACTTGTAACACATGCTGAATACAAAGATCCCTTAGCACAAAGGGAGAGTGCTCTCAGTGTCAGGAAAAGCAGCAGGTCCCTGAACTTCTTCCAACAGCTCCTTGCTCTAGCCACAGAACTAGCTCCAGCCCCACCTCCAGCACATAACATGACTCCCAAATAACAGAACTCCTCCACACACTCTAGAGACTCACCAGCAAGTTCAGTCCTTTCACGCCTGACAGTCTCCACCTGCTCTCCCCGACGCACTGCACACATGAAATCAACATCATCTTGCAGTCTACCTCTAATACCACTACATCTCTTATGCACCCACTTATCACAGACACTGCACAAGATGGAATTACTTCCCATGCCCTTGCGGCGAATTGCACATGGTGACTCTCCCTCTTCTTTGACAGTACCGTCACCAGCCCTAGATACTGTCACTTTTGTTTTATCTGCATTTACTCTTAAGCCCTTGCCCTTGCAAACACACACACATATATATGCTGGACATACGAACAGTGAAAATAGTGTGTGCTTTGTCCACCGAAATGAAGGTAACCATCAAATGAGCTGGAGAAATGATAAGCTAATCATAAAAGTACTGCACAAGATAAGGAGACATTCTGCAAGCAGAGACATAATCAAACAAAATAATGGTATGTTTAGGTTAGTGCTGCCACTTGTTAGCTAATGATTAAGAGACAGGAAAGCACCATCGTATAGCTAAACTTAACATTGGCCAGTTGAATTGCCATAGCAATCTTCATCTCCCATATGTAAATACAGTACTATGGTAATTTTGTTGCATATATGTCCTTGCATCCCCTTTCCTAAATCTAATAGTACAGTCAACTTTATATGTGCTCCCAATATGGTCAGTTGGCCTACTGACATTGCCCCCATTAGTACATATTTCTGTGTTTATATGTTTACCCATCTGCATCTATTTATACATGAATATTTCTGTAAATATCAGAGTATTAATGTCTTTGCTATCTTGCTTTTATCTTCCTAAAACCTTTCACAGGAACAGCATAGCATGGGCCAGTTGGTTAGCCACGTTTGTCCTTGTTTCATTTGTTTGTTTATTCATTTGTATTTATTATATGTATTGATGTATGTATAGGTATACAGGCTGTCCCCAGCTTATGAAAGTAATTGGTTCTTAAAGGTCTTTGGTAAGTTTTTTTTTTTTTTTTTTTTTTTTTTTGTAAGTCCATCTCTCTCTCTCTCTCTCTCTCTCTCTCTCTCTCTCTCTCTCTCCAATCCAACCCTAATCTCATAATTACTGAGGTCACAAAGATCTTTCCCTCTACCCCATCTCCTATACACTCCATACCTACTCTGTGCTGTCCCCCCCCCCTCTCTCTCTCTCTCTCTCTCTCTCTCTCTCTCTCTCTCCAACCCAACCCTAATCCCATAATTACTAAAGATACAAAGTTCTTCTTCTCTACCTCATTGCCTTTTTACACCTTACCTACTTCTGTGCTATCATCTCTCTCTCTCTCTCCACCCAGATTAAAGCCCATTATTGTCTCCACTCCTCCACTTAGTACCTACCCTTCCCTGAACTGCAATTATCACCTCACCTCCTCGTCAGAGTCTTCACCTGACCCCATCCTTCCTTGCTGTGAATGACCCCCCCCCCCCTTTTTTTTTTGTATTTATGGATAGTTTGTAAGTTGATCCTTCTTATGTAGGGGTCTGACTGTGCATGTATTGTCTTAGTTGACCTACTACCGTAATCTTCATCTGTATGTTTTCATGTGTGTATATATGTACAGTATAAAGTATCAGTATGAATCTGTGTGTACATATATATTTTTGTAACTACAGTTGTTATGCTACCCCAGTCTGCTTGATTGACCAGACCCACCAACTGCAGGCAAGCAGTTGCCCTTGCAGGGCCATCCCATGCAATGGTCTAATGTTCCCATATGACTGACAGCACCTTGCCACAGCTAGACATGGATTGATGTGGAAGTTTGGTTCTTAGGAGGATACCACATTTGCATCTCCACCCACTGAACAGGGGCACCATAGTAGGCTCCATATCACCCATAGGCTTCATATCACCCTGTTTTTTGGCTCTGTGGTTACCATCTAGCATTGTAAATTGTTCTCTGAGTTGCAAGAAATCATGTGTTTTTGTTACTCAGTGTAGAGCCACCTGAAGTAGAAAGAAGAGTACAACAGTGAGAAGGAGAAATAGGAAGAGAGGAGAATAGACACAAAAAAAGAATGACATACATGAAGGAAATAGGCAGCATCACATCAAGTGAATGGATGACGGGTGCCCCCACTTACCACCTGTAACTGAGGTATCTGAGTAAATAAGTTGCTGCTATCCTTACTTTATCCTACTACAGTAGAACTGCAAATTTAGCATGGTTAAATTTTGACAGCACATCAAGTATCTGCCAGCCTGCAATTTTTTACCACAAGCTTGCAATTTTTGAAGTGTCAAGCCTGGAGTCTGGGATTCAAAATGTGTCTAGAACTGCTTGGTTTCTGCCCTTAAACACAGTCTGGCTACATACAGTAGAACCAAAAAATTACAGCCACTGATTAAAAATGTAAACACAGGTCACAGTAAAAGATCATCTGATGAAAAGATCATGACCGTATTTGTGCTGAACTGGCTATATACAGTAAATCCTTGTTACGATGACTCTTTTTGTTGCAATTCAAATTTACATTATAAAAAGTTAGGAACTGATTCAAGATACGCTCATACGGTATTTGTATTTACATCGAAATTTCTCCAATCAAAAGTGATTAAGTAAGTAAAAGATAGAAATATCATATAAGATGAGCTGCACATTAATTGCTTCTATTTTGCCCCCCTGGGGGTAGGGTTTTTTTCAAGAATACTCCTCCAGTATCCCTGCTTGTCGTAAAAGGCGACTAAAAGGGTTGGCGGAGGGTTAGTGCCCCTCCCCGGAAAACAACTAACTAAAAAGACAAACAATAAGCCTCAGACAAGGACTGACCAAAAGGTGGCGACCAAGGACCGGACAAAGGACATGGTAATTGGAACATGGAATGTAAGGGGAGCGAATGATGAGGTGTGAAAGAGAGAGAGAGACTGTCCAGGTGCTTGAGGGTGCGAAAGTTGATGTATGCGGAATAACTGAAACTAAATGGGGAGTGTGAGAGAATGGGAGTATGGATGGGGTATATGTGCAGGAGTAGGTGAGAATGAGAGGGCAAAAGAAGGAGTATGTATAGTTGTGAGTAAAAGATGGAAGAAGAGCATAAGAGAGTATGGATCAGTTGGGTCAAGGATTGTGTGGATAAGATTGAAAGTTGGAATACAAATGTGGGCAATTGTGTGTGTGTATGCGCCAATGCAAGATCGTGCAAGCAGAGTGAGAGAAGAGTTCTGGACAAATGTGGAAGTGTGCATGGAAAAGTTTGGAAGGAATGAGAGAGTGTTTTTGATCGGTGATATGAATGGTAAAGTAGGGAATGTGAAGGTGGATGGAATAGTTGGTGAGTGGGGTGTGCCTGCTGAGATAGATGAGAATGGCAGTGTGTTAGCGGACATTTGTGCTGGGAGGGGGTTGGTGATAGCCAATACCCTCTTCAGGCATAAAATGATCCACAGGTATACATGGCGAGTGATGAGAAGGGTGGGTGGTGAACTGAATGAAAGGAAGGCAATGATTGATTATGTGTGTGTGGATGAAAGGTTGCGAAGATGTGTAATGGATGCAAGAGCTTATAGAGGTTGGGGGAGTGGACTTTCTGACCACTACTTGGTGGTGGCCAGAATCAAGATCCAAATGAGATGGAGTAATAGAAGAAGGGAAGGACAGGAAGAAGGAGTATTTGCAAGGAGAGTGGAAAGGTTACAAGAGGATGAGAAAAAGGCAGAATATAAGAGAGAAGTGGAGGATCAATTGGGCAAATATGAATTGGAGCAGATGGGGGACATGGAAGGTGTGTACAGGATATTCACAGAAGAAATATGTGCAGCATGTGATGTGGTGTGTGGGATGAAGAGAAGACGGTGGGGGGTGCAAGGAACATCATGGTGGAATGATGAGGTGAGACAGGCTGTGGCACAAAAGAAGGAAGCATACAATGAATGGATAAGAAATAGGGGCGTGGAAGAAGTTGAGAGGCGGAAGAGAGAGTTATATGTAGAAAGAAAGAGAGAGGTGAAAAGATTAGTAAGAGAGAGTAAAAAGAGAGTGGATGAGGAATTTGGAAGGAACTTGAGTGTAAAGTGGAGGGACTGTAAGATAATGTTCCTGAAAGAGGTGAAAAGAGTAAGACAGGGTGGAAGTGAAGTTAGCAGGGGAGTGAAAGATAAAAATGGTAGATTACTAGTGGAGAAGGGAGAAAAAGTGAGTAGATGGAGAGAACACTTTAAGGAATTGTTGAACATAGAGGATGGAAGTAATGCGAGTATAAGTGGCTGGGGAATGGCTGGGAGAAGGAGGGAGGTGAGAAGACAGGAAGAAATCAGTAGGATAGAAGTTGTGGAAGCAATGAAGAAAGTTAAATTGGGGAAAGCCCCAGGAATTGATGGAGTGTGTGGTGAAATGCTGAAGCATGGGGGAGAGATAGTAGTAGAATGAGTGTGGAAAATATGCAGATTGCCCGGGAGGAAAGTAGAGTCCCGGAGGATTGGAAGTCAGGCATAATTATTCCCTTGTACAAAGGACGTTGTTGGAAGGACACAAGTCAAGATTGAGAGCAGTGGAAATGAGTTATTTAAGAGGAGCCTGTGGAGTCACATGGAGAGACAGGCTGATGAATGAGGATATAAAGAAGCGTTGTGGTGTGGATGTGGATGTGATAGGAAGCGTTATGAGGAACACACTGAGGTGGTTTGGCCATATGGAGAGGATGGAGGGTGAAAGACTGACGAAGAGAGTGTATGTGAGTGAGGTGGAAGGGGGAAGAGGGAGGGGGAGGCCGAGGATGAGATGGAGGGATGGGGTGGAGAGGTATATGAGAGAGGGGGGTGTGAGTTGGGAGCGGGGCAGTGAAATGGCAGGGGACAGGGCGACTTGGAGGCGATTTGTTTGTGGCCACCCCAAACGGGATTGAGGCGTCTGGCAATAGATAGATAGACAAAGGAAAAGGGGAAAAAGAAGTGTGTGGTAATCATAGGGGCAGTTGTCTTCTTAGTATAATGGAAAAAGTGTATGGTAGGATACTTATTGACAGAGTTAGAGAAAGAACAGAGGAATTAGTTGGAGAAGAACAGGGAGGCTTCAGGAAGGGAAGAGGTTGTGTAGATCTGATATTCATTCTTAGATCTTTAGTGAAAAATTTCTAGAGAAGGAAAAGAAGTTGTATGTGGCTTTCATGGATTTGGAGAAAGCATATGACAGGGTGGATAGACAAGGACTGTGGAAAGTACGGTATTAAGAATATATGGAGTAGATGGGAAGTTGTTGAATGCTGTGAAGAGCATGTATGATGGTGCTAAAGCTGCAGTGCATGTGGATGGTGAACTGAGTGAATTTTTCTCTTTGAAGGTTGGATTGAAACAGGGATGTGTCATGTCTCCATGGTTGTTCAATCTGTACATGGATGGGGTAATAAAAGAGGTACAAGGTAGGGTAGTGGATGTTGGAGTGGCCATGGTGAGAGAGGGTAGTGTTTGGAAACTCCCTGTACTGTTGTTTGCAGATGATACTGTGTTGTTGATTGAAGACGAAGGAGAGCTGCAATGCTTGATGGATGAGTTTGGGAGAGTGTGTAAGAAACGGAACCTAAAGGTGAATGTAGGGAAGAGTAAAGTGATGGCCTTTGAGAGAGGTGAAGTCAGTGAATGTACAGCGAGGTTATATGGTGAGGAATTGGAAAATATGAGTATGTTTAGGTACTTGGGTAGTGAGATGAGTAAGGATGGAGGTTTGGAGGGTGAAGTGCTTGAAAGGGTACAGCAGGGAAGAAAGGTTGCTGGTTCCTTGAAAGCAGTGATAAGAAGCAGGGAAGTGAGCATGGAAGTGAAAAAATTACTACATGACAGTATTGTGATACCAACTCTAACGTATGGAAGTGAAGCTTGGACGTTGCTGGAAGGACACAAGTCAATAGTGAGAGCAGTGGAAATGAGTTATTTGAGAGGAGCCTGTGGAGTCACATAGAGAGACAGGCTGACACATGAGGATATAAAGGAGCGTTGTGGTGTGGATGTGGATGTGATAGGAAGCGTTAGGAGGAATACACTGAGGTGGTTTGGCCATGTGGAGAGGATGGAGGGTGAAAGAATGCTGAAGAGAGTGTATGTGAGTGAGGTGGAGGGGGGAAGAGGGAGAGGGAGGCCGAGGATGAGATGGAGGGATGGGGTGGAGAGGTATATGAGAGAGGGGGGTGTGAGTTGGGAGCGGGGCAGTGAAATGGCGGGGGACAGGGCGACGTGGAGGCGATTTGTTTGTGGCCACCTCGAACGGGATTGAGGCGTCTGGCAATAGATAGATAGATATGTTCCCCCTAAGACAGGAGCATGGAATGACGATGAATACCAGGAGGTGTTGTCAAACATGGTTAGTTATCTACAGAAAGTGATTGAGAGAAGCAACAGTATAATTCTAATGGGTGATTTTAATTGTAAAGAGGTGAACTGGAAGGAATGGGACTCACGAGACAGTAAAAATATGTGGGGCACTATATTGTTAAATACTGTATAGCAATGAACAATGTAATGACACAGTGCGTCACAGAAGACACACGATTCTGAGGTGATGACACACCAGGAAGATTAAATTTACTGCTAACCATAGAACCTGACGGAACTGAATCTTTGAAATATCTGTGTCCTATAGGAAAAAGTGATCATGTGGTCATTAAGTTCCAGATGATAATAGGGAACATTTTGCCAAGAGACGACCTTTATAGGCAGGGAAGATACAACTTTGGGAAAACTTTACAGAATTGAAAAAATTTTTCGATAATGCAGATTGGAGAATATTCAGAGAAACAAGAGAGATATAGAGGAAGTGGGATATCTTTCTAGACCTCTATATTTCAGGAGTAGAAAAATATGTGCCAAGGGTAAGGGGGAAAGAAAACAGGAAAAAGGAGTGATTTAATAGAAGGTGTATGATAGAAAAAAAAAAAAAGAGAGAGAGAGAGAGAGAGAGAGAGAGAGAGAGAGAGGGACATGGCATGGAACAAATGGAGAAAGAGAGGTAATAACAGAACAAAGGGAGAATATAAAAGAACTGGAAATGAATATGCAAGAATACATAGAGAGGAAGAAAGGAACTTTGAAAAAGATATAATTGACAAATGTAAGGATGAACCCAAATTGTTTTATAGATTTGTCAATGGCAAATTGAAACAAAAGGAAGGAATCACCAAACTGAAAGTAGAAGGAGAGGTCTATAAAGATGCGGCAGTGCAAGCTGAAATAATGAACAAATGTTTCCAATTGGTTTTCACTAATGAAAGGGAGTTTGTGGAAGGAGAGGGAGTGACTAGATATGTAGTGATTAAAGATATAAACGTGGAAGTGCAGAAAGTGTATAAATTACTGGAAACTTAAGATGTAAGGAAAGCCCCAGGACTGGATGGAATCTCTAGTTGGGTACTGAGGGAATGCAGAGAACAACTGGCAGATAAGATTCACAGTTTAATTGTGTGCTCTCTGGAAGAGGGGAAAGTGCCTCGGGAATGGAAGAGGGCAAATGTGGTACCAATTTATAAGGGAGGAAACAAGGAAGAATCCCTGAATTATAGACCAGTGTCCCTAACCAGCATGGTCGCAAAATTGTGTGAGAGAATCTTGAAAGATAGATGGATAAAATACTGGGAAGAGATGAATATTTTGGCTGAAAGTCAGTTTGGATTCAGAAGTGGAAGGTCATGTGTTTCCAACTTGTTGAGCTTTTACTCAAGAGCAATTGACGTGCTACAGGAGAGAGATAGTTGGGTGGATTGTGTGTATTTAGATTTGGAGAAGGCCTTCGACAAGGTACCCCTTAAGAGACTAATGTGGAAATTATAGCATACAGGAGAACTGAAGGGAAACCTCCTGGAATGGATGAGAGACTTTTTGAGAGAGAGACAAATGAGGACAGTAATAAAGGAAAAGATGTCTGGATGGAGGGAAGTAACAAATGGAGTCCCACAGGGCTCGGTGTTGGTGCCAGTAATGTTCCTGATTTATGTAAATGATATCTATCTGTCTATCTATTGCCAGACGCCTCAATCCCGTTTGGGGTGGCCACAAACAAATCGCCTCCAAGTCGCCCTGTCCCCCGCCATTTCACTGCCCTGCTCCCAACTCACACCCCCCTCTCTCATATACCTCTCCACCCCATCCCTCCATCTCATCCTCGGCCTCCCCCTCCCTCTTCCCCTCTCCACCTCACTCACATACACTCTCTTCGTCAGTCTTTCACCCTCCATCCTCTCCACATGGCCAACCACCTCAGTGTGTTCCTCATAACGCTTCCTATCACATCCACATCCACACCACAACGCTCCTTTATATCCTCATTCGTCAGCCTGTCTCTCCACGTGACTCCACAGGCTCCTCTTAAATAACTCATTTCCACTGCTCTCACTCTTGACTTGTGTCCTTCCAAGAATGTCCAAGCTTCACTTCCGTACGTTAGAGTTGGTACCACAATACTGTCATGTAGTAACTTTTTCACTTCCATGCTCACTTCCCTGTTTCTTATCACTGCTTTCAAAGAATGATATGATAGATGGAATGAACAGATATGCTGTCTGTTTGTTGATGATACAAAGATCTTGAGGAAGGTAGAGGTTGAGGAGGACTGTAAAATGCTGCAGGAGGATCTGGATAGGATACATGATTGGAGCCGGATGTGGGAAATGAAACAACGTATCACTGAATTATTTGATGGGTAATGAACCAATTACAAAAGTGGGAGAAGAGAAAGATTTGGGAGTGCCGATCCAGGATAGTTTGTCACCTGAAAAACATATTAACAAGACAGTTAGAAGTTAGAGAGACGTATAAACTCTTGACTAACATAAGAGTAGCATTTCATTGTATGGATGAGATGATGAAAAAATTGATAGTGGCCATGATCCGCCCCAGGTTGGAATATGGAGCAGTAGTATGGTCTCCACACAAAAAGAATGATATAAACAAGATTGAGAGAATACAAAGAACAGCAACCAAGATGGTCCCCAGTCTGGTAGATCTGTCATACAGAGAGAGGCTGGAAAAGCTGGATTTGCCTTCCTTAGAGACAAGGAGAAAGAGGGGCCACATGGTTGCAGTGTTCAGGACCATGGTGGGAGTAGATAAAATTGACAGAGAAGATCTGTTTGTATGGGATAAGAAAGTAACAAGAGGACACGGAATGAAACTGAAGAAGCCAAGCTGCTTGAAGGATATCAAGAAATATAGTTTTCCTTATAGATGCATAGACCTGTGGAATAGCCAGGACAAAGAGATCATCCAGTCTAAAAACTTTAACGAGTTTAAAGTAAAATTTGACTCACTGAGAAACAGAGATGGGACCCCATGAGATTAGGCCATTTCCTGTATATCACAACTAGGTTAATACAATAAGGTAAATACATAAAGTCATGTATAGGTCGGATGTTTTTGGGTTTTCAGTGGTTTCTTTTCATGGTTTTCTTGTTGCTTAGCATTATTTTGGATATTCCCATGTGTGTTTTGATGTCTAAATATGGCAGATTGACTTGAAAACAGTGCCAAAATTAGGAGGGGTACTGTACATACAGGGGTGTGGTTTTTTTTTTTTTTTTTTTTTTTTTTTTTTTTTTTTAAATGGTTTTCTTGGTGTTTAGCATTACTTTGGATATTCCTTTGTGCGTTTTGATGTCTAACTACGGCAGATTGGCCTGAAAACAGTGCCAAAATTAGGAAGGGTACTCTACAGACAGTGGTGTGTAGGTCAGGTATTTTTTGGTTTTCTGTGTTTTTTTCATCATCACCATCATCATCATCTGGCCCTCCTTTTCCACCCTATGGCAGGGTGAGGAGTAGCAGTGTCCAGACAGCCCAAATTTTCCCAATCCAATGGGCCACACTTCCATTCGCTCTTCATTCAAGCCCCTGGAACCCTGGCTCCATCAGATATGCCAAAAACATTTACCACGTTCTGTAGCATCACATAAACATATCTGTTAGAATCAGTCCAGATGCTGCCATATTAAAAGGGGGTGCCAGTTCCCTGATCATGCACTTCTCACAACATGCAATCAGTCAGCTCGACTTCTTGTCAGTTCCCTAGCCTCACCGACTTCCAAACCTCTCCTCCTCACACATGCACCATATCTCTCCACCTTCTCCTTGGCCTACCTTGCCTCCTCCCTCCTTCAAATTTGCTCAGATATACCTTTTTCACCACTCTATTGTTATCCATTCTCTCCACATGACCATACCATCTCAGTACACTCTCTTTGATTCTGGTGTCCACCGACTTCCTTACCCCACATCTTTCACGAAGCACATTATTTCGTATCCTATCCACCCTCTGTACTCCACATACATTCCTCAGCAGTCCCATCTCCACTGCTCTTACTCTTGACTTTTCATTTTCATGCCACACCATAGTCTTACATCCATATGTTGACACAAACCCTTCTTCATGTAAGCCTTGTGCGGCTGCGACACTCAAGCCTCTGTTTCTTATCAAGGCCTTCATTGCACCAGCTACTTTTCTTCCTTGTGTCACTCTGCTTTCCACTTCTTTTGTACATTTTCCTCTCTTTTCTGTCACTATACCCAAGTATTTGAGCTCTCACCAATTCCAGTCTCTCTCCATTCACTGTAACACCACACTGGGAGTCACCTTCTCTCTAAACAACCATCACTTTACTCTTTTCTACATTTAATCTCAAGGCATGACACTCACAGACATCAGCAAAACTCTGCACTAGCCTACCAAGTTCAAGTCAGGTATTTGCAAGTAGTACTGGATCATCAGCATACAACAAATTTTAGATATTCCGTCAATCACCATTCATTACCAACGTCATCCACCCTCCCATTACTCGTGTTTTTATTTCTCATCACCCCATTCATATATATATTGAACAGCCATGGGGTGTCACACAACCTTGTTGGACGCCCACACCGATTGTGAACCATTCACTTAGATGCCCATTAACCCTTACACATGCTTCACTATACTGTTTGCGTTAGCCTGATTCTCTTGTGCCCAGCCCCCTTGGCCCCAGCTACTCACCCGCTGGCCCGAGTAGGAGTTCTGAGCCAGTCTTCCATGACCAGTGTTGGGTAAACGTGTCAGGCGCTCTTGCTAATCAAAGCAACAAAACTTTTATTTAACCGTTATTTAACCTCTTAACTGCAATGATATCTTTTCCATTTAACCAGGAAATGTTTTGTTGTAAAGGATGTTGGAAAAAAGTACCAAGGAATGTCATCGGTCTGAAAGGTTAGTTAAAGTAACGAAGGTTCCCTCTATGAAAATAAAAAGGTACACATTCTACAAAGAACTTAGTGTTTTGACTTTTTTCTTTATATTTGATATCCACACACACACACACACACACACACACACACACACACACACACACACACACACACACACACACACACACACACACACACACAACCCTTTTTTACTTTATAAAATTTCATTGACTTCACTTGTATAGACTGAAATTTCTCGTACAGAACTGTTTGTATAAATAATTATTAGCCTACATGCCTTTAAACTTTTGTTAGGGAGACAACACCCATGTACTCTCTCTCGTTATAAATTTTCAGGAAAAGCAACCTTGGCTGTAAATCAAGTGATCTATAGTTGATTTCTAACATTATCATGACTTATCTCCTATTACTATTGTTCATTCAGGCTTCATCCTTTTTGGATTCTGTCACTTAAGCTGATGACAAATTGTTCTACCAAGTCTCTTCTTCTGTATTCTTCCTCCACCTGCCTGGTGTCCATCATGCACTTTCTCCAATCTTCCTTACTCACTCTATCCATTGCCAGTGACATTCCGTGTTCCTACTATTTTTGATCCCACTGATATTAAGGAAATTAATGAAGGAAATAAATAAGGAAAATTACAATATAGTTATTATACTGTGGTAACCTACCAGACATGACAGATAAATGACTTATTATGTTTAATAGAAATAGCAGCACAGCTGCGATGTGTTATTGCCAAGCTCTGAACTTTCTTGGCGGCAAAACTCAGTTGCAGTCGCAGGAGGAGGCAAGTTGGTTCTTTTCAAACTGATTTTGATTCAGTTAGCAAATTTTAGTGCTTCCTTTTTCATACAGAAATTAATTCAAAGTAAAAGTAAATAATATGATACTATTTCATGGTAACACTCATTATTCTATCAGTAAGAAGAATAATTATCTCAGCCAATCAGCAACGAGTAGAGCTGGAAGAGGGCGGGGAATCAGAAGGGGGCAGGGCACAAGAGACACTGGCCAATGCTACCGGTATACCATCATAAAAACTCTTGACGGCACCTAGCAGCTTACCATCTGCACTGTACATGCGCAAAACTTTCTACAGTCCTTCTCTGTTCACTTTGTCGTATGCTTTTTCCAGATCCATGAATGCCATAAACACCTTATGGTCCTTCTCACAAGCCTTCTCTGCTGCCTGTCTTACTGCAAATATTTGATCCACACAGCCTTTGCCACGCCTAAAGCCACACTGTTCATCACTCACTAGGACTTCTGATATGTCTCTTACTTTTTGTATGATAATTCTTCCATATACCTTCCCTACCACACTCAGTAAACTTATGCCATGATAATTCTTGCACTAACTTTCTCACCTTTATTTTTGTACAGGGATACAGTCACAGCCTTTTTCCACTCTGCTGGCACAGTTTCACTCATCCATGCCTTCTTACATATCTCCAACAAACACTTCATTCCACTCTCACCACTACACATAATCATCTCTGCATACACCTCATCAACCCCAGCTGCTTTCCCATTTTTCAGCTGCTTCACAGCACTCTTCACCAGTGCGAGTGTCACATCTCCTGGCATTGCATTCCTTCTCTGCACACCCCCAAAGCCAATCATTTTTACAGCTGCTCTGTTCTATCCATTCCCATTCTTCAGGCTTTCAAAATATTCTTTCATGTGGTCCTTACTTCATCCACATGGGTTAATATTCTACTACCCACATCATTCACACCATCACATTTGTTTCTGCTTTCACTTCTACATTTCCGCACCTCTTTCCAGAATAACTTCTTATTTTCAGAGTAGTTTGCACTCATTTTTCTTCCTAGATCATCATATACCTCCTTCTTTTTCCTCTTCACCAGTCTCTTCATGTGCTTCTTGCGCTCAATATACTCAGTTCTTATTTCAACTGAACTCCTGTGTTGTAACCACTCTAGCCACTTCTTCCTCCTTTCCTCCATAGCACTCTTAACCTCATCATACCACCATGCCGTACGTTTCTTCTTTGTTGTTACTCTTGCCGCACCATTTCCACACCACACACTGCTTTAGCATTCCTAACTAAGCAATCCCTATATGCATTCCACAGGCTGTCTGGATCCATTTAATTTCATTTCACAGATTCTAACTCCTCCTCTACTTTGGTCCTGTTATCATCTGTCTTTTCTTTGATCCGCAGTTTCTCAACTTTCAGTCGTTCTCCTTGACTGCTCCACTCTATCCTGATCCACCTCACTCCTCTCAGCTTGGTCTTGCATACCACAATCATATGATCTGACAGAACTCCACATCATCCTAACACGGCCCTTGTATCTTTGTGTTTGAATTCCGAGGTAAAAATGCACAACTTTCTTTCCTAACACATATCCTTCAGTTGTGTCCCATTATCATTTTCTCCTGGTACTCCATTACAACCCATTATGTTATCCTCAGGACCAGTGCCTACTCTTCCATTCATATCGCCCACTACAATCACTTTATAGCTCCCGGGCATTTCTCCCACTACTTCATCCAGCTCATCCCAAACCTGTCTTTCTCTCTCTCACTCCTGTGCTCACACGGTGCATACGCCAAAATCACAGCCACTTTCACCTTCTCAAACTTGAACTTGACATACGAGTACATACACCTCAAGCTGACACATTTGTAATTTCTCATTCCACTCTGCAATGCCTCACTCATCAACAAAGCAACTCTTTCCTTGCCTCTTCCTTGCCCATTCATGCCCAGTCTTACACATTTCACACCCTCCCACTCCTCCACTTCACACCCTTTTATCTTTGTTTCACACAGTGCCATCACAGCATATCTTGCACTCTTTAACACATTCACCACTTTCACCCTTTTGCTCTCCTCATTCACACCTCTCACATTCCACATAGCCATGCGAATCTGCCCATTTGATTGGGGCCCTGGGCAGGTATTGGGCCCTCCAAGGCTCTCCAAAACAACTGCCATGATTATGTGATTTTTTTTTTTTTTTTTTTTTTTTTTTTTTTTTTAATAGAACAGAGGAAGGAAAAACAAATGAATAAAGAAAAAAAACAAATCCATGCACCAGATTACTGGTGTTCTCTGTTCATAAAATATCTGTAACAGTTAGACTTGAACAGCTGTAGGTTGAAGTTTGGAGGGAAACAACTCTGGGGAAGGGAGTTCCAGAGAGATGGAGTTCGGGGAATGAAAGAATTCTGATAGGCAGACGTTCTGCAGTATGGCTGAGTGACATTCCAGTCATGAGCGCTGCCAGATGCCCACGTAGCACAATGGAAGGCATGGAGAGGTGGCACAATGGACGCAACAGTCTGAGCATTTGCTATAAAAATATCTGTAAAATAATGCAAGGGAGGCAACATTCCTTCTTACTTGTAGGGGAGGTAGTTTATTTGTAATAACAGGGTTATTAATAATTTTAACAGCTTTGTTCTGAATTTTGTCTAGTTGTTTTAATGCAACCTCTTCACATCCATTCAATAAGGGTGAGCAGTATTCAAACTGAGAGTGCACGTGTCTCTTATAAATTATAGTTAACTGCTCGTCAGTGAAGAAGCTACAATAATCCAAGTTTCTTTGAGGTGGTTTTAGCAAGTGATCTGACATGAGAGGTCCAGCTGAGGGCATTGTTAAGCGAGACACCAAGAATTTCAATACTTTTGGAAATGGGAATATTTGTAGCACTGAAGGTAATATACGATTCTGGCAATACCTGTCTGTTAGTAAATTGTTTATATTTAGTATTACTAGCATTAAATGAGACAAGGTTATTTTGTCCCCACTCTCTGATCGTGGATAAGTCTTGATTTAAAGAAATGGCTGTACTGAGTTGAGAGTTTGAGATATCAGACTTTGTAAATGGATGTCTGGGTGTGAATGAATTATGAAGTGTTGAGTCATCTGCCTACGTGTCAAGTGGGGTTGGTGGAGGATTAGTGCCCCTCCCTGTAAAACAATTAACTCTAAGCCCTTGGCCACCCTGTTTGGGATACATGGCGTCTGGCAATGAATGAATGAATGAATGAGTCATCTGCATATGAATGGATGGGATTGTGGGTGACATATACAAGAGCATTAACCCCTTAACCATGGGGCGTCACTTTCGTGACGCTTGGGAGCAAGGGATCATACCGCGGGGCGTCACTTTTGTGATTCTGTATTACAGTATTTTGAATTCACCTGGGCTTTCAAGTGGTGGCTTGTATCATCTATCAGTACTGCCTATGTCCAACACTAGTCAGCACTCCTAATCTCATCTGTACTCCCATCCATTGTTGACAATTTAGCCATTTCTCCCCGTTCTTGACTCCCCTCCCTACCTTCCCTCCATTACCCTATCCTCTTGCCTGCCCGGCCATACGCTAAGTAAATCTTCCCTGGAATTTTTTACTGATTTCATCCATTGAAATAAGCCCTATGCCCTATTCTTATACCAAATGATATATACAAGAAAGAAATAAGGTAAGTGAGAGTGCCATACACCTAGAACGGGCTAATTATCACCTGACAACACCTCACGTGCACTCGTTCGCTAATTTTCGCTGTTTATTTCAGCTTGAAATATGGTGTATAATCTATTTTCGTAATAAAAATATATATAAGAAAGGAAGGGAGAAGCTAAGTGATATTTACTCTCCTCCTCTTACTGACTCCCTTCAACCTCTGTCTCTTCGCCACACTGTTGCATCTTTATCTCTTTTCTATCGCTACTTTAATGGTCACTGCTCCTCTGAACTGTCTGCTTGCATTCCTCCACCTCTACGACGGACGCGTAGCACCCGTCTGGCAGCAAACTCTCATCCCTTTTCTGTCCAACTCTCTAATGCAAGAGTTAACCGTTACTCCCAGTCTTTCATTTATGCAACAGGTCAGCTCTGGAACTGTCTCCCTCTGTCTGTATTTCCTGCTGCCTATGATCTCCAGTCTTTCAAACACAGTGTGTCCAGGCATCTCAAAATGATCGGATCTTGAATTTGGCTCTCTATTGTATTTTGTTTTTCTCTTGGAGGGAACTGTTACTGCGGGCTCATGCCCTTTGGTTCCTTCTTTCTCGCATAAAAAAAAAAAAAAAAAAAACTACCTAATTATTGCAGGCCACCACACTGTATTCTATGCTAAGTAAATCTTCCCTGGAATTTTCCACTGATTTTATCCATTGAAATAAGCCCTATGCCCTATTCTTATACCAAATGATATGTACAAAAAAGAAATAAGGTAAGTGATAGTGCCATACTCCTGGAATTGGTTAATTATCACCTGACAACATCTCACGTGCACTCGTTCGCTAATTTTCGCTGTTTATTTCCCCTTGAAATATGCCGTATAATCTATTTTCGTAATAAATATACATATAAGGAGGGAAGGGAGAAGCCTAAGTGATATTTACATTCACCTGGAACTACCTAATTTATTATGTATTGTCTTGGTTTCCTGCCAATCATTTCATTGTTATATACAGTATTAGCAGGTCTCACAAGGCTAAAGTTGGTAGTATTGCACTCACCCAAGCCAGGCGGCAGGAGGCCACCACTATCAGTTCACTGTCCTCTTTCAAGGTGAAGGTATGTCTGATTTGCTCCTGCTAACTTCCGCCATTTTTCAGCCCCATGCAAAGGGCCCTGTGACCTATACCCCTTACTAAACTTCGTGTGGAAAGAGGTAAAGGGCTGACAATTGATAAAAGAGTGACTACGGTCTTTCTATTGAGTAAAACAGTGCAAGTGGAATTGTAAATAATGTGTAACCAGCAAGTGAAAGCAATGAATATAAATATACATGAACAGTGGAAAATAGTTTTATAAGTTACTTCAAGTGACAGTGCATGACACAGTGTAAATAAAATAGAAATGTAAATAACGTAAATAAAATAGAGAACGTAAATAGAAATGTAAATGAGTAGTATTATAAGAATACGAGTATATACCCTAGGAGTAATGAAAGTGAAAGTTTCACTCTAGCATGTATGAATCCTATGAGTTATGAGAGTGAAGGTGAAAGTGACATTCACTCTCAATGCTAGTATACAGGACGAGAAAGTGAATGCTACGTATTTTACTGAAAGAAATTGAATGCCTACAGTGACAATAAACTACTGTTACTGAAGGAAACTTATGGATAAAGACTAGATATATATAAGTGTTATATAGTAATAGAAATATAAACTGTGAGTGTTTTTATGAATAATAAACGACAGAACACCAGCGGCGAACTAGCGCAAGTGGGAAGGTCATACGCCCTCGTAATTTTCATTGCTTACACAGTGTTTTTTATTTTTGGAGTATGGATTCCAAACTATTTGAGAATCATAGAATAGTGTTTCTAGTGATAATATCAGACTGTGGTAATGTGGTTGAAAAGATTAGGAGAAATACACTGAGGTGGTTTGGACATGTGGAGAGAATGGAAAATGAAAGACTGACTAAGAGGGTGTATGTAGGTGAGGTGGAGGGAGGGAGAGGGAGGGGTAGACCGAGGATGAGATGGAGGGATGGAGTTGAGAGGTATATGAGGGAGAGGGGGGTGAGTTGGGGGGGAGGGTAGTCGAATGGCGGGTTGTCGGGAAGTGTAAAGTGGAGACTTTGTTACCCAACTCCAGAGGTCTCCACAAGTCCTATGGTACTTGACAAAGGCTCAACAAACACCCCAGGAGAAAGCTGAAGTATGTGCCATAAGCATATATGATTTTAATATTCTAGGACTAATAACTGATTTTTGGCAAATATTTTTAGAGAGTCTATCGAAGTGCAAATATGCCCACGGGAGCCGCAAGAAAAAGCAAAACACGCCCGCGATTAAAGGGTTAATATGAATGAGGAACAGGGTTGGTGCCAGAACTGATCCTTGCGGCACGCCGGCGTTAATTGAGTGGAAATTGGAATATACATCACCAACTTTTACTCTTATTTTTTTGTTGCTGAGATATGAGGAAATCAAAGGAACAAAAGAGTATAGTCCATAGCAAGGGAGTTTGGACAACAGGGAACGGTGCCACACTCTGTCAAAAGCTTTAGAAATATCCAGGGCAACTGCGTGAGTTTCTCCATGTAGGTCAACTGATTGATGGATGGTATGAGTCAGGAGGTTGAGTATGTCAGTGGTGGATCTTTCTTGGCGAAAACCATATTGTCTATCACTAATTAAGTTGCTGGATTCACGATGTTTAACTATATGCTTATTAATTACAGTTTCAAAAATCTTACCTAGAGAAGATGTGACAGCTATTGGTCTGTAATCAGAGGGGTCAGAGGATCTTCCTTTCTTTGGAATTGGGTGGATATTGGCTTTTTTCCATGAATTAGGGAATGAAGAAGTACGTACGCATAGTCTGAATAATTTAGCGAGAACAGAGGCAAGTTCTGGGGGACACTTTTTCAAAACAATTGGTGGAATTCCATCTGGGCTTGGAGCTTTGTTGGTAGGTAAATTGTAAAGGATGGATTTCATGTACCTTGTCTGTATTTTAAATGGAACAATGTTGGGAGAGTCAAGTTCTAGTGCTGGGACATTCTGGCTGGCTTCCTCTAAGGTAGAATTTCTGGCAAATGTTCTGGCAAAGGTATCTGCTTTCCCACATTGGTCATTTGTAGTGTTGCCATCTGGAGATTTTAGTGGGGGAATGGATGATGACTTGTTAAAGTTATTATTGAAAGAATTGAGAGTTGACCAGAATATTCTGTTGTCATTAGGGTTGTTAAGTAGTTTTGATGCTTGGTTTTGAAGAAAGTTTGATTTAGTAAGATTTATTACAGCTTTTGCATGGTTTCTAGCAATTTTCAATTGAGAGAGTGATTCAGATGTTTTTTATTTTAAGTAAGAGTTATATGCTGATGACTTGGGCTGTTGCTCTGGCACAGTTGCTATCAAACCATTTTGGAGAGTTCGATCTTTTAGTGATTACACACACACAAAGGCTCTCCATGTGACTTCACAGGCTCCTCTCAAAATACATCTACGTAGCGATATTAAACAGAGCCTCCTGAACACCTTTGATAACGTGTTTATTGCCGATCACGACAACTGGACATGACGTCACCATATCAAACAAACTCAGATGTAGTCAATTTAAAACCTTAAATAGCAGTGGAAGCCTAACTGGAAGTGCTGAACCCTAACTTTGGGGGCTTTATCCTCAGGACCCCCCATTGATTATAACCTACCGAACCTAGGGCAAACTAAGATGTGTATTACGTAAAACTGACGCCAATACAGTATCAAGCGTTAAGAGCGTTTGTTAGTCATTGGCACAGTTGTCACCAGGGTTGCCATCTGGTATTTTCGTTACCAAATGTGGGCCAATTTGGTCATGAAAAATTTGTTTGGTAATGAATCAGCATGATCCATTACCTAACGAGTTTTTCACATGTATGAAGATACAGAGGATGGAGACAGTGGATTGTGTGCTCTCTTTGATTAATCTGCTGCCCTACATAGTGCAAAAATAATCAACATGCTGCTAATTATAAGTTCATTAATTCATCATCCAATCCTACGTTGCTTCATGAGGAGTGTAGGAGCCCAGGGCTAGGCAAGTTGACCCTGACATTTAAGATGACAGTGACCAGCCTCACTCATCCCTGAGTGGCATTACGTGAGCATTAAACCCCAACCACTCATTGGATATAAACCTTCACCAGCTCATTCCAATTGGAGTCTCCATCATCAGTGGATCTAAAAGTTTAAAGGACTATAGTCAGTGTCAAGAAAAATATAAAATTTGTTTTTTCTAAGATATATTGCACAAGCTAACATAAGAAAACATAGAGGGAAGTGATATAAAAGAGGTAAATTATAAAAGCAGCATGCTTACTTTGCAAAATCAGAATAACAGTACAAAGGCTAACTATGCCAGATATGAAAAATACAAAGTAGGAGTTGACCTGCTAAAGTAGTTATTGGGTGAGTAGTGGGGTAGCTCTAGTCAGTTAGTGAGACATGGTCGAATTCTATAAATCAGGATAGATTTGACAGTGATGAGGTCAGAGTAGGACTGAATTGAGGTTAGTATCTGAAAATTGGCGGAAGAAAAGGGTGATCAGAATGGTGAGAATGCCCTCAGATAGAAAAGTAAGACAGTTTAGAAAGGAACCTTCCAGTCTGAATGAATTTACTTTGGTGCCTGTTTGGGGAGGAGGGGGGGAGGGCTTTGTAGAAAGGGTTTCCTTCATATGTTGCTACTGTTATAATTGGGCAACAGAGCTGCCTGGCTAGATAGATGTCTCTCAGCTCCTTCTGTTTTCCCCAAAATGTGGGTGATGAACTGCACAAGAAGGGTAATTTCAGCCTGTATTGGGTTTGCATTTGAATGAGCTTAGGGCCACAGTAGCACCAGCGCTTTGTGCCATTTCATCAGTATTGTATGTCCACAGGCCAATGTGATGCTGGAGTATGGTTTGGAGGATGCTGAGGGGTTACTTTCCAAAAACCTTGGCAATGCAACCAAGAACCTTACACAAGTTGAGCATGACCTTGACTTTTTAAGGTAAATAAAACTGGTTTGTACCCTTGTTTTCAGGTTAATTGAGTGTTTACCAAGAATTTAAGTTGGTGTGTGTGTGTGTGTGTGTGTGTGTGTGTGTGTGTGTGTGTGTGTGTGTGTGTGTGTGTGCGCACACGCTCGCTCATGCATGGATGCATGCATGCATCAGAGAGAGACAGACAGACAGAAGCCAATTTTCCAGCACCTTTGGTACCAAAGCCTTGCATGGATGCATGCATTCATCAGAGAGAGAGAGAGACAGACAGAAACCAATTTTCCGGGACCTTTGGTTCCAGAGCCTTGCCAGATGTACCGTTTTGCCAGACTAACCGAGACCACTTGTCAAATATAATAATTCAGCAGGGACCAACCGAGGTCACGTATAATTCAACAATACACCTCAGACCCACTATCCTTCAGTGTAATCACACTTATGTTCTAATTGAAGTTCAATTTGAGCTTTACATATGATGCAGTGTACCACACTATGTCACGGGTTGATGCCAGCAAGAGCATGTTGCCAGAAAGATTTGCCCCTGCTACCTAGTGGTGGACCTGTTGAGGGGAGGCGTGATGTGGGCTCTGCCAGAATAGTTTTTGGGACCGGGATGGGATGGGGCTCAGATCTGTGCTAGAAGGCACAGGGCATTGTGGCTCCCAGGCTGTTGCTTCCACCCAATAGAGAGGGGCCAGAATCTGGGTGTAGCACTCTAGGAGGCATCCCTATCAGTGGGTGTATAATGGCAGGGTAGTTACAGTGCCAAGGCATGCTTGGAAGGTGTCCTGGTAGCTCTCCTGGCAGGAAGCCCTGAGGCCACTGCAGTAGCCGCAAGTCATGGCTGGTGGGCTATGGGTCCCAGATCCCATGAATGGACTTGGGATTGTGCATGTAGGCAGGGCCTGTGGTCTCACCTCCCTATTTAATTTTAATGCCGCGACAAAAAATGAGAAAAAGTTGAAGCCCATTACAGTACTGTAATACTAAATCACTGAAGGGGATCAAAGTGGCATCATGGAATGTGGGTAGTTTGAAGGGTAGAGCAGGGGAAATGGTCAAAGCAGTGAGTAGGAGGTAGGTGGATGTTGGCTGTGTACAGGAGGTTAGGTGTAGGGGAGGATCAGCCAGGAGGGGTTATTGGTATAAGATATTTTGGCAGGGAAGGGCAGATGGATATGATGGTGTGGGCATGCTGGTTAAGGAAAAATTGGTGGAATATGTTATGAATGTAATGAGAGTGAATGAAAGGATTATAATAGTGAACATTTTGTTCAGTAGGCAGACAGTTTCATTCACACCTGCATATGCTCCATAGGCTTGGATGAAGAAGAAAAATATAGATCCTGGGATGACTTAATAATGTGTGGTAAGTGACATAGGGGATGATGAGACTGTAGTTTTGAGAGGGGACTTGAGTGGTCATGTAAGTGAAGCGGCTTAAGGATATTGAAGGGTTACATGGGGGATGCGCATATGGTATGAGAAATGAGGAAGGGGAAAGGAAAGTCAGGTTTTAGAAGGCAATAAAATTGATTGTGTGCAACACGCATTTCAGTAAAAGAAAGGGAGGAGGCTGTAGCACCAGCCGAACTGGGTGGTACTCCTGAGGGAAAAGGGAATGCTGGTGATAGGGAAAGCTGGAGCTCCTGTTTCACTAGCTACCTAACCATCCCCCTTTGCTGACCTTTTCAGTGTGACACTCTCATGGAGAGTAGGCCAGCATGCTCTCCCAACCATTTCCTCTAATTATTGTATGCACAACATAACATGTACTTTACATATCACACAGCGTACCCCACTACGTTACAGGGGTTGACACCAGCAAGGGCATGCGGCCAGAAAACTTTGCCCCTGCTACCTAGTGGCGGACTTTTGGGTGGAAGCGTGACTGGGGTTCTGCTGGCATTGACCATGGGTCTGGGGTGAGACAGGTCTCAAACCTGTGCTAGAGGGTACAGGGATTGCGGTTCCCAGGCTGCCACTTCAGCCCAATAGAGAGGGTCCCAAACCTGCAAGTAGCACCCCAGGAGGCTACCCTATCAATGGGTGCATAATGGTGGGGCAGTTACAGTGCCAAGGCGCGCTTGGAGGGTGGCTCTGTAGCTGTCCTGCCAGGGTGCCCCAAGGCCACTACCAGAGCCACTGGTAAGGCTGGTGGGCAAGGGGCCCATTGCCTGGACCTGGGACTGTGCAGTGGGTAGGGCCTGTGGCATGTTTTTCCCCCTTCACTATTACCGACTGTGACCAAGTACAGTGTTACCTCGATGTACGATACCCCTAGATGTGATACCCCGGCTCAACGATGGGGGTAGAAATTGCACCATGCCCTGCCTAACGACGACCAAACTCCAGTTTAATGATGGTTTTTTATTTATTTATTTTTTTAACCAGTTTTGATGATACAGTATTTTAGACTAAAATTGTGTGTTTAGGCTGATTTATAAACTGATTTTAGACTTAGATGAATGTGTTTAAGCTATAGGTGGGGTGAACATTTTCATTTTGGGGTACAGTTTACTAAGCTTGGTTTTTTTGCAGATATATTTGACGATTTTAAGATTTTATTTATTGGTTTTAGTGAGTTATTTACAGGTGTTAGGCTTAGGTTAGCTTCTTTGACAGCTGTTTGGTCATTTAGATTGGCTTTAAACTGTTTTTGGGCTCATTTGGGTGGGTTTTGGGCTTGGTTTGGGGGGGAATCTCCAGGCTGGTAAATGCTCCACATTACATGTTAATTCCCCGATATATGATACCCTGCCCAGCGATGAGATTTTACCTAACCAGTTACATTGTTAAGGCAGGGTATGCCTGTACAAGAATGAGTTTCAAAGCAAGCCTGAGAACATTAAATCACCCAAGGGGTTGAGAGTGGGTTCATGGAATGTAGGAAGTTTAAGGGGCAGAGCAGGGGAAGTGATTGAGGCATTCAGTAGGAGGTGGGTGGATGTGGGATGTTTGCAGGAAGTCCAGTACAGGGGTGGATCAGCCAGAAAGATTGCTGGGAAGGATTGCTATTATAAGCTGTTTTGGCCGGGGGGGAACAGACGGCTATGAGGGTGTGGGTGTGTTGGTTGCAGAGAAATTGGTGGAATATGTTATGAATGGTATGAGAGTATATGATAGGATATTATTAGTGAAAACTTTGTTTGGTGGAATGATGCTGTCTGGACGTTGCTACTCCTCACCCTGCCCTAGGGTGGGAGAGGAGGTCCGGATGATGATGATAAATGATGCTTGCAACTCTGTCGTCACATGCTTCACAAGCAGGCTTGGATGGGGTAGAGAAGGATAGATTTTGAGATGACTTAATACATGTAGTAGGTGGTATGGGGGATGATGATATCGTAGTTTTGGGAGGGGACTTAAATGGTCATGTAGGTGAAGCAGCTCAAGGATATGAAGGAGTACATGGGGGATGTGCATATGGTACAAGAAATGAGCAAGGGGAAAGGATACTCGAGTTTGGGGAGGCAGTGCACATGATTGTTCACATTTTAGGAAAAGAGAGCGTAAGTTGACTACGTATGAATCTAGGGGAAATAGCAGTCAGATAGATTATTTTCTAGTCAGGAGGGCTGATAAGAGGTTAGTGAGGGATGTCAAAGTTATGGGAAGCGAGGAGTGTGTGCAGCAGCACAGATTACTTATCTGTGACATGGTACTTAAAAAGTGAGTGAAAAAAAAGAGGACTTATGTACCTAGGAGGAAAATATGGAAGCTGGAAAATCAAGCAGTAAGGGATCCTTTCTATAGTGAGATGATGAGAGTGGTGGCTGAACAAGGAGCCATTGACAGTGGCATTAATGAACAGTACAGAGCCCTCAAAAACAACCTCTTGAGAGTTATTGATGCAGTATTCGGTTGGACAAGAGGCCCACCAAGACATAAAGTAACTTGATGATGGAATGAGGGTGTACAAGCTACAGTTAAGGAGAAAAGAAGGCTTTTCTGGGAATGGAAGAAGGGTGGTAACAAAGAGGAATACTTGGCTACCAAGCGTAGGGCTACAAGAGAGGTATACAGGATGAAGTCTGAGTCACAGAGACTTTAACTTGATAACCTAAATTGTGTGGAAAGGAAGAATATGATATTTAAGGTGGTAAATCTGGTGAAGAAGGAGAATTGGTATATTACTGTATAGTTGAGCAGTGTGTGAAGAATGATGAAGGAAGGTTAGCGATGAACAGTGGGGATACTCGTATTAAAGACGCATGGAGAGAGCATTATTGCCAGTTGTTGAATGAGGAGTTTGACTAGGACAGGGAAGGTTTGGAGCCAGCAGATCCAGTGTTTGGCCCTTGGCCTTTGATTGATGGTGCTACTGTGAAGCAATAGGCAGGATGTAGGTGAGGAAGGCAGCAGGTGTGTCTGGGTTGACTGCCAAAATGTTGAAGGCCTCAGGAGATAAAGGAGTGAGGTTAGTCACTAACCTTATAAATATGATTATACAGTATATAAATGTGTTGTCCCAGATGATTGGCTGAAGATTATAAATGTAAATGTGTACACGGAGAAGGGTGATACCCTGGCAAGAGGAAATTATTGAGGTATAAACCTTTTAGATCAGATAATGAAGGTAATGGAGAGAGTTCTAGAAGGTATGATTAGAGAAAGAGTGAATATTGATGAGATGCAGTTTGAGTTTATGCCAGGCGGTGGGACCAATGATGCCATATTCATTGTTCAACAGCTTCAGGAAAAATATACAGGAAAGAAAAGGGAACTGTACTTTGTTTTTGTTGATTTGGAGAAGGTCTTTGACAGTCCCTAGAGGCATGGTGAAGTAGGAAATGAAAAAGCTTGGGATTGAGGAGTGGCTGGTTAGGATGGTTATGGCCATGTATGTGGGTGCTCTCACCCAGGTAAGAGTGAATGGAGGTTTGAATGATGAGTTTTCAGTGAATGCTGGTGTGCATCAGGGGTCACTTTTGAGTCCTTTGTTGTTTATCAAGGTACAGTACTTGAAGCCCTCTCACGTGACTTCAGAAACAGACTCCCGTGGGAGATGTTGTATGCAGATGATGTGGTGTTGATTGCAGAGAATGAAAGGGAGGCGGAAGAAAGATTTAGGAAGTGGAGAGATGGTATGGGGCACAAGGGCTTAAGAGCAAATGCAGATGAAACAAGTGATGATATCAAGGGTTGGTGGTGGTACCGTCAATGAAGAGAGAGTGGCCATGTGCAGTCTGCTACAAGGGAGTGGGAAGTAATTCCATCTTATGCAGTGTTTGTGATAAGTGGTTGCATAAGAGTTGTAGTTGTATTAGAGGTAGACTACGAAATAATGCTGATTTTTTGTGTGCGGTGTGTTGGGGACAGTAGGTGGAGATTGTCAGGCGTGAAAGGATTGAATTTTCTGGTGAATCTCTTGAGTGTGTGGAAGAGTTTTGTTATTTGGGAGACATTTTATGTGCTGGAGGTAGGGCTGGAGCTAGCTCTGTTGCTAGGGTGAGGAGTGGTTGGAAGAAATTCAGGGAGCTGTTGCTTCTTCTGACACTGAGAGGGCTCTCCCTTCATGCTAAGGGATGTTTGTATGCAGCATGTGTTAGGAGTGTAATGCTGTATAGTTGTGAGACCTGGGCAGTAAAGGAGGAGGATATTCGCATGCTCAAGCATACAGAAATTACAGTGATTAGTTGGATGTACAGTGCATCCCTGAGTGTAGGGCCTGGGGGGGGCTATGTTGCAATGGAAGAGTTCAGCGGTAGGATGGGACTGGAGTGTATTGGTGTTGTGATGAGAAGAGGTAGATTGATGTGGAGACATGTTATGTGCTGGAGGTGGGACTTGAGCTAGCTCTGCGACTAGAGTGAGGAGTGGTTGGAAGAAGTTCAGGGAGCTGTTGCCTCTCCTGATTTTGAGAGGGTACTCCTTCCATGCTCAGGGGTCTTTGGATGTGGCATGTGTTAGGAGTGTAATGCTGTATGGTAGTGAGACCTAGGCAGTAATGGAGGAGGATAATTGCAGGCTTAAACATACAGAAATGACAGTGATTAGGTGGATGTGCTGTGCATCTTTGCAGTGAGGCCTGGGGTCCATGATGGAAGAGTTAAGAGGAAGGATAGGACTGAAATGTGTTGGTGTTGTGATGAGGAGAGGTAGATTGAGATGGTTTGGGCATGTGGAGAGGATGAGGAATGACAGTTGGATGCAGAAAGTGAGAAGTGTTAAGGTTGGGGGTAAGGTTGGAGGAGGCAGACCAAAAAAGATCTGGAATGAGGTCATAGAGTGTGGTGGGAAAAAAAAATGACCTTGCAAAATCTCTCTCTCTCCATCTGTCTCTGTCTGTCTGTCTCTCTCTCTCATTTGATGTACAATATTTTCTAGGGATGTGCCAATAGTATCGGTATTAGCAGTATCGGCCTTTTTTTGTAGTATCGGTATCGGTATCGGCGTGTTAAAAATATGGCCGATACTCCGATACTTTTCTGGTTTATTATGTGATTCAAGACACTCATGTTTCATGACACTGATAAACAGATAGTTATGATATTATATTACATTATACTGTAATTACATGTATGATGTAACATTATCATGTATTAATATTATATATCGATTACCATATTGCTCCTGCATTAACAACACTTACGTTACCGGCATTAAATAAGTCAAAATCAAATCAAATAAATAAAATCAAAATAAAAAAGTATCAGTATCGGTATTGGTATTGGCAAAGTATCGGCCATGTTAGTATTGGAGTATCGGTATCGGCTGAAAAGTGGGTATTGGTTTAGTCATCGGCCAGCATCTTGGTATCAGCACATCTCTAATATTTTCTTCTCATACTGTCATGATATTTTTTTCCCCACCTCATACTGTACTCAAAACTGCAATCACTCTACTCCCCACTTGTCTGCTGTTGTCACTTTTGTCTCCCTTTCCACCAGGAACCAGTGCACAACTACTGAAGTCACAATGGCTCGCATTTATAACTGGGATGTTAAGAGGCGCCGTGCACAAAAGGCCACAGCAGAGGATAAGCCAAAAGGAAAAGGACGGGGGAAGGATGACAAATGAAAATAAGGGAGAGTGAGAAGCCATAGGGAACATGCAGATGTGTTCTGTTATTTCCAGTCATCTCCGTTGCCTACCTTGTTTCCTGGCTTTCATCAGCGCTATTCTCTTCCTTAAATATTCGTTCTCATACCAAAAGTGACCGGGAAGGAAGCTGCATGTACAGAAATGGTCCCTGTTTATGTGAAATTGATGTTCTTAGAAAAACACACACACACACACACACACACACACACACACACACACACACACACACACATACACACACACACACACAGAGTTTGATTGCTCATAGATTGGTGGTGTGCCTTGCAAGTGATATTCAGGGTGCCACCAGGAATGTTACTGTACATCACCTGTAACATCTCACATTCATCATATCAGAAGGACTTGGGATGACACTGTTTGTTGTAGTTCCTAATATAAATTGTGATCATTTTCGGGCTTTTGTAATATGGTACCCTCACAAAACTTTTTCCAGTAATTTCTTATATTTTCATGACCACTTGCCATGCACTTCTTGTTATTACTGGTTTATTTTATTTTGCACGTCTCTTGTTTTTATTACTACAGATTTTTGTGTTTATAAATGTTGTTCACTGACATTGTTTTATTTCTGTAGTACTCTTTGTTCCAGTCTTTTATATTAGGTATGTGATATTAGCATTTGTATATCCTTTTCTTTGCCCATTTACTTTACTATGCCTTTACAGTAAGCTCTTTATGTAACAGACTAAACAGGAGTAATAGTTTTTTATTAAATTCAGAAATTCATTAGATTCAATGTTTGATAGCCATCTTAATTAATGAACCCATGTTTGTTTTGAACAGTACTTACCAGGGTTGGTTAAGATACATAATGGTCGTGTACAACTGTCTATTGTATATATACATATATACTTTAAATCACTAAAATTTTTGTCACAAATGAATTACAGTATAGTAAGTCAGTAAAATTGGATGAGCAAGTGACAGAGTCATGGTGGAAGTGTTTACACAATATTTGGCAGAGCAAGACAAAAGCTGTAGGACAGTTAATTTAGCCACATCTGCCATATTTTCCAAACAGTTTGTGGTAAGTGAGATGTTTATTTGGTTGGGTCTAAGAGTTTGTTCAAGACAAATTTCAGTTAATGGAGGTCCATTGTACAGAGAATTTACTGTATCTTCAAGTGCATAATTCTCAACTAAAACCTATTAAACTTTGAATCCCCAGAATTGAAGCTTGAGTCTTTTTTAAAGGGTCAGGCTTATTGAATATTAGATAGTGTAGATATGATTGTAGCTGAGTTGGTAAATACTGGATCAGTCAAATTTAACTTACGGTAGAACTTCGATTATTCTTATAGAGCTATTGCTAAGGCTTTTAAAATCACTTGACTTTTGGGTGATCACTGCCAATTTTTACCAGATTTGTACCGGATGCTTCTCTGCTTTATTTAGATTACTAATAATTGGGAACAGACTGGGAATACCAACCAAAAAAGCAAAGCAAAGTTACAAAACCAGCATAATAGGCATAAACCAAATTAATAAGTCAGTGAAATCTGGACAGTGGAGTTAAAGTCTTGAGTAAACAGTGCCTGGTAGGTATTTTAGATAATTGAATTTCTGCTGTAGTTGCTTTTGCACTGCTAAAATCCATAAGTAAAATTGCTGCTGACCCAAACTTGATGAGCCACTGTGTATATCTGACACTGCTGATGTGCTGTTTGAAAATCTGCATATTATATCATAATTGTAACTGCTTTATTTTTATTTATTTATTAACTTTTTTTATTGCCATTAAAAATTCAGCTGGTGCCCACTGAGGAGGCCTTATAATTTTTTTTACCTCATCTATTTCCTATGTTTTTCTTGTTCTAGTTTCCATGTGATGTATTATTTCTTGTGACAAAGCAGGAATTCACACTTTACCTGTACTTCAGATCAATAAACCTACTAGCAAAATATAGTTTTCCTTACCTCAGTCTGCAGTATATCATTGTAAATGTTCTTTAACCCCTGACCGCCAGCTGAAGAGTATAGCAGTCACGATTTAGGGCGCAGAGTAACACCGGTTGACTTGTATAGCTGCAAGCATCTCCTCGCCACCCTTTGAGCTTTAACTAATCCATACTCATCGACGGGACCACCTGGAGACATGGGAATACTTTCATTTGAAAGAGGAAGAGTTGTTGATTCTTATATATCTTAAATTTTTTCTCTAGCTGTTACAGTTTGGCAGATATTAGGGTTTAAAGTAAGAGTATTTTTTCCATCACGGATATCCCTCGTAGGGAGGAGCGTGCAACATCGGAAAACCCCCGGTGTGTAGGGGTTAAGAAGTGATGTTGAAATAAAAATTGCAGTGGCAGTGTAACACTACTTGGAGATTTTGACACTGCTTCCTGGATTAAATGCTGGGACAAGGTGAGGGAAAAATTAGCAAACAGATCATGCAATGATTGTGTATCTTGTAATTATTGCATTTATTTAGCTTCATGAAAATCATCATCATCATCATCATCATCTAATCCTGTGTTGCCCCGCGAGGAGTGTAGGAGCCCGGGGCTAGGCAAGTTGGTCCTGGCATTTAAGATGAGAGCGACCAGGCTCCCACATCCCCAAGTGGCATTACGTGAACAGTCACCTCTTGGATATAAACCTGCACAAGCTCAATCCAGCTGGAACGCCTTAATTACCTACTAAACCACTAAGTGCCAGAATTTGGTTATATGGTTATCACCCAGCATAGTAAATGGTTTCCTGTTGTAATAATTTACCATTTTGTAAATGATTATTCTTCATACTCTGATATACTGTACAGTATACTGTATGTGGCATCTTGTGCAAGAAAGCCGAGCTGGCCCATTTCCATAAGTTTTCCATTTCCTGTTGTCCAAGAGTACAAGAAAGGTTCAACTGGTGAGAGCAGCTAAGGGAAATATGGCTGTCTAGTGGGTATAAATAAGGTGGTCAGTGTACATGCATCAACCCTTGCTGAAACTAGCATACTTGGTAATTTTTGACCATGCCTTTGACAACTACCACCCAATAAACAGATAGTTTTTTCTGTGCCAACCAGTGGTGGGACTGACTTGTATCTCCTCATTTTACTGTAAAGCGTGTGTATAAAGTGGTAGAGTGTTATTGTACACTACAGTACTGTATAGAAGAGTAAGAATTCTCAGTACCCCTCCTCTACTTTTAAGAATACATACTGTACAGCAGGTAAGGGTATATTTTTAATTTCTTTTTATTTAGATCAGGATTTTCAGTGCTCAGTTACCGTACAATATGTGTTAAACTGTGTTGCAATGTTGGTTCTTTTTGTTATGTCTGTACCAAGTAGTGTTTTTAGCATGTAAAGTCCCCAACAATGAATTAGGCATCTATGTTGGGGAAAAACTGAGGATTGTACTGTGAGCTGATATGGCAACAGAGGTGTCGGGAAACGAAACTGTTAATGCAATTATGTTGATTTCTTGTTTGTGACCAGCGTTGACACAGTGACTGGATTTCTAATATGGTGCCATTGTGTAACTTTAGCTTGGTAATGTTGAGAAATTACATAATTGTGCTTTTGCTGTTTATTGAGTAGTTGACACAGCTCAATAAAAATATGTTCTATATATTGTACTGTACATGGGGCGCGCTTTCTACTTGAACTCCTAATTTGCTGGCAACCCACTATCCATGGCTGTGATCAACATCAAAGTGCATACTTGGCAAGATTTGTTATGTGACCGTAGCATCTCTTGAATAGAAAAAAGTCATAAGCAATAGTGAGGCAACACATGCACATATATGCATAATAAACGATATATAATCTGCAGGACCGCTTGTGCTGTCCATGTTGTGTCTTTGTAGAGAATGGATGTGTAAATGTAAGTGATAAGACTTCCTCCATGGCTTTCAGTTCTGTCTATGCAGATTTGTGAATAATATTGCATCTAATGTATGGAATCTAGTCTATGTGTGTGACCTGTGTTTCTTGTAAGGGCACAATGTGTATGTTGTGCTTGTAAGAAAGTATTCAGTTTGAGGTATTTTGGAGTGGAGGCTGTCAATCATTCCTCCACATAAGGCTTGTCAAGCCGTCTGTGACTCTGGACAGAGATTATCAAGTATATTCAAGTGGTGTCAGAAGTGGGACATGAAGTTGAATCCTTCAAAAACTAAGAGTCCGTTAGTCACTCTTGATCACCATCTTCTCATGGCACTCTCTATCTGAATGGTTCTGCTTTATGTGAGTCCAGTGAGTTACAAGTTCTTGGTGGTATGTTAGATTTCAAACTGACATTTGAAAGCCTTGTCTGCTCCGTGATTTCAACAGCTGCCCATTAATGGGGGTAGACTGTAGCACCAGTCGAGCAGGGCAGTACTCCCAAGGTGGATGGAAAGCTGATGACACGGAGAGCTGGAGCTCCATTTCGTCAGCCCTTAGGACTAGCTTCTGACCATCCCCTTTTGCTGAACTTTCTTGGTGTTTCAGTAACACAGAGGGTAGGCCAATGCAGGTTCCTCTAACTGTTGGCACCAAACTACATGCACATTACACACTACACTTCCTATTCAAAAATTCAAACAAAAAAACATGGCATCTCAATACACAGCCTCGGATTCCCTGGGGGGTGATCATCAAAGTCCCCACCATCCACCCTCTCCTGGCGAATACCCAGTGAGATGCCTGGAACAACTGTCCAACTCACTTCTTCATTTTTGCAACCTTCACAGCCATTCCTATAACTTTCTCTCTGATGAGCACCACCTCTCCTCCTCTAAACTTCACCTTCATCTTCCTAAATGAGACTCTGCTGTTTGAGGCAACTGATAACAAACCTTTCTCTGTATCCTCCTATTTTCTGTATACTCATTTCAAAGCCAAAGGTGGCTGTTGTGCATATGTGCGCAACGATATAGCTTGCTCTTTTGTTCCTGAACTTGAATCTTCTGAATTCTCTACACTCTGGCTTCGGCTTTCCTGTCTTTCTCTGACTAAATATATCTGTGCTGTTTACTTATCCCTTAATTCTACTGATCATATTTCTTTGACTACCTTACTTCTATGATGGAACATATCCTATCCATTTCTCCTTTCTCTGAAATCTCCATTCTAGGAGATTTCAATGTTCACCACCACTGTTGGATCCTTTCTTCACTCATCCATCTGGTGAACAAGCCTACATCTTTTCTCTCCTTAATGACCTAGAGCAGCTTGTACACCCATCCCATATCCTTGCAGCCTTGGAGAGAGCACCAAAATACTTGACCTCTCCCTTGCGGCCTGTAGCCGCTCCCGCCTTCATCAGACGGCCTGTGGCCGCTCCGAAGGTGTTTCCCCTAAGACGGCCTGTAGCCGCTCACCCCTCCTGGAGGAGACAGCCTGTAGCCGCTCTGAGGGTAACGAGGAGACGGCCTGTAGCCGCTCCCGCCTTCATCAGATGTCCTGTAGCCACTCCGAAGGTGTTCCCCCTGAGACGGCCTGTAGCTGCTCAACACCCCTCCTGCAGGAGACGGCCTATAGCCGCTCTCGCCTTCGTCAGACGGCTTGTAGCCACTCCGAAGGTGCCCCTGGGTTTGCTGGCAGCCACCCACTCTCTCAGGCCACGGCCAGTAGCTGGGCTTTGGCACCGGCCTGTTGCCATGCCCCTAGGAATCCACGGCCAGTAGCTGGGCCCTACAGCAGGAGATGGCCTGTGGCCACTCTGCCGCCTGTAGCTGATGCCTGTTCCCCGACCCCTGACACAGAGGGGGTCTCGGGCATAGAGGAGTACTGGAGAGTCCCTGTAATCTCGCCTGGCCTCTGCTCCCTACAACTGGCTCAGGAGGAGACCCACCTGATGGACCTTGATGCAGACCGGTGCCGCAGCCCCTTCCTGTCGGCGCCGCCAAGCCCCGGGGACCGCAGCCCTTGGGAACCCCAGGCCGCCCCCAGAACTCCCAGGCAGGAACTCCCCACACCTCAACGGCAGAGGTCCTCATCCTCCATCAGGAGCCTGAATGACCATTTCATGCAATTGTTCGGCCCCAGTCCTGAGGGCCACACTCCTGTCCCCAGCTCTGAGAGCACTGGACCTTTCGCCACCCACAGCCCTGGACGAGAAGAGATGCCCCTGCATTTAGTCTAGTGTCCTCTCAGTATGGAGACCCCTGGTTGTGCCCAGCCCCGTCAGTAGTGGAGCTGTGCCACCCTTCCACCCGCGCCCCAGGAGCCAGACGCAGACCGGGGTGACCCTAACTGTGAAATATCAGTGATCAAACAGTGCCTCGGCAGAAAAGTGAATTGACGTTGTTGCAGGAAACAGCGACAATATCCAGTGTTGGAGAGCATAATAGATACAATGAATAGTGTATAGAATAATACAGTGACATGATCAAAGTGGTAGAGAAAGTGATGGTAATTAGTCAAAAGCAGAATACGAGTGGAGGGTAATAAAGTAAACACACTGCCATCAGAAATTATCTCGTACTACCATAAATAAAATCAGACCCCAGTGCCTTACACCACCCTCCCCAGCGTGAAATAATCTTAGCAACTCCACACGTATAGAAATCCTGGACTTTCCTAATTGTGACCGCTCTGCCTTAAGTGCTATTCATTGGACTCAAAATAGTATCCTGCGAGATACTACTAACCATATCTAGATATGAGAGTTTATAATCACCCAGTACAGTATACGTGTGTCTGTAACATCTACTTATTCCCTGTCTAACTAAGCAATACACATGTAAGGTTGTTGCCTGGAGTTTTTGTATCCTGCCTCTCTCTTATTTGTCTAAGCCCCGGTCTCGAAAGAGAGCCCCGCTATACGCTAGGCATTTACGAAACGGGAAGCCGAACCTAAAACACCTAGCATTACTCCACCACTTTTATATTGTCACTGGTGCTTCTCTCACTGACTTCCTTTACATGGTTAATTCACTGCTCTGCCTTCACGTCCCTAAGTCACGGACACTGTGCTTTCACTGTCACTCCTTTCGGGTCTGGGTGTCGTGGCGGTCAGGTACAAGGGCGGCGGAGGTGACCCAGCCTCACTACTGACAGGGCTGGGTTCCGCCGGGGGCCTCTGTGCTCAGGGGCCACGGGATCACGCATTGAGGCGTCCTCTCTCATCTTGGGCTGAGGTGGTGAAGGGCCCCACACTTTCAGGGCTTGGGGTGGGAATATGGCCCTCAGGGCTGGGGCTGAATAACTGCCTGAACTTCTTGTTCAGGTGCCTGACGGAGGACGAAGATCTCCAGCGTCTGGGTGTAGGGAGATCCCACCCTGAGGTCCTGGAGGCGGTCTGGAGGTCTCGAGGGCTGCGGTCCCCGGTGTTCGGAGATGCTGTCAGGAGGGGGCTGTGGCACTGGCCTACGTCAGGGTCCGTGAAGTGAGTCCTCTCCAGATCCGGCTGCAGGGAGAAGAGTCCAGGGGAAGTCACGGGGCCTCTCCAGTACTCCTCCAGGCTGGGGACTCCCTCTGAGTCGTAAGATGGTGAACAGGAGTCAGCACCTGACGAGAAGCGGCTACAGGCCGTCTCCTGCCATAGGGCCCGGCTATTGGTTGTGGCCTTCTAGGGGCTCGGCTACAGGCCATCGCTAAGGCCCGGGTACTGGCCGTGCCCTGGGGAAGGGAGCAGCTACAAGCCGACTCAGGGACACCTTCAGAGAGGCTACAGGCCATCTCCTGACAAAGGCGGGAGTGGCTACGGGCCGTCTCTTGATTTCCCTCAGAACGGCTACAGGCCATCTCCTTCAGGAGGGTTGAGCGGCTACAGGCTGTCTTGGGAAGGGCACCTTCGGAGCGGCTACAGGCCATCTCCTGAATAAGGTAGGAGCAGCTACAGGCTGTCTCCTGTTTTCCCTTAGGGTGGCTACAGGCCGTCTCCTTCAGGAGGGTTGAGCAGCTACGGGCCATCTCGGGAAGGGCACCTTCAGAGCAGCTACAGGCCGTCTCCTGACAAAGGCGGGAGCGGCTACAGGCTGTCTCCTGTTTTCCCTCAGAGCAGCTACACGCTGTCTCCTTCAGGAGGGTTGAGCGGCTCCTGGCCGACTCAGGGGTGCTGACTAGAGCTGGAGTAACAGCTCCATCCCAATGTTGGTTGGGGAATGCTCGCCCGGAAGGTAGTCTTGTATTCCTGCTATGGTGGCGGCGGGCGAGCTCTGGGTCATAGGGGTGCGCGGCCCAGGCGGACTTATGTCGTTGTCGCCCTAAGTCCCGGCGTGTTGTTGTTGCTCCTCTGTGGGCTCCTTCTGGGGGCGTTAGATCGCCCCCTGTGGCACTATACTGCATTTTATTTACAATATGTCTCTACAGTATCACGATGAGTATTTCACAGAAATGTTCAGGCACATGACATGTGACACATACGTACACAACAGAGCTCAGTGTCTCCAGCACAACAGAGATGACAATATATATATCCGACCTTAAGCCTATGTGTCTGCGTCACAGACGAAAGCCTAGCTAATATAATATACTCTCGTTGCATAGACGAAGCCCTAGCTAACATGGTCCATACCACGACACATATAGGGGAATATATATATATGGTCTCACACTGACAGTCGCTGGGTGGGGGGGGTTTAATGAGACTAGGGTGGGTGTACTCTCATGGGAATGGAGAGAAGGAGGAGGGGAAGTTAATGGGAGTCCAAAGGTGTGGGTTACGATGACGTCGTCTGTTTGGTGGGGACGTACCAAGGCCGTCTATAGTCCCTTATAGACGGCCTTGGACGTACACAACAGAGCTCAGTGGCTCCAGCACAATTGAGATGACAATGTATATACTCGACCTCAAGACTAGGTGTCCGTATCACAGAGATAAAAGCCTTGTTAATATAGTATGCTCGCATTACATAGATGAAGCCCTGGCTAACTTAATCCATACCGTGTTACATATAAGGGAATATATTAAAATGCGTGACTTATAGAACAGTGCCCTCGAAATATACCATAGTGCCCCCAACAACGGGGCAAGCAAGATACAGCCCTGTATGCCCGGGAATGTGCCGACACCCCCACATGGACCCCACGGGGTAGCCGCCACCAGTTGGAACAACTCTCGGCAACAGCGACATATGTCAGCCTAGGCCGTGCGCCCCTAGGTCACGCAGCCACCACGCCATCATCGTCGTAGGAGAAGGACACTACCTTCATGGAGTGGGATTGTTGAACCAGCTAGGGGTGGAGTTGTCATAGACACTCCAGATGGCGCCCCTCTTCGTGAGACGGCCTATTGTCGATCCGAAAGTGTTCCGGTAGAGAAGGCCTATTGTCGCTCCCGCCCTTGTGAGATGGCCTATTGTCGCTCCGAAAGTGTTCCGGTAGAGATGGCCTATTGTCGCTCCCCTCCTCGTGAGACGGCCTATTGTCGCTCCGAAAGTGTTCCGGTAGAGACGACCTATTGTCGCTCCCACCCTCGTGAGACGGCCTATTGTCGCTCCGAAAGCGTTTCGGTAGAGACGGCCTATTGTCGCTCCTCTCCTCCTGAGACGGCCTATTGTCGCTCCAAAAGTGTTCCGGTAGAGACGGCCTATTGTCGCTCCAAAAGTGTTCCGGTAGAGACGGCCTATTGTCGCTCCAAAAGTGTTCCAGTAGAGACGGCCTATTGTCGCTCCAAAAGTGTTCCGGTAGAGACGGCCTATTGTCGCTCCAAAAGTGTTCCGGTAGAGACGGCCTATTGTCGCTCCCCTCCTCGTGAGATGGCCTATTGTCGTTCAGAAAGTGTCCCGGTAGAGACGACCTATTGTCCCTTCCGCTCTCGTGAGACGGCCTATTGTTGCTCCGAAAGTGTTCCGGTAGAGACGACCTATTGTCGCTCCCCTCCTCGTGAGACGGCCTATTGTTGCTCCGAAAGTGTACTGGTAGAGACAGCCTATTGTCGCTCCCCTCCTCGTAAGACGACCTATTGTCTCTCCGAGGCTGCACAGAAAGAGGCAAGGAGCAAGACGTCACTCCGGCAGGAGACAGGAGCCCAGGCCTCCCATCCCAGAGTGGCCCAGACAGGCCTCACAGCCTCCCCTGGCCTCCGCTCCCTACGTCTGGCTCTAGAGCAGACGCACCTGATGGGCCCCAGTGGAAGTCGATGCCGCAGCCCTCCTCTGTCGGTGCCCCTAGATGCTGGAGACCGCAGTCCGCAGTCTCTCTCGATTCTCCCCAGGACACCCGGGCGCGATCTCCATACGCCCCTACGACGACGAACGGCTCCCACTTCCGGCCGAGACTTACAACAGAGGTTCCTGGAGCTATTCGGCTCCAGTCCCGAGGGCCACACTCCTGAGCCAAGCCCGGGCGCCACAGGTAGTCCAGGACGCGAGAGGACGCCCTTACGAGTTGTCCCGTGCCCTCTTGGTACGCCTCCCCTTGACGGTGCCCCTAGCCCGGCAGGATTGCCGACGGCATGTTCCCGCCTATCCCCACGATGAATACGTGTGATGTTACAGTGCGAGTGATTTAGGTTAAGTGTGATTTCCCCTAGTATAGTATTGTGCAGTGACTTAATATAGCGAATATCGGGGCGAGTAAGATCACAGTGAGAGAATAAAGGACGAGTGTGTGGAACAAGATCTGACGAACTACATTTATGAGTGACGTCCCTTATATGTAATTAATAAGCCTGTGCCGCCTGGAGATTCCTCTGTAGTGACATAACCCTACTACTGTGAGCTCTAAAGAAATATTACGAGAGAGTATTAGTGATATTCCCCCACTCACGCTGCCCGTAAATCTTGCATGCCACTCTCTCATCCCAGTATCTATAGTAAGCGTAAATCAAGAATAAAATCAATTACCAAAGTCCCTTTGCTAGTGGAAAACGTGTATTCTTCATTGTTAATATTTGCCTCTCTCCAGTATTACCATAACTTCCCCCTAGCCGTCACAAGTCACTCCCCGCACCCTCCCCTTCCTCCCCCCCTTGTGAGACTCAACCCCCCCCCCGCGCTCCCGCGCGCGCCTAAATTCACTGCACCCTTAATACACTAGGATTGATTGTGCTGTCATTAATGTCAGATAAGTAAGTATCCTGCAAGATACCCATGTCCTAGATAAGGTTTTATATTGCTATGTATTATGCTGTAATATCTGCTGACTTGTACTGTGTCTGATTGTGGTAATATACGTGTAAAGGTTATTGCCTAGAGTTTTGTGTCCTGCCTCTCTTTATTGCACTAAGCTCCAGTCTCGAAAGAGGACCCTGCTCCACATTAGGTGTAGTAGGAACGAGAAGTCGAGCCTATTTTCACCTAGCATTACATATCTATCTATCTATCTATCTATCTATCTATCTATCTATCTATCTATATATATATATATATATATATATATATATATATATATATATATATATGGCCTCACACTGGCAATCACTGGAAGGGTTTAATGAGGCCAGGGTGGGTGTACTTTCGTGGGGATGGAGGGAGGGAGGGGAGTTAGTGGGAATCCACAGGTGCGGGTGACATTGACGTCTGCTGTCCTGTGGGCAAGGTGGCATTGGGGAGGTATTGGTCACGGTAGCGGGGGGGGGGAAGACTGACCCAGACAGATATGTCGAGCACTCTGCGTACAGCACTTTGAGTAATATGATACACTAAAATTCACAAGGGGAGGGTGAGCACACTGGGGGAGAGTTACACGTCCTTTGGGGAGGGGTCACGGGGAGGGTCCACTGTGGGGCGGGGCTAGTCACAGTGGGAGGAATATAAAGGGAGGATCTATTACTCACAGTTACTGATGGAGGGGAGGACAGGGCCCGCTACGACCGGAGTTCCAGGTGGCGGCCTGGAGTAGGAGGAGGGCCGCCCGGTGAGTAGTATAGAGGCAGGTGGCCTGTCGGGTTGCCACGAGTCCGGGAAGAATGGGCCAGTGGTGTGTGGGGTGGCTTCCTAGCTGCTACGGCCTGATAGGAGGCCAGACTCTCGGGTCTAGGGCCGAAGAGGGCCAACAGGCTCGCAGCTCGGCACCGGCCCTTCGTTATCGTCGGGGTTCTGGGAGAGGACCTGGGGAGGCCTGGGGCTGGGGTTGAGTGTGGAGGGGGCGGCGCCCTGTTCGCCCAGCTATCATGTCCCTCGGAGGCGACCGTCAGGGAGGGGCTGCGGCCGCTGACATCTGGGGAGGCTCGGCTGCTGTGACAGGCACCGGGGGAGGCCTGCCGCCTCTGGGGATTGTGGTCTCGCTGTTGGGAGGAGGCTGTCAGGGGCGACTTGTGACCTCTCGTCCTGGGGGAGTCCGACAACACGTGGAGCTACACCGACAGGACACTGGCCCTCAGGGATGTCTTGCCCACTCTGGTCTCTGGAGGTTCCCCTGAAAAGGAGCAAGAGTCGCCCTCGGATACCAAGGGGCAGGACAAGGGGTACCTCACTCCGCCACCGAGGTGGTGGTCGGGGCGGGAAATGCCGCCTTCTACAGGAGCCCGGTTATGGGCAGGGGGAGAGTGGCCTGGAGCTGACCCGCCTGCTGCTATAGACCCTGACGGTGGGGAGTAGGCATCTGATGGATGCGCCCAACTATTGCCACAGCTCAGACAGAGGCTGCAATCCGGCCTAGTTCCTGACGACAGGGAGAAGATGCCTGATGGATACCCCCGGCTATCGCCACAGTGCCAACGGAGACTGCCTCCAACCGTCATTTCAAGGGGAGGGAGAAGGCACCCGATGGATACCCCCGGCTATCGCCACAGTGCCAACGGAGACTGCCTCCAACCGTCATTTCAAGGGGAGGGAGAAGGCACCCGATGGATACACCCGGCTATTACCACAATGCCAACGGAGATAGCTCTCCGGCCCTTGTTTTGGAGGCAGGGAGAAGGCACCTGATGGATATGCCCGGCTACTGCCACAGTGCCAACGGAGACTGCTCTCCTGCCTTTGGATCTGGGGCTCCTGCCTTGGAGACAGCTTTGGTGGACGGCAGCGGCATGTCCGCTGTTCCTCGAGCGGGATAGCAGCTCTTGAGGCTCCTCCTGAATCCTCTTTCAAAAAGGAGGCTGATCCAGGGGACTCAGTATCCATGGGTCTGCTTGGGAGCTTGTTAATACAAGTCCAACCCCAACTGTGATGAGCGTTCCCTCTGCCGGAGTGTAGTGTTCTTTCCCTGCACACTGCCGTCTGGTCTGGCTGTGGAAAAGAGGGGCACTGGGGCACAAGGGAGATATAACGCTCTTGACTGGAATGGGTGACAGGTAAACCAGCCTCCCTGTCACTTCCTTGTGGGGTGGGTACTGCCCCCCCATACTCTCCTCCTGGGGTGGTAGTGTCTAGCTCACCTCGCCGCATGGATATTTCACAGCATATTCTGGGTCCTGACTCCTCGGTTCCAGACACGGTGCGGTTCTGGGTTCTTTATTCCCGACCAGGTCAGTGTCAGCAAGGAAGGAAAATACAAACACCACGGATCAAAAGTACACTTATATATTGACACAAGGCAAATACACACAAGATTCTATGATCAAAACAAAGGAACTGCAATGACTCAGAATAACAAATACAATAATTACTCTCTACCTAGTTCAGCAAGTCTTACCATTTACATGGTATTACACCTTCCTGATACACAGGGTTACAAGCAAGGCTGCACACGGATGACAGACAATACACAGTATATCCTCGCTCTGATAACTTGGACAGCATATCTCCGGTCCTTAGATCTAAGTATCTGTGTCACAGGTACGAGATCCTAACTAATACAATGTATCCGTGTGACAGTTACGAGGCCCTAGCTAGTCTTAGTTCTTACATACTTTATGGGGGAGAGGTCATATAATGTTGGGCACTAGGTACGACAGGTGTGTACCGTCTGAGTCAATTATGTAGCCTGACCCCCTGGTGTAGGTGTCTGAATGACAGGCACGAGGTCCTAGATAATATAATGCATCCAAATGGCATGGATAGTGTCCTAGCTATCCTTATTCTACACACACGATACAGGGGACGGAAATACACACTACCTCGCATTGACCGCTATGGGAGGGGGGGTGGAGGGTATGGGGAGGGTGAGTACACTGGGGAGAGTGGGACAGGGGAGGGATGCGGACACTGGGGAGGACCACAGTGGGGACTGTGGTTCCGTGAGGGAGCGAGTAACACGGGGGGGGGGGAACTGTAGGGAAACCGTCCCTTATATGGGTGTCGGGCACTCTGCGCGAGCAGCATAGTTCACTGGGGCGAGTCACACTGGGGAGGGTTGAGAGAGAGAGTATCACTAGGGCTTGGGGACAGGGGGAGGACCTTCATGAGGGCCAAGACACTGGGGAGGGATTTGGGAGGGGCACCAACAGGAATCTGCTACTCATTTCTGGCAGAGTGGAGGACAGGCCCATGGGACAGGAAGGGCTATGCCGGGAGCTTCAGGTGTCGACTCGGCATGGGAGGTGGGGCGCCCGGTGAGTGGTACAGGGTGGTGTTCCGCAGGGTCGCCACAAGTCCTCGCAGAGTAAGTGGGTGGTGTATGGGGCGGCTCCCTAGCAGCAGGAGCCCGGCAGGAGGGCGGGCGTTCAGGGCTAAGGCCGAAGAGGGCCAGGAGGTGTGCTGCTTGGCACTGGCCCTTTGTCGTAGTTGGGGTTCTGGGAGAGGACCCAGGGAGGCCAAGAGCTGGGGTCGGGCATGGAGAGGGTGGCGCCCGGGGTGAGCTGCTGGGGCATCCTGCTGGGGCGGCTGTCCGAGAGGGGCTGCAGTCTCGCCATCGGGAGGAGGCCATCAGTTGTGAGCTGCTGCCTCTCACCCTGGAGGAGTCCAACAACACCGGGGGCTGCAGGGACAGGACACTGACTGTCAGGGACGTCACGTCTGCTCTGGCCTATGATGGGGTCCCTGAAAAGAGACAGGAGTCGTCCTCTGGTGGGGAGGGATGGGCAGAGGGACACCTCTCTTCGCCACTGGAGGGGTGGTTGGGGCGGGAGGTGCCTGCCTCTACCGGAGCCTGGGGATGGACCTAGGGAGAGCGGTCAGGGACCGACTCTCCGGACTCCACAGCCCCTGATGGCAGGGGGAAGGCACCCGTTGGATATGCCTGGCTATTGCTACAGCTCCGACAGAGGCTGCACTCCGGCTGTTGTTCTGATAGCAGGGAGAGGGTGCCTGATGGATACACCTGGCTCTTGCCACAGCTCTGACGGAGGCTGCTCTCTGGCCTTTGGTTCTGGGACTCCTGTCCCGGAGACAGCACTAATGGACGGCGATGGCGCGTCCACTGCTCCTGGTGGCGGATAGCAGCCCTTGAGGCTCCTCCTGAGTCCTCTATCAAATAGGAGGCCGATCCAGGGGACTCAGCATCCAAGTGTCTGCTTGGGAGCTTGTCTTTCCAAGTCCCACCCACTCCCTCTGCCAGAGTGTAATGTCTTTTTCCTGCATACTGCTGGGTGGTCTGGCTGCGGGGAAGATGGGCGTTGGGGCGCGAGGGATATAAGATGCTCTAGTCCGGAAGCTGTGACAGGTGAACCAGCCTCCCTGTCATCTCCTAGTGGGGTGGGTATCACTCCTCTGTACTCTCCTCCTGGGTTGGTGGTGTCCGGCTCACCTCGCCGCACGGATTTTTCAAGAGGCATGCAGAGACCACACCCACACCGCCACTGAGCGCTCCTCTCACCCTGAGCCAAAACTCACCCGTCGTTGTAGCCAGAGCCCTAAGTACTGCAAACTGCCAGCACTCATCAGTCGAGCACTGGCTCAAGGCAGTGCTCCAGGGAAGGCTTGGTGCTTCTCTGACCAGGCTCAATGCAGCTCTGCTCCTGAACGGTCATGACATATCCTGAGCCGAGACCTATGAGACATCCCTACTGAACTGGCTCAATGCAGTTCAGCTCCAGAGCAGTAACGACATCACTCCTTACTTATGGAACTGGCTCAACGCAGTTCATCGGGGAAACTTCGATGTCTTCCTGACCAAGAGCAACTGCTGCAAGATGCCATGACCCCCGTAGTGATCCCACCCCTTGTGTTCCTTCTCACACGCCACTTCAATCCCCTTCCCCCTACACCTGGAAAGGAGATCCCGGCGACAACAATAGACCACCTTGCTGTCCCGATTTTCTCGGGTCACTTCTAGCCTCCCTGATTGCCCACTTTGGGAACAACACGTACTAACATCTCTCCCCTTAATTCAGGTCCTTAGAAAGAACTAGGTATCTCGTTCCCCATAACACTCAGGCTACACCAAGTTCAACGGAAACCTCCACCCGTCTCTATCCCCATGGAAAACAGCCGCACCTACCCTCATTGACCACATAAAATCTCCTCCACCTCACCAGATGCCAGCATTCAGCTAAGGTATGCCGAACACCAGCCACCACCAACCATGAAGGTATGGCATGTCACCTGGGCCTCAACCTACAGAAGGAAGCAATGTGTCCATGGGCCCCGCCACCTTCTGTGACTCCATACAATGCATCAAGCCTTCACCCTCTACATCACCTACGTCCTGCACCAGGATCTGAACATACTCACCTCACATTGGACCACCCTCCTGCAGCACCGGACACCTGCCTACAGCACCACCACCACCAGGACCTACTACCTCCAGTCACGGGGACATGACTTCTTCCCCCCAGACTGGTGGAATATCGACCATGGCAACTGAGCACCACCGGGACAGAGTGACACCTCCCCAGGAGGTGACCACGAAGGGGCTTTGAGGGCATGCCCGATGTCAGGGCAATACGGACATATGTCCCCAACTACCTTGCGCCCCTGTTCCCCAGAACAGACCCAGCGGGAGTGCTGCAGTCCACGCGCATTACCGTCTGACTGGACTAGCCCTCAACAGGTTCAGCGTGGGGCTGAAAAGCCAGTCCCAAACAGCATCCCCGTGACGGCCTCCAGCTGCACAAACGAGATGGCCTCCAGCTACACACCAAACGTGACGGCCTCCAGCTGCACACCAAACGTGACAGCCTCCATGCAGCAGCACGACTATAGAGATGGCCTCCAGCCGCTCAGGTGCTGCTAGACCCCCCCACCCTTGCAGAAACCAGCGATGGCCTCCAGCTGCATCTGGGGAGAGCTAGGTACACCCCTTCTCCTTCTGCAGCTGCCTGTGGGAGTACGACACTGGTGATGGCCTCCAGCCGCACCAGCAGGCAGGTGACGGCCTCCGCCCACACCTCGACTGGACGTCACTCCCCTGCAGGACACAGGTGATGGCCTCCAGCCGCACCTGTGGCCAGGTGACGGCCTCCAGCTGCATTGACAGGGAAGGGATGGCCTCTAGCCGCCCTCCCCCTGTCTCCTACAGGACCTCGGCAATGACCTCCAGCTGCACCAGGGACAGGCATCACCACCAGGCCTCTCACCCCCTGTGAATTCCCCAGCGAATGACGACCCTCGCTTGGCTCGCCCCTCCTGTAGCCAAGCAGGATGTTCCTCCGCCCCTCTCCACCGAGGCAGCCCCCAGGAGGAACCTCTCTGCCTGGAGACAGTGTGGCAAGGTTCTGTGCTGTCCCCAGGAAATGTGTCATCCAGCCAGCACCCGTGGGAGACAGCCACCTGACAGACTCCTGCCGGATGCAACGTCGCAGTCTGACTCTGATGGCGGCCTGACAGAAGGGAGACCGCAGATACCAGACTCCCCAAGGTGCCCCTACAACCCCGGGGCACAACCTCTCCAGCCCCAGGTGACAGCGACCTTCTCCCCAGGGTAGGCACAGACAAGCACGCCTGCTTGTGCTGTTGGGTCTGAGTCCCAAGGACCAGACCACTCCGCCAGGCCCCACGAGTAGAGGGCCTCCCACCACGCCCGACCACAGCTCCCAGCAGACGACGTCACCTTTGAGGGTCATCCCGTGGCCCATGAGAGGGATTTAATCCTCAAGCTAGGCAACTATGGCCATAAAGCCCCGTTAGGTTACAGGAGCACGCTACCACTCCTGGCATGGCAGTCCCAGGCGAGGCTCGAACTAGCAATTCCTCGATCACGAATCCGATGCTCTACCACTGAGCCACCGTGCTCCCGTGGTCCATGAGAGAAGGGACACCTGACGGGATCCCTGCAACACCTGGCTGACACCTGAAGACCACCCGGCCCCTGCAGTCTAGCTGGAGTCCCCTGGCCTGCCCAGTGTAATAGTGACTGCTCAGAACTATAATGACTGTAGTGCTCGTGATACATAAATGTACATTGTCGAACTAGTGCCCTAGTGACTATGTAGTATGCCTACGTGTCTTATGTGTGTATACTGTGTTGTATTAGTGCTTTTACCACTGTGTGATATATGGTGAGACATTCAGATTGATGCCAGAATCCAGGCAACAAACTGAGTGTGATCTAATACCCTTCATTGTGCAGTGTCCGTCCAGCGTCCTTCTGACTGATTAGTATCCTGCGTGATACCTAAAATGCAGTATAGTGCCAAAGAGGGCGACCTAACACCCCCAGAAGGAGCCCACAGAGGAGCACCGACAGTGCGCTGGGACTCAGGGCGACAACTACATAAATCCGCCCGGGCCACGCGCCCCTATGACCAGCAGCTCGCCCGCCGCCACCATAGCAGGAATACAAGACTATCTTCCAGGCGAGCCATCCCCAACCAACATCGGGGTGGAGCTGTTACTCCAGCTCCAGTCAGCACCCCTGAGATGGCCAGTAGCCGCTCAACCCTCCTACAGGAGACGGCCTGCAGCCGCTCTGGAGGAAAACAGGAGATGGCCTGTAGCCACTCCTGCCTTCGTCAGGAGATAGCCTGTAGCCGCTCTGAAGGTGCCCCTGACGAGACGGCCTGTAGCCGCACAACCCTCCTGCAGGAGACGGCCTGTAGCTGCTCCCATCTTCGTCAGGAGACGGCCTGTAGCCACTTTGAAGGTGCCCCCAACAAGATGGTCTGTAGCTGCTCGACCTTCCTACAGGAGACGGCCTGTAGCCACTCCGGAGGCAAACTGGAGATGGCCTGTGGCCACTCCCACCTTCGTCAGGAGGTGGCCTGTAGCCGCTCCCACCTTCGTCAGGAGGCGGCCGTAGCCGCTCTGAAGGTGCCCCTTGAGAGACGGCCTGTAGCTTCTCAACCCTCCTGCAGGAGACGGCTGGTAGCCGCTCTGAAGGTGCCCCTGAGTCGGCCTGTAGCCACTCCTCTCCCCAGGCCACGGCCAGTAGCTGGGCCTTAGCAACAGCCTGCAGCCATACTCTCAGAAGGCCACGGCCAGTAGCTGGGCCCTATGGCAGGAGACGGCTGGTAGCCGCTCCTCTGTCAGGTGCTGACTCCTGCTCATCAACCTACGACCCAGAGGGAGTTCCCAGCCTGGAGGAGTACTAGAGAGGCCCCGTGACTTCCACCAAGCTCGTCTCCCTGCAGCCGGATCCAGAGAGGACCCACCTGACGGACCCCAACATAGGCCGACGCCACAGCCCCCTCCTAACGACGTCTCTGAACACCGGGAACCGCAGCCCTCGGGACCTCCAGACCGCCCCCAGGACTCCCGGACGGGACCTCCCTACACCCAAATGCCGGAGGTCTTTGTCCTCCGTCAGGTGCCTGAATGAGAAGTTCAGGCAGTTATTTGGCCCCAGCCCCGAGGGCCATACTCCCGCCACAAGCCCCAAAAGCGCGGGGCCCTTCGCCACCCACAGCCCCGGACGAGAGAGGATGCCCCTATGCGTGATCCCATGGCCCCTAAACACAGGCCTCCGGTGGTACCCAGCCCCATCAGTAGGGAGACTGGGCCACTTCCGCCGCCCTTGTACCTGACCGCTAAGATGCCCAGACCCGAAAGGAATGACAGTGAAAGCACAGTGTCCGTGAATTAGGGACATGAAGGCAGAGCAGTGAATTAACCATATAAAGGTAGTCAGTGTGACAAAACGCCAGTGACGAGATAAAAGTGGTGGAGTACATAAAAACAACAGTGAAACCGTGAACACGGCCAAACAGTGAAACACGGGTCGATTACAGTGAATAAGCTACCATCTAGTAACGCCGCATCACACTAAGATCATACCGAGACCCCAGTGTTAAAGTAATAGTTACTGTAATGCTAGGTGAAAAAGGCCCGACTCCTCGGTCCTAGAACACCTAACGTGCAACGGGGTCCTCTTTCGAGACTGGGGCTTAGTGCAATAAAGAGAGGTAGGACACAAAAACTCCAGGCAATAACCTTTACACGTATATTACTACAGTCAGACACAGGACAAAAACAGCAGATAGTACAACACAATATATGGTGGATAATAAAACCTTAACCCCCTCGCTCTCGCATAAGTTTTTAAGTTTTCGCGGGTGTGACAATCTCCCCCCCCCCCCGCGGCCGCGCGCTCCGATAATGTGTATTCTCGGCTTATTTTCATGACCCAAAAATATTTATTTTCCCATCATAGCCACATATGGTACTCGCCGATGTTTGTTCTACACGATAAAAAAAAAAAAAAAAAAAAATAAACTATACAGAAGTTAGGAAGCTGAGAATAAACATTCGTGACGCCGATTTCACTTCCCAACATCATATGTCGAATGTTTACGAATCAATCTCTACATGTTATACCATCAATCGAAAGAGAATTTTATTAGCTTTCGAATGCCGGGTGTCCCAGTTTAATACGAGGTATGGTCTTCAAGTAATAAGCGATAAAGTAAAAACTCTGGTTCGACAGAGTACAACTTTTATAATCGGAGAGATTTTGTGGCGAATTTTCAGTGAGAGCAATAGGTTTTTATTTCATTATCCGATGCAGAATTTCATTGGCTTTCATTTAAGACAAGTACGGTAATCCTAGCCCTTATAGTTCTCGAGAAAATTGCAATAAACTATGGTGTATTTTGCAGTGCGCTGAACCGCGGGCAGCCGCACTGATTTTCCCTTAGCCCGCGAACATGTTTTATGCTTGATAGCTACGGTTTCTTCGATTTTATACCAACAACTATCTTATATAATTACTTCTTTTTAGTTTTTAGTCCTCTCGGAAACCACAAATGAACACAACACCTGTTGCTAGCAACAGAAACAGAACTTATTTCCCTGTCATTTGTGTTGAGGTAAATAACAACATATATGTATACGTAAATATACTGACAGAAAGAGGTAAAAAGATAATATATATATATATATATATATATATATATATATATATATATATATATATATATATATATATATATATATATATATATATATATATATATATATTTATATATATATATATATATATATACATCGGTTGGGAGAGGAGTTTTGTAATGTGTGTGTGTGTGTGTGTGTGTGTGTGTGTGTGTGTGTGTGTGTGTGTGTGTGTGTGTGTATCTGTGTGTATATGTGTTTATGTGTGTGTGTGTGTGTGTATGTGCATGTCTGTGTGTATGTGTATGTGTATGTGTGTGTGCATGTGTGTGTGTGTCTGTGTATGTGTGTGCATGTGTATGTGTGTGTATGTGTATGTGTGCATGTGTATGTGTGTGCATGTGTATGTGTGTGTATGTGTATGTGGGTGACACCTATTTCTCCCATAAATACATAACCAAATATATCTCTTTATAAGAAACAGATTATATTTCAATAATAAAATGTAAATGCACTTGCAACTAACCTCGCGTTGCATTTCGCTACCTTTGTGCTAACTCAGGTGAACAAAACCTGCTATTCCTTACGAGGACGTGCGTCACTTTTTCACTTTCTTTTCACATAAAACATAGCCCAGTTTATCAATACATAGGAAACAGTACATTTCACCAAAAGATATATATATATATATATATATATATATATATATATATATATATATATATATATATATATATATATATATATATATATATGCATTTGTTCCTTACGAGGACGTGCGTCACTTTTTCACTTTCTTTTCACATAAAACATAGGCCAGTTTATCAATACATAGGAAACACAGTACACTTCACCAAAAGAGATATACGTGACACTTACCTGTCTCATAAGGTGTAGCAGAGAAGACGCTGCAGTGTTTATGATATTTTCACAATACACATAATGAAATCCATCATTTTATGAAACATACATTATATTTTCACCACAACAGTTCCTGATCGTGCTCTGTATGTCACATCTGCGATACCTAAGGTTTCGCAGACGATATTTTTTTATGATCATGTGGTGAAGTGTTTACATTCATCCACACAAGCATACGATAAACCTACCAATAACACTCATGCTTTATTTCACACAGAAAGCATACGGAATAAATATAACAATATGATAAAAGCAAATATTCCTATAAAAACCTACTGTATTTCCTCTACTCACAACTGCTTGCCCTGGCTGTAATGCGAAACTGACTCCTGCTCTAGCCATTATTTCATCACTTACACTCATTGCACTATACTCCTATCTATTGCACAATAACACTGTCCACCATATATCAGCATAAAACAAGGACTTCATCCACACCTTGGAAAATATTCCGTTCTTGACAACGCGGTGTCGTCAAGCGGTTTCCCGCCTCCCTCAGCTAAGCTAAACGTTTCACCATGTCTTTCCTCACTCGCTGTTGCACACTACATTCACCTGCATCACTATCACTGTTATTCAAATGTTGAATACTCACATTGGGTGCAGAGAAGAGGCAGCGTAGTTGCTGGGAAACGCCGATAAACAGGGTAGCCTTACCAGTATCTTCGTTGGGCCAACGGTAGAATAACGGGCACGACTGATTCACCAAAACCTAGTTCCCTATTACAAACACAAAATCTAATCACAATAGTGCCCAAAAACGACACACAAGCACTATTGGTACAGTGAAATATGACGCAAGTCCTGGGACGGGGTTGAGAGAGTAAAATTTAAATCCCCAGCCGCGCGCTACCTTCCTGCCTGACAGCTGACGTGTTACTAATCATCTCGCCCATGCTGCCGCGCATCTCGGGCCCCGAGGTTGCCTAGTCATTACTTTTGGCGAGAGGCGCGGGAACTAGGACACTTCCAAAGATGACACAGATCGGCCGAAAACTTTTACTTTGACGTAAGTTTTTGTGATTTGAGGACGTAAAACGCGTCATCGTAGATAGTCGCGGAAAGGCCCAAAAGACCTGCTGCGCGTCATCGACGACGAGAGGATTAACTAGATAATCAATATCTCACAGGATACTAGCTTAACAGACACTGATGCTAACACTCTAGATTTAGTGCACAGGCTTACTTGGAACACATGGTCGCGGTGCATGTGGGAGAGTAGGAATGGGTCTCACACGGGGGGGAGGGGGGGCGAGGGGTGATGCACGGAGGGTCTGATTATAGTTATAGTAATATTAGGAGGGAATTGATGTTACAGATTCTGACTTAGTATTTTCTGGTAGCAAGGGGATTTTGATAATTGATTATATTGCTAGTCCAGGTTCTTATGTACACACCGACTGCTGAGAGAAGATTTATTAAGGGAGGGTGGAAGGCACTGAGAGTCTCAATATGTTTATGGTAATACAAGCGAGAGAGTGTTATTAACACTTTCTTTTCACTATTTCCTGGTAGCAAAAGACATTTGGATATTTTACCAAGGAGAATTCTCTCGTGTTCGGAGTCTTACTGACTTTATACAAGGGCGTCACTCGTGAGTCTGATTCACCAGAACTTAGTCTCTGCACTGGTCCTTATTAATCCACCCCGTGATAACGCATATTCAACTGCTATCTTCTCCTAAACACTTACCCTGTTATTCGACATATACTAAGTCACTGTATCACTGTTACACTAACTTTGGAGCAAGATCACACTTAACATAAGTCACTTATACGGTGGGGGCGGCGGGGAGACACGCCGGTGACAATTCTGCCGGAACAGGGGCACTGCCAGGGGAAGGCGCACCAAGAGGACACGGGACGACTCGCAGGGGCGTCTTCTCTCGTCCGAGGCTGTAGGTGGCGAAGGGGCCCGTATTCTCTGGGCTGGGTGCAGGGGTGTGGCCCTCAGGGCTGGGACCAAACAGATCCAGAAATCTCTGGCTCAGGTCTCGGCCGGAGGTGAAGGTCTTCTGCCATCGGGGCGTGAAGAGATCTCGCCTGGGCGTCCTGGGGAGGGCCTGGAGTACCCTAGGACTGCGGCCCCCAGAGTCAAGGGGCGCCATCAGGGAGGGGCTGCAGCACCAACCTGAATCAGGTACGTCAGGTGGGTCTTCTCCAGGGCCAGGCATGGGGAGCAGAGGCCGGGGGAGGCTGTAGGGCCTCTCTGGGGCATCGGGCATCGGGAGTCCTGGCACTTGTCTCATGCTAGGGCGGTAACACTGCCCTCACCTCTCTCTGGCCGTGGGGCCAGGCTACTGGCCGTGGCTGCCCAAGGGCGCGACTATGAGGCGCCAAGGCCTGGCTACCGCCTGTGGCCTGAGTGGGGGAATCAGTGCACCTCTGGACACCTTCGGTGCGGCTATCGGATGTCTGTCGAAGGTGGGAGCGGCTCCAGGCTGTCTCCTACAGGAGGGAGGGGAAGCGGCTACAGGCCGACTTGGGGGCAGCACCTTCAGAGTGGCTCAGCCATCTGACAAAGATGGGAGCGGCCACAGGCCATCTCCTTCTACCGGAGGGAGGAGCGGCTACAGGCCGACTCGGGGGCAGCACCTTCAGAGTGGCTCAGCCATCTGACAAAGATGGGAGCGGCCACAGGCCATCTCCTTCTGCCGGAGGGAGGAGCGGCTACAGGCCGACTCGGGGGCAGCACCTTCGGAGTGGCTATCGTCCATCTGACGAAGGCGGGAGCGGCCACAGGCCATCTCCTTCTGCCGGAGGGAGGAGCGGCTACAGGCCGACTCGGGGGCAGCACCTTCGGAGTGGCTATCGGCCGTCTGATGAAGGCGGGAGCGGCCACAGGCCGTCTCCTTCTGCCAGAGGGAGGAGCGGCTATAGGCTGTCTCCTGCAGGAGGGGGTGTAGGGTGGCTACAGGCCATCTCTGGAAGAACACCTTCTGACGAAGACAGGAGCGGCTATCGGCCATTTCCTGATTACCTTCAGGTCAGTGAGACACTGATTCCCTTACGAGGGGCAGGCGACTATCGGCCGTCCCAAAGGAGAAGACACCTTCGGAGAGGCTACAGACACACTCCTGTTGAAGGCAGGAGTGGCTACAGCCAACTCCTGAGGGGCGCTGTTTGGAGCTGGATAGGCAGCTCCACGCCGATCTGATCTGGCGGTACCTCTCCCCGAAGGTAGTGTTAAATTCCTGCTAGGGCGACGGTGAGGAGGCTGAGTGTCATAAGGGTGCACGGCCCGGGCTGACTTGTGCTGTTGTCGCACTGCATCCTGCGGTTCAGCTGCGGCTCCTCTGTGGGGTCCAGGTGGGGGTGTCGGTGAGTTTCCGGGGGCACTATGCTGTAGCTCACGCATGTTACCTGTCGGGGAGTTTCTGGGGGCACTAGGCTGTAGCTCACTCATTTTAGTTACCAACATTGAAATAGTGCCACCCACTCCACAAGTATCTAACCTGGACTTCCTGCAACAATAATATATATAAAATACCAGCCACCGCCGGACCACTCACCCCACCACCTCCCACCCCACCACCAAGCCACCACACACGACCACCCCAGGAGGACACTATGGCAGGGTTAGTGACCCAGAACAAGAGGGTCACCAGGACACTCCTGTCCGGAGTCCCTCTTCCCCGCAACTGTCACAACACCAGGTAAACGGGAAGAGACAATGACCCTGCGAGCGGGGCAGCCTTCACCAGGTTCGGGGTGGGACTGATCCAGAGTCAGTCCCAGGCAACACCGCGGTACGGCCACCGTACGTACTGGGGAAGGACCGGTCACTGTTCGCCCTTCAGTTGTTTTCCCCCTGTAACACCGCCATCACGGCCACCGTACATGAGGGGGAGGGAGCGGCCGCCTTACGCCCTTCAGTCACAGCCACCCCTGGGGACAGCCTCGGGGCATTAGTTATTGAACGCGTCTCGACTGGCAGAGACAGGAATAGTGGAACCGTGATCATGGCCACCGTATTTGACGGGGAGGGAGTGGCCACTGTATGCCTATCATCCACTATCTCCTCCTACTGTGAGAGTAACACTGCATTCATGGCCACCGTACGTGACGGGGAAGGAGCGGCCACTGTACGCCCTTCAGTTACTTCCCGAATGACAGGCAGGCCCACGGCTATGGCCACTGTACGTACCAGGGTAAGTAGACTCTCAGCTACAGCCTCTGTACGTACCGGAGAGGGAGCTACCCCTGTGCACCCCTCTCCTGCATTTTCCTCCTACGGGAGTAACACCGCGTTCACAGCGACCGTATGTGACGGGGAAGGAGCGGCCACCATATGCCCTTCAGTTACTTCCCAGCAGGCAGGCAGGCCCACGGCAATGGCCACTGTGCGTGCCAGGGTAAGTAGACCCTCGGCTATGGCCTCAGCACACACCGGAGAGGGCGCTGCCCCCGTGCACCCCTCTCTTGCCTTTTCCTCCTTCGGGAGCAGCACCGCCAGCACTGTCTCAGTACGTGTGGGGCAAGGAGTGGCCACCGTACGCCCTTCAGCTGCGACCCCTAGGAGTCACGAAACCACGTTCACGTCCACTGTACGTGACGGGGAGGGAACGGCCACCGTATGCCCCTCATTCGTGATTCCAAAGGCCCTCCCGAAGCAGGAAGTCCCTTGCGCGGCCGACCCCTTTCCTCTCAGCTGCGTGGGACGCCCTTTGTCTCCCTACAGGAGTGGTTCCCCGGAGGTGCTGCCGGAGTGGTGGCGTGGCCTGGTCCAAGCCCTACCACCTACACCTGGGAGGTCCTTGTCCCTGACGGACACCCGACAGAGGCGGCGCCGCAGTTCACCCCTGATGGCACTCTCTCCTGTAGGCCGTCGCAGCCCCCAAACTTCCAGGCCTGACCAGCAGCCCCCAGGCCCAGACAACCCAGGCTCTCTCTCTCCTCGGAGCCAGAGGCACCAGGCCCGCCTCCTGCAGCTGTTTGGCGCTAGTCCCGAGGGCCACCTTTCAGGTCGAGGCCCCCAGACCGGAGGGCCTCCCTGTACCCCACCGACGAGGCTCCAGTGTGAGGGCCTCCTCTCAGGTCGAGGCCCCCAGCCAGGAGGGCCTCCCTGCACCCCAACGACGACTACGACCCGGGCAGTGACGCCCTTGCGGGCAGTACGTTGCCCCCTGCAGGAGGGCTTCCCGTAGGGCCCCCCTCTCACGCCTCGGACACGCAGCAGGTGATGCCCAGGAAAATACGGGTGTACAGTGACCTTTGTAACTCTAGTGTCGTGAACAGTCGAGATAGAAGTGCACAGTGATTAGTGACAGAGAGAAGGCCCAAATAATATGTGACTAAAGTTACCAATAGTGTATGGAGACCCGATACTTGGCAGAAAAAAATAACAACAGTTATATACAGGAGGACGTAAACAAATCGTGGGCCAAGATCAGTGGTGTGCGGGAATCATCAAAGACCTGTGAACTAGTGTTACCGAGACTAAGTGCCTTTCTCGAGTGTCGCGACCCGCACCCTACCCATTTATGGTAATATTCATTCCCTTAACTTTTGGTCCCGTCCTCTCCTGGTGTTTCGAACTATATATATAAAATGCCAATTCTGCTTAGAAACAGTATACGGGTATTGTAATATCAGAGTCCAATATTCATGTATAAGTGAAAAGTGACGTATCTTGAGTGTAACTGTAACCATTTGTATTAAAGGCTAACTCTGTGTTCCTGTCCCTAAGCATATCCAATATCTCTCTGTTTATATTGTAACGGTGTAGGAATTAAGACAATAGATGTGTTAAGGTGTACTGCCTGGTTTTTATGTCCTGTTCCTTTGTGGGTGCTTTACTTCCGGTCCGGAAAGAGGACCCCGCTCAGTCGCTGGTGTTATTAAGAGACGAGAGGTCCGACTAAAAACACCCAGCATAACAATATAAACCTCTGCCGTAAGTGCTATTCACCCTACCCGACCTTGATCTCTGTAGTATCCTGCGCGATACTATATAATAACCCATTTCTAGGACTAAGAATTATAATTGTCAAGTGTATCTGTATTCGTGACATCTACTCGTTCCACTGTAGAATTTATACACGTGTAATACACGTGCAATTGTTGCCTTGAGTTTCTGTGTCCTGCCTCTCTCCCATTTGTCTAAGCTCCGGTCTAGAAAGAGAACCCAGCTACACACTAGGCGTTACAGGGACGGGAAGCCAACCCAAAAACACCTAACATTACAATGGGGTGCTTCTGAAAAGCCTAGTATTCCGTCAGATGGCTCCACTGTAGCAGTAAACACATTCCCGGGCTGTATAAAAAGCATAATTTTATTTGTTAAATATTTACACTGTTGTGTGAAATTGTGAATCATGGTAATGTCATATGCCGTAATATAAATAATACAAATAGAAAACGTATATATAACGTATCATGAATTGTTTATATTTATCATAAACTGAAATTAAAATATCACTGATGGCATGTGATGGCAATCCGCCATTTCAGTGGTCCTATATTATTTAATTTCCACTATATTTAGTGCAAGTTAGATTCTTAATACATAGTTTGTTCAGAGTGTAAAGTACGCCTAGTGGGTATCTTGACTCATCCAGTCTCTATGTGGGCAGAAATTTAATGTTGAGTAAATACTGGCATTCACCATCATAAATCATCCGGTCTGAGGAACCGTCCCAAAACCAAGATTGTTTACGCGTCATTCTTTGCCCGGTCTCACCGAGGACAGACGACTGTGGAAGGTAGACAAGCCAAGACATCGCCTCCAAGTGATCCAAAAGATTCACACGGAGTCAAGTTCAGTATTCACGATTATATATATATATATATATATATATATATATATATATATATATATATATATATATATATATGCAAACGTGAGAACACATGACGAGTAAATACTACTGCATCCTCTTAAATGTCTACCCCCAGTGAGATTGCATCCAGGTCAAGAGGACTGGTATGTGCACAAGCTACTGACTCAGTCAGTGGAAGATCTTACAAACATATGTGTGTGGACAGGTGGCCTGGAGACAGTTCTCACATGACCATACCATTAGGGACTTGCCAAGAGGGGGCAATGTGTGTGAGATATTGATGATAAGATGACCTTAAGGTATTTATTCGGTAGGCACCTGGCGAAATGTAAAAATTAAAATAACCACTAGTTCTCAACAGAAAAAGATAAAACTTCACTGTAACACTTTATTTACAAAACGCTACAATGATACATATGAATATGACTCACTCATGGTGCAAGGAAGCTGCAGGGGAAGGTGTCTCTCTCTCCGCTCAACAGTCAGGAACTCACATTACTGAACTATGTGTGTTTGTGGGTGTGTCCATTTACGACAGTAATGTAACCAACGTCGGGTACAGGGACATGAGAAATGAGCGTAGCTTAGTTAAGAGCTAGAGAGGCAAGATGTGGGAATGACAATTACACAAAGATATCGCTCAGTGAAACACACTGCCTGTACATAGTCACTTATGAACCAATGACGAATGTTATGAATTTAGCTTGTTTCTACTCTGAGTGAATCCGTGACATTACACGCCATCAAAATAAAATTTTTCATGGAAACTTGACATGATGACATCCCTCGTGAAAAGACTTAAACACGGGACTGTCTTGTGGTGCGCATGCGTGAAGGAAGCGAGCAAAATGTTGAATGCCAGTATTTACTCAACATTAAATTTCTGCCCACACAGAAACTGGATGAGTCTAGATACCCACTAGGCGTACTTTACAGTCTGAACAGACAATGTATTAAGAACCAAATTTGCACTAAATGTAGCAGAAATTAAATAATATAGGGTCACTGGAAGGACGGGTTGCCATCACATGCCATCAGTGATATTTTAATTTCCGTTTATGATAAATATAAACACTTCATGATACGTTATATATACGTGTTCTATTTGTATTATTTATATTTCGGCATATGACATTACCATGATCCACATTTTCACACAACAGTATAGATATTTAACAAAGAAAAATATGCTTTTTAAACAGTGCGGGGAATGTGTTTACTGCAACAGTGGAGCCATCTAGCGGAATACTAGCTTTGAAAGCACCAACCAGTCGGGACCGGGGACCCGTCTATTGTGTGTCCAACACAGTTGATAGTAAATAGTGTGTCGTGTACAACTCACATCCATATTGTACGAAGGTTGCAATTAGGATAATATACGTGTAAGGTTGTTGCTTAGAGTTTTCATATCCTGCTCTTCTCGTTGTGTATTCTAGCTCCGGTCTCGAAAGTGGACCCCGGCTCTATACATAACACTATTTGTGTTATGCTGAGTGTTTTTAGGCCGACTCCTCGTACTAAAGACACTAGCTACTGAACGGGGTCCTTTTTCCGGACCGGAAGTAATGCACTAACAAGGGAACAGGACATAAAAACTAGGCAGTCCACCTTTAACACATCTATTACCTTAATTACAACACCTTAACAATATCACATAGGATGGTATTATAAACAGAGGATACAGACATACAGAGTTACGTTAATGTAATATGGGATATTCACACACTCCTTAATTATGCTTTATAATAGGTTAAGAGTCCGTAAGTGGATGGGATTCACTTGTATCAAAGTCCAAAAGGTCTTAGCGTGTCGGGGCAATGGAGATGTCTGGGCTTGATGAGCCGAGGAGGGATTATTACTATAAGTTAGCAAGGGAGGTAGAGCACTAGAGTTCACTGTTTAGGCTCGGCGCGGCAACTCTCGCCCGTGCGTACACTGACAATGGGGGGGGGACTACTCTAGATTGGACTTTGGGATAGCACTGTTCGGATGAACCCAGAACTTATAGTCTTTGTTAGGGGAAGGTATTTACGGACACTTTTTGGTGTATTCCCGCTGGTTCACTCTGTCACTGGATCAGTACAGGGAAGGGGAAGTCACTATTCTTGCCCGAGGTTCTGGGGCGATATCACTTTGTCACTGTAAGGTGTAGGTCCCCACTTTGGTCACGGTGCAGGGAGACCCTCTTGCCTGGGGTCTCGACCTGTTGTAGGTCCTCCTCTGGTCACGGTGCAGGGAGACCCTCTTGCCTGGGGTCTCGACCTGTTATAGGCCCTCCTCTGGTCACTGTGAAGGGAGGCCTGTCTGTGTTGGCCCTAGGGACTGGGGCCAAACAGGTGTAGCAGACGGGCCTGACGTCGTAGGGTCTGCGGCAGGGGGAGGTCGGCGTTGATGGGTTGCCGGGCTCGCCTAGGGGTCCGAGGACTGCGGAAGTCTACCGAGGAACGCGCCGTCAGGTGTGGGCTGCGGCCTCGCCTCCCGCTGGTACCTGGGGAAGACAAGAATTTCCCGGGGGTAGGAGGTAGGTCCCGACTGGGACCAGGCCTCTGTTCAGGTGACACTTTAGGGGTAACTCCCCCGGGTGGTGTCCGGCTACTCCTGCAGGAGTTAGCTGGCTCTAGAGGACACACGGAGGCCGTGGTCTGTCTTACACTTATGGAGGGTAGCACAGAGGCGACTCTCTCTCTTTATAATTGCCGTGGCACCAGGTTGATCGGTACTGGGACCCACTTGTGGCGGTGTGTGAGGGTCTCTTACCCTTAGAGTGGCTAGGGGCGTGAGCCCCGTACAATCCACTATTGGGCCTCCTGCCCTATTTGTTATAGAGGGCTCTCTTCCCTCGTCAAAGGACCTCCTGTCCTGATAGTGGCAGAGGGTATTACGCCCTCGTGGCTCACTGTGGCAGAGGAGACAAGCCCCTCGTGGCTCACGTGGGTTACTGCGGCAGAGGAAGGGACTTCCTCGTGGCTCGCGGTGGCAGTAGGTGGAAACACCCCGTGGCTCACCTAGGGACCTCCTGTCCCGTTGGGGTGAAGTTGTGGTCGTCACCACAAGACTACGAGGGACTGACGTATCAGTCCCACCCCACTGCTGTCGAGGGTTAACCCGCCGTATAACTTGTTGCGGGTCTGGGCTCACCTGGTGTTGAGGTAGTTGCGGGGAGAAGGGGCCCAGGTCAGAGGTGGTCGGATGACCCTCTTGTCCCGGGTCACTAATCTGACCGTTATCTCCTCCTCGGGTGGTGGCCCGGTGGTGGTGTGGGGGGTGGCGGGGCGGAAGGTCCGGTCGCGGGCATTTTAATTTGCTATGCTAACATCAAGCTGTCGTTTAATATCATGACTAACAAGAGAGTTGATCGTATTTTTGACGGAGGAGTAGCTACATGCAGCATTAATATCAGGAGAGGCCAAAAGTAGAACTTTAGGAGCTAAATCATCATCTTTTCATTGAAGGGTATCCTAACACGGGAAGGAATCCATGTTAAGTGGACTTTAAGAGCTGTTTTCAATGCACTGGATAGTTGATAGACATCTACTGATTTTACCACATTCTGTGAGGGTAACAGAGCTTCCTGACGGGCTACATCATTAACCCTACTTGAAGCAACAGATGTTATTTTTTTCGTTAAGGATAAGACAAATGATGATGTTGGAAGCTAGACAAAATATAATGTTTCAGTTCAGTTCAGTGATACTTGTTACAATTACAAGTTACGATAATATGTTGGCTGATATGAATCCTTACAAAAAAAAAAAAAAAAAGTAAGCGGGATACCTCAAAATCATGCGTGTTTTTTCATGAACGGTGAAACCTGTCTGCGCTTGTCATGAATTCATGATCAATAATTGTAACAATACATACCATAAAATGATGCAAACTTGATCTCAAATTCTCATATGTCATTCTGCGTATTCCAAACCCCCGGATATTAGGAGTTAGGAAAAGTACATAACAGCGAGAATATACACCGAATCTTGAAGACTCGTTTCGTTTTTCAGCGATATTTTTCGTACTGACGGTAAGCGTCATGAGGCTGGCGTGTGAGCCTCAAACTTGCAGAAATAAGTTCTTTCCCGCGCTTATGGTGTTGTGACTGGTTCGAGAGTGGGTGCTGGGGATGGTTACTATTACACAGTAAATACAGGGTGACATCAGTTTACAGCCAGCAACTTGAGAACGGTAAGAGTCCAGTTTAATGATCACTGGTGCACCTTGAGCTTTGGTAGTTGAATTGTTCCGTATCAGAAGTTTGAAGCCCCGTGACTGGTTTGAGACATCCATGTTTGACTAATGGTAGGGGTTATTTTGGCCTGACAGGTTATTGTGGTGTATAAAGCCCATGATTTTTATAATTGTTGCGAATAGTCGGGTATGATATTCGCTTAAAGCCGTAGGAGCACCTTACCAATTTAGTAGTCCAAGTAGGCAAAAGCTGTTCCTGATGGCCTTATTTTTTATTTTTATTTACGGAGTGGTAAATAAGCGTTTTTTTAATGTTTTCCCGTTGTTTTTAGCAATATTCCTTTGTGTCAGCTTTTGTTTGGGCAATTCTTTACCAAATGGACATGCCATTTCCACTTATTTTGTTACAAACTCATTATCTCATGGTAACTAATTTTGGTCCATATGAAACACAGTTAACTTCAGGAAGTAATTGAGAATAGAGAAAATATACCTATTTTTTGGTATTTAAGGAAATGGCCAGGTTGCCCACATCATGTGTTTATCAACAATCTCACTGACTGCCTGCGTTTTTTACCATCACTCCAACTGGACATGTCAGTGTGTCAGACATACTAAAATACAGTATGTGCAAAAGTAAACACTAATAGCTGTCAAAGCTATGGAAAACTTTGCGATTTAACCAAACCTAACCTAAGCTAACTGGGGGGACTTTGCCCTTCCAGACCCCCCATACTTTTAACCTAACCTAATCCATCCTAACCAAACCTAACTCCCTCTGAAATTGGGATTGGCACGAAATGTTATGCTGAAGATCCAAAACCCATCAGGGCAAATCTCATCTTGGTAAGAACCTGAGCTAACAAAAAAAAACCAAACAAACAAGGAAGTTGCCTTAATGTGCAGAAGGATACAGAGGATCTGCAGCCAGAAGGAACTTGTGGAGTTCCACTTCTTGCAGTTTGGTTGTCCTTGATGAGCAAATGGCTGCATATTAAAGAAAGCATTTGATGTAAACCACTGCAAATAACACACAATTCTACCAAAGTAATCGTACATCCCGGACATGCCATTTTGAAGTAGCGCCGAAAGTAAAACATGTGTTCACAGCATTTGACATCAACGGTGGATATGGCGATGTTGGCAGAATATATACGAATTCAGAATCTGTGCAGCCTACACGGGTTGTTTCTTGAGACCTTTTTTTAAGTGATGAATATGTACCAGTATTTCTTTTTCTTTGTCACTTGATAGTGACTTAATCACTTACACTTACAGTATTATGGGTTTTGCTGTTAGACTCCAGGTCTAGTTGAATACCCATATCCCATACTTTTCCAAAATTTGTCAAGTCTGTTCTTGAAATCAGTAATGGATTGAGCTTGAATTACGTATTCAGGAAGCCTGTTCCAGTCATTCATTATTCGTTGAGTAAAAAAGTCTGATCTTACTAAGAGTTAACTTCTCATTTCCTTAATCTTGAAACTATGGCCTCTTGTTGTCCCTCCTGTTTCTTATGAATACAGTTGATCTCTGTTTACATTCTCTAGCTTCTTCGTTATTTTGAAGGCTTCTGCTAGATCTCTCTTTCTCATAAAAAGTGAATACAAGTTAAGAAACTTCTGCCTCTCTTCATATGTAAGGTGACTACTTTCCACTACAGCCTTTGTAGCTCTTCTCTGAACTTGCTCTAAGATGTCTATATCCTTGGCAAAGTAGGGACTCCAAGCCTGGACTGAGGTTTCCATGTGTACTCTCACATACCCTGGATATACTTTCTTGAATATACATGCATCCATGTGCTTCAAGCTATTCTTCAGTCTCCTCATCGCGATGTTACTTGGCACTGTTTGGATGGCTTCAGGTCATTTGTTACCTTCTATAGATCCCCAGATCTTTTACCTGTGTCATTGTTTTTATTTCATGCAGGACTTCTTCATTTCCTATACATTCTTTCATTTGAAATACCCTCATTCTGTCTGCCAATATGCATTACTTTACGCTTATCCACATTAAACATCATAAGCCACTTATCTGACTATTTACATGATTGAAATATGTCTTCTTGTAACATGTCTTGGTCTTCCTTTGCTGTGGCTCTACTGTACTCTTTTGTGTCATCAGCAAACATCTTGATTTGTGACTGTATTTGTTGTGGCAGATCATTGACAAATACCCTAATATGAAAAGTAATGGACCCAATGCAGACCCCTGTGGAATACAGCTTTTGACCGATGCCCAGGATGACATCGCACCACTGACCACAACTCTCTGTCTTCTGTTGCTTAGAAAGTCCTCAGTCCAGTTTATCACCTTTCCTTTGATACCATAACCTTATAGCTTAATGCATAGTCTTTTGTGTGGGACTGTATTAAAGGCTTTCTGGTAGTCCAAATATACAAAGTCTACTGCATCCTCTTCATCTACTGCCTTTTTCCAGTCCTCCAGAGTCTCCATCAGGTTTGTCAAGCACGACTTCCCTTTAATGAAGCCATGCAGATTGCAAGTTACTAGACTGTTCTTTGTGTGTTTCCACAGGTGATCTTTTATGCAGGCCTCCATTACCGTACCGTAAACTGGGGTGAATTCGGATATTATTGCAAGGAAAAGTTGTTTAAATTGATTAATAATTAATGAATAAACATATTAGAAATCTGTTTGCTCCCAACTGTTTGTAATTCTTTACTGTACGTTCGTGTATAAAGATACTTAATATATCACGTGACACATACCAAATATATACTAAAAAGCAACCATATGTAAAAAGAATAAAATCTGTAACATTGGCAAACTTTCTTTGGCAGAAATGTTAATGAATAGATGCAGGAAAATCTTCGGTGCCCGGATGTACTTTCATGCGTAGTGTGAAAGTGCAAAGTAAGTAATTGGCGTTATCTTGTCCATTCATCTCTTAACTGGGCATTTAATGAAATTTTTAAAATTTTAATGCAAATTGGAGTCAGTTCGGACATGGGGTGAATTCGGACAGGGGAAGTATGAACGAAAAAGTAACACTTTTTACAATGTACAATTGCTTATAATTTGCCAGATGTGGATAGGTGTGTAATTGGGTTCATATGTATCATTTACAGGTATACTCTTGAGCTTTTATGGTACTACCTGTTTAAACAAGGTCACCCAATGACTCGAACATTTAAGAAAAGAACTGGTGGAGATCAAGGTCCTTATCGTAGTGAAAAAGGCAAGCAAAAAACTGGTAAAGCCAAATAATCATGTTAAATATCACCTGTAACTTATAATCCATCAGTCTTCCAAAAACGAAATTATTAGTCAAGAAATGATTGTTCCATATACAGTACTAAGGTTTGTAGCTAGATTTATCTTATCTACATGTGTTCTAATATGTTTTATTTAAACCAAGGAAAAAAATAAAACTGCTCTTGTGTTCATATCTCATTATAGTCATTAGCTTATTTTGTCAGGGAGTGGCATTATTTTTGTACTGGAAGAACATTTTTTTTAAAAGCCCCAGAGCGTCCGAAATGGCCCCACATACGGCCGAGACTAAACTGGGAACCCAGGGTGGTCATATGCATTCATTTTCTATTTATGTACGAATTTATACAGTGTGTCCGAATTCACCAAAGTTTGAGTACAATTTCGGACACCCATTACTATATTTGCTATAATTATATATGAAACATTTTAAATTTTGTACTGCTATGATTTGATACCCTAGTGGACCAGCTCAACATACAGTACTTAAGATCTTGGACTGAATTAAAAACTAGATTACATGGCACAAAAAAATGAAAAAATCGTCCGAATTCACCCCAGTTTACGGTACATACATGTGACATCAAGCTTACTGGTCTGTGGTTTTGAGGGAACCTGCTGCTGCCCATTTTGTGTATGGGAAACACATCTGCTTTCTTCCATGCTGGTGGTATGATTCCCTCCTCCATGCTTTTATTGAAGATCATTTTTAATGGGTGTTACTAATTCATCCACACATTCCTGCAGCATTTTGGGATGAATCTTGTCTGGTCCCATGGCTTTGTCCACTTTCAAAATTTCTGCTTCCTCCGTATGTAGCTGTGTAGTCTCTTTGGGTTATCCTTAAAATCCATGCCAGTTTCCTTTCAGTTTCCTTTTCATATTTGTGCAGCAATGTTGTTGTCTTGTTTCTTTCTCTAGTATAGACCTCATTGTCTTCTTTACGCCGAGTTTTCTTGTACCGGTGGAATTTCTTATGCTTTCTAAGTTATGCCTTTTTTTTTTTTTTTTTTTTTTTTTTTTAAATCCAATTTGGAACCTTTTTTCTGTTCTGGGGCTTCTCATTTCTCAGTGGGATGTATTCGTTGCTCAGGGCATGTAATATGTTGACAAACCTGGTGTACATACTGTCGATGTTCAAGTCACTAAGAATCTCTTCCCAGTTGTGTTGTTGCAGTTTTTCCTGTATCTTCTTGTAATCCCCTTTAAAGATATCTCTTTTGTTTTCAGACTTGTTTTCTGACTGCGCCATGTAGCAAACAAATTTAAACAGGATTCCACAGTGATCACTTTTACCCAATGGATCATTAACCTCATCTATCATGTGTTCCTCATTCATTCATTCATTCATTGCCAGACGCCATGTATCCCAAACGGGGTGGCCAAGGGCTTAGAGTTAATTGTTTTACAGGGAGGGGCACTAATCCTCCACCAACCCCAGTTGACACGTAGGGCTGCCAACAGCATCTGGTGTTCCCAGGCGGTCACCCATCCAAGTACTAACCAGACCCAACGTTGCTTAACTTCGCTGATCGGACGGGAAGCGGTGTACTCAACGTGGTATGGCCGTTAGTGTTCCTCATTTGTCAAAATTATGTCCAAAAGAGATGGTTCACTGTATCCTCTATACTTGGTGGTATATGGCTCTTCTCTTAATTACCCTGTATGGGCCTTCAAATTTCAGTGACAGTTTATTGTCTCTGGTGTAAATGAGGTCATAGACAATATCACCTGTGCCGATGTTTGAGTCATATGCCTTCTTATTAAATGATTCAGTCATTTCTTCCTTGGACTTCATTAACTGTTTCTTTACCATTGTGTGTATTTCTTGAAATTCACGTAAGCGAAGTTTAGGATAATCGTCCATCTATCTATCTATCAATAGCCCGATGCCCTAATCCCGCAAAGGGTGGCCGCAGACAAAACGCCTCCAAGTCGCTCTGTCACCCACCATTTAACTACCCTCCCCCCAACTCACCCCCCCTCCCTCATATACCTCTCAACTCCATCCCTCCACCTCATCCTCGGTCTACCCCTCCCTCCACCTCACCTACATACACCCTCTTAGTCAGTCGTTCATTGTCATAATTATATGTGGGAATTTGTTCGCCTTCTAATGTCTCGCAAGGGAGACGTTTGTCTGACGCATAAATGATGAAATGATGTGTATCTCCTATGGATTTTTTAATTGCACAATTGAGTGATGCTTCAACTCTGGGGATCCAGTCATCCCAGTTTGCACAATTTTCACTGGGAATATGTCGTAGTACAGCTAATATTTTTTTATTCTGCCTTTCCACCAATCCATTGGAAACTGGATGGTAGGCCCTGACATTAATTTTCTTTATATTATATTGTTTACTTATTTCTTGCAAAATTTCAGAGTTAAATTCACTACCTTTGTCACTTATTAGCACCTTCTATGTGGTGAACCTTCAGATCACACTATCAATGAATACCCGTGCGACTGTTTTTGCTGTTTTATCCTTAATTGGAACCAAGATCACATTGTGAGTAATGATGAGTGGCAACAAAAAGATATTGATTGTGACTGGTAGTTAAGGGAAATTTAAGTAAATCAACCGTGACAGTGTCCCATGGTTGGTTAGGGACAGGATATCTTCCTATAGGTGGAGGTAATAACATGTAACCTTTGTGTCTTGCACATGACTCACATTTGTCTGTGTGATTATATACGTCTTTGCGTAACGTTGACCAATAATATGACATCCGGTCCTGCCTGTCTGTCCTGTCCTTGCCAGGATGCCCTGCATGTGGACTATCGTGTATTATCCTTAAAATATGTGGTATCATTGTACCAGGAATAACTAATTGCCTATTTTTTTTTTTTTATGATTTGGGTGTCCTGGATTTACTCTATATAGGGCATTGTTTACCATTGTGAATTGTTTAAGTGGTGCATGTAAATTGGGTAGTGGTACATCATCGCCTGATTCGAAATGATAGATTACTTTAGACCATAGGCTACTGGGTCCTGTCTCTGTGCCTGTAAGATTTCTTGATGTGAAAGGATTGTTTCCCCATTGTTGGAGAGTGATTCACGTGGACTTATTGTAGCGACATTGGCTAATGGATTTCGTGATAAGGCATCTGCTGCCAAATTTACTTTACCTTTTATGTAGTGAATATTTACATTGTAATTCTGGATTTTACACATCCGTCGTGCTGCCCTCCCAGAGGGGAGTTTTTCTTGGAACATGCCCACGAGAGGCTTGTGATCTGTGTATAGGTGAATTTCGTATCCATAAACAAGGTCACGAAATTTCTGTCTAGCAAATATTACCACTAGTGCTTCAAACTCTGTTGTACAGTAATTTTTCTCTGCTCCTTTTATTTGTCTGCTGGCAAAAGCAATGGGTTGGTATTTGCCTTATTTATCCTCTTGCATCAATACAGCACCTGAACTCTTGAGGGAAGCATCTGTGCAAATTATGAATGGTTTTGTGAAATTAGGATAGGCCAAGCAAGGTGCGCATGTAAGTTTATCTTTTAATTCATTAAATGCATTTTTTTGTTCCTCTCCCCGCTGAAATACCACTTGTTTTTTCAGTGGGAGAAATAATGGTTGAGCTATGTGAGAAAATTTGTTTTATAAATGCTCTGTAGTACCCGGCGAACCCTAAGAATTGTCTTACTTCATCCACATTTGTGGGTTCAAGGAAATCCCTTACTGCTTATATTTTATCCTCAGACTGTGGATCCCCTCTGCATCTAGTCTGTGACCTAAGAATTTTATTTTCTTAAAGCAAAATTTACATTTAGACAGCTTAGTTTTTAAACCTGCATTGGCTAACTTGTGTAGGAGCTGGGCTAATTTATGTAGATGTTTTTCTATTGTGTGTGTTGCAATTATGGTGTCATACCAGCGCAAAAAACGACGACACATGAAACACCCATATAAACAAATAGTCAGCATAGGAAGTCTCTTTGGAAATGAAAGCATTTTGGTCTGTGCTTTACATGAGGAGGAAGAGATTTCATTATTTTTGGATTCAGGCTCACCAATAAATTTAATACTGCAAGATGAGTTAGAAAGAATTTTTAGAAATAGAAGAAAAGTGATGTTTTTGGACAATTCAGACTTAAATTTATACACGGTGGATGGTAAAGAAATACCAGTTATTGGTATCATTGAGTGAAAGCTGAAATTCATAGAGACCACAAAATCATTCACTACCACCTTTTACATAATAGAAAAATTATCAATTAGAGGAAATATGTTGCTTGGACTAAGCACCATGAGGACACAAAATACAGTGGAATTTCGAATTTCGACAGGCATGGGTGCCTAAAAATCACCACGAAATTCAGATAATCAAAATTTAAACAGAACATGTTGTGTGCTGGAGGTGGGGCTGGAGCTAGCTCTGTGGCTAGGGTGAGAAGTGGTTGGAAGAAGTTCAGGGAGCTCTTGCCTCTCCTGACATTGAGGGGGCTCTCCCTACGTGCTAAGGGGTCTTTGTATGCAGCATGTGTTAGGAGTGTAATGCTGTATGGCAGTGAGACCTGGGCAGTGAAGGAGGAAGACATTCGCCGGCTCAGACGTACAGAAATGACAATGATTAGGTGGATGTGCAGTGCGTCCCTGCGTCCAAGGCCTGGAGAGGCTGGGTTTACAATGGAAGAGTTGAGAGGTAGGATGGGACTGGAGTGTATTGGTGTTGTGATGAGGAGAGGTAGATTGAGGTGGTTTGGACATGTGGAGAGGATGGGGGATGATAGTTGGGTGAGGAAGGTGAGAAGTGTTAATATTGGGGGTGGGGTTATGAGGGGTAGACCGAGAAAGACATGGGATGAGGTCATTAAGTGTGACCTTAGGGTTAAGGGACTGAACAGGGAGGCTGCAGTGGATCGTGCAGCATGGAGAGCCGCCATTAGGTGACCAAGGCTGACACATGCAAGCATGTTGGAGCCTTTAAAAACGAAACGAACTTCTTGCGGGAAAAATTAGTTTTTTGGATCTGGGGCCTCCAAACCTAATTATATAAAATCATGATTTTTTGGCCACACCCCCTGTAAACTTTATGAACTATAATTGTGATTCGAATTGTCAGATTCTAAACCGTCGAATTTCGAAAATCCACTTTATGATATTGATATCCCATTTCAATGGAATTAACTCTGACAGCAAATTCATAGAAGAAATTTCATTTCTTGTCCTACTAACTACCCCACGTGTGATATCTGACTTACATATCCCTCTAGCTTCCAGCTAAAGTGTGTAGGCATATGTGTGTGTGTGTGTGTGTGTGTGATGTTTCCAACACATGATCAGAGGCGCTTGACATCCTTGATTCGTCTAGACAAGGGGATGTGTTCTGTAACTCTTCCCAGAGAACTCAGACATAACTACCTGTCTTACATATTGTTACCTATAGCTATATAGTTACATACTGTAGTTATATATAGTATTGTATTATAACATATTATGCCTGCTGGTACGGTAAGCCAGGAGAGGTGCCAGTTACCCTGTGAAAGACTCGCTGATCAATTTTCGGTAAATCACATCAGCCGATCCGGGAAATCAGACACAACCATGTTGTAGACCACTGTATTTTGACTATATTCCACCATAAATTTGTTTTCAGAAATGTATATTTAACATGAAAATCTATCTATCTATTACCAGCCACCTTAGTCCCGTAAGGGGTGGCCACAAACAAATTGCCTCCATGTCGCTCTGTCCCCCGCCATTTTGCTGCCCTGCTCCCAGCTCACACCCCCCTCTCTCATATACCTCTCCAATCCATCCCTTCATCTCATCCTTGGCCTCCCTCTCCACCCCTCCACCTCACTCACATACACTGTCTTTGTCAGTCTCTCACTCTCCATCCTTTCCACATGACCAAACCACCTTAATGTGTTTCTCCTAACGCTTCCTGTCACATCCACATCCACATCACAACACTCCCTCACTTCCTCATTTGTCAGTCTCCTCTCCATGTGACTCCACATGCTCCTCTCAGATAACTCATTTCCACTGCCCTCACTCTGACTTCTGTGCCTCCAACAAAGTCCAAGCTTCACTTCCATACGTTAGAGTTGGTATCACAATACTGTCATGTAGTAGCGTTTTCACTTCCATGCTCACTTTCCAGCTTCCTATCACTGCTTTCAAGGAACCAGCAGCCTTTCTTCCCTACTGCACCCTTTCAAGCACTTCACCTTCTAAACTTCCATCCTTACTCATCACACTACCCAAGTACTTAAATGCCCCATCCAATTTCACTGTACACTAGGTCACAAAAGTATCGGTGCACAACATGCTTGAAACACTTGGGACCACAGAACAAAGGTCACTGAAATATTAGTATCCGACCGCATTGGTAGCCCTGATGTCGGGAGGTGTCATATATCGCCAACAAGCAATATCCTCTTGCAAACATGTAGCAAATGTAATGTTTATATAGACAGACACTGATGATACACAATTAGACGTTGGTAATGTCAGCAGTTGTTCAAACTTTTTCGGTAGGCATCGCACCCCCTGTGCACTGATACTTTTGAGATGCAATGTACATTCACTGACTTCACTTCTCTCAGAGACCATCACTTTACTCTTCCCTACATTCACCTTTAGATTCCGTTTCTTACACACTCCCACAAACTCATCCACGAAGCCTTGCAGCTCCCCTTCGTCTTCACTTAACAACATAGTATCATCTGCAAACAACAGTACAGGGAGTTTCCAAACACTGCCCCCTCTCATTAGGGCCACTCCCAGCATCCACTGCCCTACCTTGTATCTTTTTTATAACCCCATCCATATACAGATTAAAAATCCTATAATTAATTACGTCAAATCCCCTCATTTTCAAAATTACATGGAGCTTTTTCCCCGTTCCACGAGCTGCTCTTGGGCATGGCATCACATGACTATTGTGCATGCTTAGACCTCAGGGCCATTGAGATTAAAATTGGACAAAGTGCAGGCCAGTCAAATCGTTGACACTGTTTGCATATCTTCAAATTTCAGATAACCCTTACTTCAGTCAGTTGCATGATGGCTTCCTCTTGGAGTGGGTATACTCTGACAGAATGCAAGGCCATCGCTCGTTTTTTTAGGAATAACATTTTGGACATCGCTTGATTTTGAAACAAAAAATATTTTTTCTGGTCAATTTTAGTGTGATTTTAGTGAATCTGAGCATCATTTTTGTCAAAAATAACTTATTTTGGAGACTGGCCTACCCAAGGCCATCACCAAAACAAGTGAATTCCAACAAAAAGTGAAAGAAAAAAAAAACAATTCAAATTACACAAAAATTACCAGAAAATCACACTTCCAACATAACCTAACCTTACCTTAAATGTCGTCGTTAGAGGATTCACTATCCCCATTAGCCTCTTCCTGATGTTGTGAGGGTCTTGGGTGAGGGACTCTGACAACGACATTTAAAGTAAGGTTAGTTCAAGTTAGAAATGTGATTTTCGGGTTGTTTTAGTGTGATTATTTTTTTTTTTTTTTTTCCATTTTTGTTGGAATTCACTTGTTTTGGAGATAGCATTGGATAGGCCTATCACCAAAACGAGTGATTTCTGACAAATATGATGCTCAAATTCATTCAAATCGTACTAAAATCGACCAAAAAAAAAATATTTTTTTACTTTGAAATTGAGTGATGTGATTTACCAAAAATTGTCCAACTTATTTCATTGGAAAACATAGAAAGGCTGCATCTGTTTGGTAAAGAACTGATCTTGTTTGATTTATCAGTGAGGCGACAGTCCTAACCTAACAGTTTAACTAAACCAAACCTAATATAATTTCCAGTTGGGAAAGGGAAACAATATCCACCTTTGAGAATGTTTTAATAATTTTTTTCCATTGTGCCGGGAACAAACAGTTGTAGGTATTTCTATCTATCTGTCTATTGCCAGACGCCTCAATCCCGTTTGGGGTGGCCACAAACAAATCGCCTCCAAGTCGCCCTGTTCCCCGCCATTTCACTCCCCTGCTCCCAACTCACACCCCCCTCTCTCATATACCTCTCCACCCCATCTCTCCATCTCATCCTCGGCCTCCCCCTCCCAGTAGTTGTATACATCTTGTGATGAAAATTAGATTACCAGGCTTTAAATGTTATGGGTGAGTGCATTATTTGTGACACCTGAAAAAAACATCCTTGGTTAAAGTTAAAATTATTGTGAAGGATTTAGTAGTAGTTGTTCTCTAGGCAGTCTGGCAGAACAGCCTGAGTCCCTAAGGAAGACCACTGCCGAGAGCGGGCTTTCCCACAGAGCTTTCGAGTCTCAAGGAGTGTATGTTGTGTTGTTGGTGCAGGTGATTGTGTGCAATGGAGTCATCCATAATCTGCTTACTAGTATTGGGTGCTGTGTTGTATCCTGGACAGGTGTCAGTGACAGAGTCATTCAGCTTTTTCTGATAACTCAAGAGGGCTGGATGATGCTCACATTTCAGCCTGGCCAGGTGGACCCTGTCCTCACAAGGGAGGTAGGATTCAGAAGGGTGGATATCTGGAGGCCGTGTATGCAGCTGTGTGTTGTCTTTAAGTGACTGAATGGAGCGGCGAGTGATTTGAGTATGAATATGCCTCTGGAGGCTGGTTTGAGGTGGGTGAGGGGGGAGAGATGACAGTACAGTATTTATGTACGATATCGTGTGCTGGGTGTTGTTTTGATGTTCCTCGGTGTGTGTGGATGTGCTGCTATTGTAGTGTAGTGGATGGTGTGGGTTTGTGGAGGCTGCAGCAAGTATATGAGTGCCTCTCATGTCTAGATGATCTGTGATTTTGAGGACTTTGGTTTCTTGGTGTAGGGGGTCTGGGTGTAGTAGCTGTGCAGCCTGTGATAATTTTAAGGGCCTTGTTCTGTATGGTCTGTAGAGTGTTGTAGCGTGTTTTAGTGAGGTTAGAAGCCCAAGCAGGGCTTGCATAACTGCGTATTGTTTGTATACTGTGGTGGTGGTTCCTTTTTTGTGTCCAAATGTTGTATGGGCAAGTGACCTTAAGGCATTGAGTCTTGGTGTTAATTTATCTTTAATGTTTGTGATGTGTTGTTTAAATGACATTGATGTATGTTACACCAAGGATTTTGTGTGTGTGTGTGTGTGTGGTAGGAGAGTGTTGTTTATGGTGAGGTGTGGAATGTGACTATGTTCTGCTGTCTAGTTTGTGAGCAGGGTCTCTAGATTTGGCTGGAGCTATTTTGAGCTTGTTTGTGGTGAACCATTCGTGTAGTGTGTTGAGGTGAGGTTGGAGGAAGTGTGCGGCAGTGTTTGCATTTTGGTGTGTACATGTAAGTGTTATGTCATCCACATAGGAAGCTATATGGATTTGTGGTGTGTAGGGTGTGGGTATGTCATGCATATATAGGTTAAAGAGAGTAGGGGACAAAACAGATCCTTGGGGGACGCTGTTTATGAAGTTTCTGATATTTTGTGACTGACCGGCAAATTTTGCATTTGCACATCTGCCTGCTAAATAGTTTGCCAGCCATTTTTTTTGTGTTATTGTGCATGTTTGTGTTGAATAGTTTGTTTGTGAGGTTGTGGTGGGGGATGGCATCAAAAGCAGACATGGGGTCTATTACTGGGTTTCTATTACTATTACTATTACTTTCAGATGTTCTGTTATATTACTACTACTATTACTATTACTTTCAGATGTTCTGTTATATTACTACTACTATTACTTTAGTGGTTATCTATTAGATTACTATTATTGATACTTGGTCATCTATTACTATTACTGTTAATATATTATTTGCAATAATGGTAGTTATTTAAATTGAAAATAGTTATCATTTTCATTATCGTTGGGAGGCTGTCCCGTGTAATGCACATGTATGTCTCGATTATGTGATGGCTAGTAGGCCACTTTCCATTCAGTAGGTTCACATTGCATATATAATTTATTCTGTTGACACATGATGACTAAGTAAGTGTCTGTAATAGGAAAGTTATACAGGTAACTCGCACGGAACACGTGGGTTTCGTTCCTACGGTGCCGTGTTAGGTGCGAAATCGCGTATATTTAAAGTACTCCGTATTTTGCTCCCTAGACCCCCCAAATGTATTGTTTTGCTGTTATCTGTCACTGGTAATCACTAGAAAGCACTTTAAGTGGTTAGAAGGTTTATTTAATGTTATAACTCACAAATACAGTACTCCACAGCAAAACTTCAACACACAAATACTGTAAGTAAACACAAGGAAACGTTCCGACGCCGATCATAGGTAATCTTATAAATCAGGTTAACTGGTACCAGTGCTTTAACTTACAAGTACATACCAGAACAGTACATATTTAACTTAGAAATGCAGTACTGTGATATCGAATGATTCCAGTACTGTTAGGAATGGCTGGAAAAAAAAAATGTTATGAATACATTTTGACCTTTTTGATATATGTTTATGGTAGTTTCGAGTTATTTTTTACGTTATCGTTGTGCCCATGCTTGGAAAAGGGAGCGAAAGAGTTGAATTTTCAGTCCTAAATGAGAAAACTGCACGTCCGCCAAGGCTAGACTCTGCCACGGGAGAATAAAGTGGAGGGTCAGTCCGATTAGCAATAAGGAAGTTGTGTCACAACTTCCAGCTCCCACACCACGAGAATGGCTAAAAATAGAATCGTAATGCAGTTTCAGAACCAACAATAAGTCTAATTATTACGAATACAGATACAAAGCAGAAATAAATACGTTTACAGACTGGGAAAACGTACTTCTTTCGTCATAACATGTTCATCTTTATCATTTTACGTTCATCTTTATCATTTTACCTTGTTATTTTCGCAATATATATTGCTGTCTCGTAAACAGGGTGGTTGTTTGTGTTTTGCAAGGGAGGAAAAAGATTGTATTTTCTGTCTGGGTCGAGATAATGGGTGTAACTATGTGTGGTTAGGCATGGCCACGAGCGAAAAATCGTACATCCACTCATCACGACAGCAGGAGGTGAACTGACATATCATACATGAGAGGGTGAAGTCAAGGTCAGTCTCATGTCCCAGATTTTTGTTCACTTCCCGAAAGTTTTCACAGTTTTCTACAAGTTGCATTGCATCAAATGATCCAAACCATTACAGCAAACCTGAGCAAATAGGTAAAGATACCAAGACAAAAATGTATTTTTCTCTTATTATAAGTCTTTAATGAACAAATAAAAATGGCAATATTCCGACGCCGATCATGGGTAATCATATAAATTAGGTTAACTGGTTACAAGGCTTTATTTAATGCTTTAATTGCTTACAAGTACATACCAGAACAGTAAATATTTAACTTACAAATACAGTACTGTAGAAAAGCAGTACAGTAAGAGTTTAACGAACAAACAAAAAAGGCAATATTCCGACGCCGATCATGGGCAATCATATAATTCGGGTTAAATGGTTACAAGGCTTTATTTAATGATTTAACTTTATTTAAGTGCTTATAAGTACAGTACATATGAGAACAGTAAATATTTAACTTACAAATACTGTACAGTACTGTGGAAAAAACGAACAAATAAAAAAGGCAATATTCTGACACTTATCAGGTAAACTGGTTATAAGACTTTATTTCTTGATTTAACGTTATTTAATAGTACTTTAAGTTGCACATAAACTTACCAGAACAGTACAGTACTGTAAATATTTAACTTACAAATACTGTGCTACTGTACTCGGGAATGTCTCACTCACTGAATAATTTCCCGCCTAGATCGTCACGTAATCAAAACAAACCGCGCGCTGCGGTGACGTTCGAGGATTTGATCTTTCAAAGGCCTCTCCTGCGTTAATTTGTAGTTTTCATAATGGTTTTTTAATCTTACGTTGTCTTATATGTATCCCAGCCCTTACCGTGTATAATTGCGAGCGCGTTCCGTGAGATTGTGTTCCGTGCGAGTTACCTGTATACTATTATTTATACTACCTTTGCCTTCTATTACTATTACTGTTACTATTACAGCTATGATTTTTAATCTATTACAATGATTCTGAAAGCCTTGTAATAGTCTATTACATATTACTATTACCCCATGTCAGATCAAAAGCTTTGCTACCGTAATGTCTAGTGTGACTAGGAGTGTTCTGTGTGGTGGCCTAGCTGAATTGGTGCCATCAAAAACTCCCTGTGTAAGGTCTGTAAGAAGAGTGTTTGTGGAGTGTAGTGGCCTAAAACCAACGTTGTGATGGGGCTAGGGGGATGTGAGTGTAACTAGTTGTGATACCAGTCATTCAGTGACTTTGGAGGGTGTGCAGAGGAGTGTGATGGGGCAGTGTGAGGAAGGTAACATGGGGTCTATTGGGATTGGGGATGGTAATGATAGTGCCATGCTTCCAGATATTGGGTATTATGTTGTGTGAGTGGGTGTAATTTGATATGGTTGTGAGTGCTTGTATGGCTTGTGGTCCATGATATTTAAGGTGTATGTTGCTAATGTTGTCTGGTCCACAAACAGTTTTTTTTTTTTTGTGAGGAAGAAGGAACCAAAGGCCATGAGCCCGCAATAAGAGTTCCCTCCAAGAGAAAAACAAAATACAAGAGAGAGCCAAATTCAAGATCCATTCATTTCATTCAGATCCATTCATTCAGATGCGTGTTTAAGGTTGCTAATGATGTGCTTTGTCTGGTTGTAAGTGAAAAGTGTGAAGACTGGATCTGTGGGGAACTGTCTCTTGCATCGGATGAAATGTCGGTTGTTGCGATTGGGGTTTAGATGTAAAGCCACTTGTAAAGGAAAGAAAAGGAATAAGAAGTGACAGGAAAGATGGGAGAAATAGACAGCACTACATCAAGTGAGTGGATGATGGTCGCCACATCCTACCACTAAGTTAAGAATCAATGAGAAAAATAGAGGAGCATTCCGGTGGGACATGTGCCTATCTTATCAGAAAGTACTATAACACCAAACAGGCCCTACCCAAAAATAAATGAAAAGTGTTTACTAGTGCTAAAACAGCATAGCACATTAAACATGTACCTGAAAAGATGTTAAAGCTGTTATAAAAAGCTGCGACACCAACAGTCCTTACCAGAAATAAAGCGAAGACTGGCTTAAGTGGCAGGTGAAGGTGTGTTGAGGGTAGATGGGCTAGTTACTAGGTGACATAGGCCTCTCTGGGGAAGCCCCATCACCTATGCCGAAGCCTTTGAAGTAGAACTCCACGTCCTCTCTGTCCACATCTCCTCCTTCATCCACCCCTGCTGGCACATCCAAGTCCTGCAAATTAGCAACCACATTCTGTCTCTCATGAAAATATCGTGTGATCCGGGCTTGTCTCTGCTCCTTTATGTTTCTGTTGTAGATGGCCATCACTTGAGACTTCAATCACTCAAGGTCGGTATGATGTTGGTAACCTCAGGCATAGTCCTGGTGTATGCATCGAAGGTGGTTGCCATGTTGGTTATGGTGGACAGAGTGGTCACAAGATGGCCGCCAACAAATGAGCATCGGTATGCATCGTTGGCTGTCAGCTGGGAGCATCGAATTGTGGGGAAATTCGCGAATTGTGAGACAACTCGGAAGCTTTTTTCTTGCACAAAAAACAAGATGTTGAAGTAAAATGTGTCCAAATATGAGGACTTACTGTATTTCTAGCTCGACCAACACATTATGTCGATCCTAACATGTAATGTGAGGGGTGCTCAAAAAGTTTTGGCAGCAGGGTAATAAAAGCAAAATTAATAGAGATACACATTTATTGAAGTTCACACTCCGTCAACATACTCTCCTCAAAGGTTTACGCACTTCTGGAGCCATGTCATCCACTTAATAAAGCACTCCGAGTACTCAGAAACAGGTATACTCTTCAGTTCTGAATTTATCCTCCTGGCAAGGTCCTGTTCCCTTCGAAAATGGATCCAAGCAAGTTTTTCTGACAACTTAGGGAATAGCCAAAAGTCACACAGTGCCAGGTCTGAGTACTCGGAGTGCTTTGTTAAGTGGATGACACGGCTCCAGAAGTGTGTATACCTTTGAGGAGAGTATGTTGAAGGAGTGTGAACTTCAATAAATGTGTATCTCTATTAATTTTGCTTTTATTACCCTGTTGCCAAAACTTTTTGAATGCCCCTCGTATAAACCACGTGTGTTGAATCCTAATCGTATTTTTCAGATATTTTGGTAATATGTTACCCTAACTGCATATATGCTTATATTATGCGGACACATAATAAGCTGAAGTTTTGAAAAATATTCCATGTAGTACTCGTCTTCTTTGCTTGCGGGCCTTATATCTGTAAAATGTGAGATATAAACCCGTTACCAATTTGCTACGCCAGTCTGTTCGATCGGTCAACTTTGCATCAGCTTGGCATCGACTCCCTACCAGCCAGGGGGGTGTCAGAACTTTGGTTCGTGGGTGTACAGAAGGCAGAATCACAAAAATCATAATTTATGCTATTTTACTGGCAGTGCTGCTGAAGTGAATGTGTGTCAATCATGATATCTCAGTTTGAACAGAGGGCCAACATCAAAGTCTTGTGCAAGCTTGACAAGAGTACATCAAAAACATCGCAAGCCTTACAAACCATCAAGGCATGTCAGCCGAATGAGGCCCATTAGGGTTCAGGGAATTATTAGAGTTCATTGCTCATGTAATTCATTTTGAGAGTGAGTGACTGATTCCTTTGCATTAGGTATCTAGCCTGAGTAGCGTAGCCCCATGCCTTGATATCATAAGGAGTCAGTACAAGATTGGATGATGGAGGGCCATTGTGCCCAAACTGATACTATACTTTCATTTCTTGCTACTGTGATACAAAGCTTCATTTTTCATCGTAGGATTATAGTGTTCCACCCTGTCTTTGAGTCACCACACGATTCACTCATTTTGTTAAACCAAAACACACAAAGCACAACATACCTGACAATTTATCAGTATATGTGTATCTTTCACATTAAGATAAATATCACCGTTTAGTACTATAGTTCTGCCTACTTCTTCCTTCACCTTTAGTATTTTTCTGTGTCTGCCCACCTCCCTTATTTCTCCAATCTGTCGTGTCACTTTTACAACTCGTTTCCTTTTCAGATGGCTTTACGTTGAGTGACAAGCCTAATGGTTTTCTGTAAGTCAGATATCATTTGCAACGCTGGATGATAACCACATGACCAACCCATACATGTTCCATACGTGTCAACATGTGGATTGGTGGAGGGCTATTGCCTCCTCCTGTAAAACAACTGAGAGGCAAATGGCCACCCCTTATGGAATTATGGTGTCTGGCTATAAAAATATACAGGAGATAGTAATGAATGCAGCATTGGTCACAATTAGTCACTTCACCAGACCCTGTGTCAGAAGTGTGCCACTAGGTTTGTTTGTCACCTAGCTCTGATGTGGGGTAGGCTGTGAAAAAGTAGCCAGTGCGTAATATCTTTTTAATTTTGACACAAAGTAAAACACCCGAAAACATATTTTACTTATGAAATTACTTAAGTGTAAGGGTACTCTGTTTTTAGGGTAGCTCTACATTTGGCTTTCGATCGTGTCTGGCATAAATCTTTAATTTCCAAACTGCCCTCTAATGGTTTCTATCCTTCTATCTGTGCCTTCATCTCTAGCTTCCTTTCTGGTCGTTCTGTAGCTGCTGTTGTAGACGGCCATCGTTCTTCTCCTAGATCTATCAACGGTGGTGTTCCTCAGGGCTCTGTTCTATCACCAACTCTCTTCCTTTTATTTATCAATGACCTTCTAAGCTGTAGATTTAACCCAATCCACTCATACTCTGATGACTCCACCCTTCACCTTTCCATTTGGTTCTCGCAATGTCCATCTCAGCAGTTACTTCAGCAAACAAGGGATGAGGCTGTGGCACACCTAATGTCTGACTTGGCTCATATGTCTGACTGAGGTAAAAATAATCTGGTTGTTTTTAATGCATCAAAGACTCAGTTTTTGCACCTATCAACCCGACAAAATCTTCCACAGGTATATCCACTAATGTTTAATAATATTCAGCTTAATCCTGCATCATCCTTGAACATGCTTGGGATTTCATTTGCTTGGGACTTATCCTGGAAAGATCATATTACATCACTTGTAAAATCTACTTCCAAGAGATTAGGTGTGCTAAACCGAATCCGTTCCTTCTTTACCCCTGCACAATTGTTGACTCTATACAGGAGTTTTATCCGCCCCTGTGTGGAGTACAACTCTCATGTCTGGGGAGGCTCCCCACATACAGCTCTTCTCAATAGGGTGGAATCAAAGGCTTTTTGTCTCATTAACTCTCCTCCTCTTACTGACTCCCTTCAACCTCTGTCTCTTTGTCGCACTGTTGCATCTTTATCTCTTTTCTGTTCTTACTTCAATGGTCACTGCTCCTCTGAACTGTCTGCATGCCTTCACCTCTATGACGGGCTCATAGCACCCGTCTAGCAGCAAACACTCATCCTTTTTCTGTCCAACTCTCTAATGCAAGAGTTAACCATTACTCCCAGTCCTTCATTTATGCAACAGGTCAACTCTGGAACTGCCTCCCTCTGTATTTCCTGCTTCCTGTGATCTCCAGTCTTTCAAACGCAGTGTGTCCAGGCATCTCAAAATGATCGGATCTTTAATTTGGCTCTCTCTCGTATTTTGTTTTTCTCTTGGAAGGGACAATAATTGCGGGCTCACAGCCTTTGGTTCCTTCTTCCTCACATTTAAAAGAAAATAAAAGGTAGGATGGAAGTAGTGGAAGCAATGAAGAAAGTCTAGATGGGGAAAGCACCAGGAATTGATGGAGTGTGTGGTGAAATGCTGAAGCATGGGGTAGTAGAATGCATGTGGAAAATGTGGAGATTGGCTTGGGAGGACGGTAAAATCCCGGAGGATTGGAAGTCAGGTATTATAATTCTCCTGTACAGAGGAAAAAGGGAAAAAGAAGTGTGTGGTAATCATAGGGACATTTGTCTCCTTATTGTAAATGGAATAGTATGTGATAGGATACTGATCGAAAGAGTTAGGGAAATAACAGGAGTTAGTTGGAGAAGAGCAGGAAGGTTTTAGGAAGGTAAGTGGTTGTGTAGATCAGATATTCATTATGTCTTTAGTGGAAAAGTTTCTAGAGAAGGGAAAGAAGTTGTATGTAGCTTTCATGGATATGGAGAAAGCATATGACAGGGTGAATAGACAAGGATTGTGGAAAGTCTGTCAATCCATCCACCATCCAATCCTCCTGTATGTTGTTCCATGAGGAGCGTTAGGAACCCGAGGTTAGGCAGGTTGGTCCTGACATTTAATATGAGGAATGTATGGAGTAAATGTGAAGTTGCTGAATGCCGTGAAGAGTATGTATGGGGGTGCTAATGCTGCAGTGTGTGTGGATAATGAACTGAGTGAATATTTTTATTTGAAGGTTGGATTGAAAAAGGGATGTGTCATGTCTCCATGGTTGTTCAGTCTGTATATGGATGGTGTTATAAATGAGATACAAGGCAGGGAAGTGGATGTTGGAGTGGCCCTAATGAGAGAAGGCCGTGTGTGGAAACTCCCTGTACTGTTGTTTGCAGATGATACTGTGTTGTGAAGCGAAGACGAAGAGAAGCTGCAAGGCGTGGTGAATGAGTTGGGAGAGTGTGTAACAAACAGAATCTAAAAGTGAATTTAGGGAAGAGTAAAGTTACGGTCTTCGAGAGAGGTGAAGTCACAGAATGTACAATGAGGTTGGATGAGGAGGAAATGGAAAATGTGAGTGCATTTAAGTACTTGGGTAGTATGGTGAGTAAGGATGGAAGTTTAGAGGGTGAAGTGCTTGAAAGGGTGCAGCAAGGGAGAAAGGTTGCCGATTCTTTGAAAGCAGTTCTAAGAAACAGGGAAGTGAGGTTGGAAATGAAAAAGTTACTGCATGACACTATTGACACAATTTTAACATATGGAAGTGAAACTTGGGCCTTGTTGGTCAAGAGTGAGAGGAGTGGAAGTGAGTTATTTAAAAGGAGCATGTGGAGTCATATGGAGAGAGAGACTGACAAATGAGGGAGTGTTGTGATGTGGATGTGGATGCGATATAAAGCATAAGGAAAAACACATTGAGGTAGTTTGGCCATGTGGAAAGGATGGAGAGTGAGAGACTGATGAGGAGCATGTATGTGAGTAAAGTGGAAGGGGGGAGAGGGAGGGGGAGGCCAAGGATGAGATGGAGGGATGGAGTGGAGAGGTATATGAGAGAGGGTGTGTGTGAGCTGGGAGCAGGGCAGTGAAATGGCAGGGGACAGCAACATGGAGGTGATTTGTTTGTGGCCACCCGTTATGGGAATAAGGCATCTAGTAATAGATAGCTAGAAGTCTGTCAAGGCAAGTTATCAAAGTAGAGGTGAAAAGCTTCTGCAAACTTTAGCAGATTTGTGCTTTGAATCCTGAATTTTTAATAGTCAAATGAAACTAAAATATTTGACCAGATTTCATGTAAATAGGTGTGTATGAACCTGTATGGTGATAAAAATTATAATAGCCAAACATATACAGCTTAACCTAACCTAACACACTTGTCAAGCAAAACCAACCCTGACTTTGGCTTAAGCCATTGTTAGGGATTTGAAAATCTTATTCTCCAGATTAGACTGGCTGTTACAAAAAAGATGTTCAAACATCACCAGTACATAAGACAAAGAAATCAGATAGCTAACCAGAAAGTTCCACAGAGGTCTAGTTGTCCACAGTCAGGCTTATGTAGGAGGGAAAAAAACATTGGAATATTTCAGTCTTTGTGACATCTCCCCTGTGTATAACTGCCCAATTTTTGGGCTATCTGCCCGTGGAGTCAGGACTTAGCAATGCTTATACTGATGCAGTTCATTGATCACTTCATAACAACTTTATCACATCTAATTTTGGTGCTACCAAGTTGTCCTACAGGTTTGCCAATGTAAAACCAACAAAACTCTTAACTTAAGCACAAACATAGCATACTTCACCTTTAAGAGAGCTATCACACTAAGTCTTACATGCCTGTCATGATAATAACAGCTGAATATCACAGAAACCTAACCTGTACTGAAGTATGATTCCCAGACATAGTTATAATTGGCGGTCAGCTGTGGCCTTGGTACGGGTTGTGACGTCACAGCGAGGGTGCATGTTTTGCACAAGGTATGATAGTCTCCAACTTTGATTGACCTTTTTTTTGTTTCATAAATATTAAATCGGAGAGATAAGTGAATGATATTTCGATGATTATGAGTGACAATTTTATTACTTTAGGTAACTTGTACATGACCATCGCCAGTCCATTGTTAGGAGGAAGGATCATATACTGTACAGTATTTAGAAATATGAAAATCATGGATGTTGCTCCTCACTGATAAAGCTTTGTTTTGTCAGAAGAAGAAGAAGAAGAAGAAAATTGGTGGAAGTAATGATGTAATTTAGATTGATGTTTAGACTGTACAGCATGTTTTATAATTAGTCTCATTGACTATTAATCACTTAATTTGGTTTCAGCATAGACAGTACGAGATGAAGGAGTCCACACTTGAGAGTTTGGTGGAAGGATGTGCATCACAGAAGTTAACTGTAAGGATCAAGTCCTATCGCTATTTGACACAGTAAGTTCTCTCATATTGACTCTTCATGTAGTTTCCTCATACTTCAGATTGTTTATCTGAACTGTGCTGTAATTATATTTTGTAATATGAATGCTTGTGTCCATTGCTATACATGTTGCAGTTAATTGGCCATCAGCCCTCTATGCTTCAGTATCAACACAAAACAATATGGGCAGCTCACACTGCCCTTGTTGTAATGCCACTCCTTTCATAAGAAACAGGCTTTCAGCATGACCTCAGTAAGACCAGTAGAAGTCACCAAACTAATGCTGTCCATTGAATTTATTTCCAGTTGAGCCAGAGGCCATAAAAAATTATGAAATAGAGCTTCACATTTATGTTGTAAATAGGACTGGACTGTATGTGAAGAGTCCCTTTATCGTATTCAGCCACCATATACAGTACTTATTACAGCATCTATCTTTCTCTCTCTCTATTGCCAGATTCCTCAATCCTGTACGGGGTGGCCACAAACAAATATGTTTCCTTTATATATATTCCACTATAAGCCTGTCTCATCTACACTGAATACTCATTTAATTGCAGGCACTAAGAATATTATTTAGTAAAAGTAAGAATGAGATGCATTGATGGAAATGAGCAGAGCCATAAGCAGGCAACTAACTACTTACAGTTTAATCTTGAATTTCATTGGAGGTTGTTTCTCCGACCCCCGTGCGAAATTTAAAACGTCGAAATTTAAAGTGAACTTCTTATGGAGAAAATTAGCACGATTCTGGCCAACCTTGACATTTAAAACCTCCCTGTTTCACATACAAACCCAAGTTAATGCATAATACAGTACAGTCACTATTTTCACACCTAATTGGTACCACAATTGCGGCGCGAAAGTCAAACTCGTGAAATTCATGCGTATACTTTACACATTGTAAGTGGTAATTGGTTCTGGGGTCAGCCACCTCATTCCCCCTAAACTACCCATTAATGACACAATACCCCTACTATAAATGACATGCAGTTAATCAGAGATATAATATATTACTGAACAAAGAATTAACTAACACTGACACAGGCTGAACTGCTTGATGGGGCTTGAAGATGAGTTCCAAGGCTGAGAGCAGTGATAAGTTACAACCTGCCCCCTCACTGCTCCCCGCCACCACTGTTGAGTCCCCCACACCACCACTTGTCGATGCTTCCCCTTCCTCCCTCCCCAGTCATGGTTGCCATTTGGTGTTTTTCATTACCAAATGTGGGCCAATTTGGTACTGAAAAGTTCGTTTGGTAGTGAATCAGCATGATCCATTACCAAACAGATTTTTCATATAGGTGGGGGCGCTCACCATCCACTCACTCGATGTATTGCTGCACTCGGGTGTCTGTCCTTTCCTCTCTTCCATCCTTCTTTCCTTCCATCCTCTTCTGTCTCTCTATCCTTCATTCTTTCCTTGTCCTTCTGCCTACTGGTGACTTTACACTCCCTCTTCTGTCTTTCTTTCCTTCATTCTTTCCTTTTCCTTCTGCCTGTGGGTGACTCTATACTGAGTGACAAGCTAAATTGTTTCCTGTACACCAGGAAACCATTTATTATGCTAGGTGGTAACCATATAACCAGATTTTGGTACCTGGTGGTTTAGTGGGTAATTATTGCTCTTCAGTCGGATTGAGCCGGTGAAGGTTTATATCCAAGGGGTGGTTGGGGTTGATTGCTCATGTAATGCCACTCGGGGATGAGTGAGGGTGGTCACTCTCATCTTAAATGTCGAGACCAACTGCCTAGCCCTGGGCTCCTACGCTCCTCTTGGGGCAATGTAGGATTGGATGATAGATGATGAATGGATGAATGAAGATATAGAAAATGGAGATGGTGGACTGTGTGCTTTCTTTGATGAATCTGGTAGCATACATAGCGCAAAAATAAACATTCTGCTGATTATACGGAGAGTGATTATTTCCATTTGTTCATATAATTAGTGAAGAATAAATGTTTCCTTTAAGAATTTGGTAATGAGAATTTAAATTTGATAATGAAAATTGAGGAGTTTGGTAATATGGCCGAGTTCAGATCTGACAGTCCTGTCCCCAGTTACTGCCTAACCTTCGGTCAGGGAAGACGTCCATCGTAATGAATGCTGCACGTGCTCATTTTTTATGAATAAACAGCAAATAAACTGCAATACCTCGCCACTAGACCACATGGGAATTTACAGTGTTGTGCAATGTTTAGAAATTAGAATTTAGAGTGCAAAGGATTAAATGTGGAGTGAGTGTGGAGTGCAAAGTGGTGGTTGAAACTGGCGTGGTTCAATTAAGAAGAATGTGCAGTGTTAAACAATTATAACTCACAGTGCAAAGAATTAAGTGTAGCACAACACTGGATTACTGTACTTGCATCAAGAGCATTTTCACAACTACCAGAGACTTAGAGAGTTAGAGGCGGCAGCCACAAACATGCTGTAAGTACAGTATCCAACACTGCTAGGCCTAAGTATTTTCCATACTCACTTTTGATTCCTCATTCTCTGGTTCCTTTTCATTTACTTCATGCTTTATGTCCAGTATTGGTGTGAATAGGGTCTTAAATAAGTTTAAATAAGTGCTATGCATGTCCAGTAGGGAGTTATTTAGGTGGCTTTCAGAGTTAGGCTGGGTTAGGGTCATAAGTACCAGTCCAGCAGTCAGAGGCCCTCTTTCCGGACGGGACCACTTTCCGGACATGCCTTTGACTCTATTACATCGGATAGTAGAGGGATTACTGTGTATACTGTATATATATACAGTATGTATACATACACAGTAAACCCTGTACTATCCGGATGCCCACTTTCCAGACACCCCACTTACCGGACATTTTTGTCACGGGATTTAATATTCCCAAAATTGTCCCAAGATCGCAAAAAATCGGGGGGGGGGATATTCCCCCCCCCCCCATAATTTGAACTCTGCGCACGCGGCGCGGACCAGCTGTGTTTTGGTGCGTAGTTCTGCCGCCATCTACTAGAGCGCCCCTGCATCCTCCCTACTTACCGCCCGTCTCGTTGTGTGTGCACGCTCATCATCGTGGCCGCCCACGTGCTCACTTTTGTGGTGGTGCCCTACTTGCTGCAGGCTCTCCTGCTGCTCTCTTGCCTCTTGTTAGTGTGTGTGATGATGGCCCTGCCTCCTGAGAAGAGGAAGAGAGTGGTTTTGTCTCTGGAGAAGAAGAGGGAGATATTGGACAAGGTGGACGCAGGACGGTCAACCTCTTGCATACTCCTTGAATTCAACCTGGCCCAATCTTCTTTGTTTGATATCAAGAGATCCTGTGACAAACTCGTGCAGTACATGGCTGACTTCTTGTCAAAGAACAAACGCAACGTGGAGAAGAAGATGAGGTTTACTCCCTGGTATGCTGCAGTCGACCGCTCAACATTGATTTGGTATCGACAACAACGTGCTGCTGGTGTACTGGTGTGTGGCATGAAGCTGAAGGCTTCACAGCGCCCCAGACTTCAAGGCATCCGAGGGTTGGCTCTTCGCGTTCAAGTTACGGCATGGCCTTACGAACTGTAAGGCCCATGGCGAAGCTTTGGATGCTGACAAGGAGGCAGTAGAGGAGTTTCGGCACAAGGTGAAGGGTTTGACTGACAGGGAGGGCCTCACTCTCGGTCAAGTCTACAACTCTGACGAAACTGGTCCATTCTATCGCTCGCTGCCAACGAACACTCTAGCAAAGGAGACAGAGAACCGTGTACCTGGCTGCAATCTTTGCAAGCACCTGATATCTGCTTTGTGTTGTGCCAATGCTAACGGCATGCACTGGCTCAAGCCCACTATTGTTGGCCGTGCAAAGCAGCCTCGGTGTCTTCTTGGGGTGATGGATGTCCTTCCTGTCATTTGGTACCATTTTGTGAAGGCATGGTTCACTGCCCAGATCTTCAAAGACTGTTTCTACCGCCTTTTCGTCAAGGAGGTCATCCAATACCAGATGGAGAAACTGGGAATCCCGCACGACCAGGTGAAGGCCCTCCTTCTCTTGGATAATGCACCTGTCTTCCTGTGTGACAAGGACTTGGTGGCTGAGAATGGCTTCATTAGGTGCATGTTTATGCCACCTAATACGACTGCTCTCATCCAACCAATGGACCAAGGAGTGATCTTGGCAACGAAGAGGCTGTACCAAAGGATGTTCCTGGACGAGGTGATGGTTGTTCTCGAGGATGAGGACGGGCGCAGGAAGGGATGGGACACGCGGGGCCAGCAGACTTTGGAAAACATTTGCTGCTACAACATCAGGTCTGGAATCTACAACTGGGCCAGTGCATGGAAGGAAGTCCCTGTCAAGACTCTAGAAAATGGTTAGTCTCGTCTGCTTCTCGGAACGGATGCGGAGCACGATTTCCTAGGTTTGACGTGGATGACTTCCATGCACGTATATGTGCGCATAGAGACGATGTTGGTGTGGATGAAGTGTGTAAATGGTTGGATGACGACGAGGGCGATCCTGGGTATCAGACCATGTCTGATATCGAGATCGTATGTTCAGTTGCAGGTGTCAGTACCCAGCTTGAAGATTCCGATGAGGATGGCGACGATGATGCGGACTCCTCTCAGCGTGACACTACTCCAGCCATCCCCAAGCTGAGCACACTGCGGGAACATGTAGAGTTTGTTCTCGACTGCCTGGAACACCCGGACTGCAACAGGGAGATGGGGCCTTTGGGACATGTGGAGGAAGTGCGTGCTTTCAGGCAGCGCATCATTTATCGCCTAAATCGTCGTTCCATGCGTCAATCAACCATTGGCATCTTTTTCAGACCTGTGACCCCTGATGTGCCCAGTCCTGGCTCCACACCATTGCCTCCCCAAGACAGGCCCTCATCCTCCGAGCCACAGCACAGCACATCAGGCACGGTGGAGTTGCCACCGGACGTGAGTTTGTGCCTCTTTTCAGAGTCGTCTGCAGTGGGTAGTCCATCACCACGTCCCAGCGGCGCACCCCTAGGCCACCTGCATCAGCTACTCTCTGAGTCTGACAGTGAATAAACAGCAATAACTCGCCACTAGGCCACACGGGAGTTTATAATATCGTGCAGTGAAAAAAAACGGTGCGCAGTGTTAAGAAATTGGAATTCTGAGTGCAGAGACTTAAGTGCAGAGTGCAACACTAATTTCATTGATGTACAGTGAAGTTCAAATTAGACTAGAGTGTGTAGTGTTAAGAAAATGGATTTATAAGTGCAAAGACTTTAGTGTAGAGTGCAACACTGATTTCATTAAGGTACAATGGAGCGCAAGTAAGACTAGAGTGCGCATTGTTAAGAAAATAGAATTATGAATGCAAATGACTAAGTTCAGTGCAAGACTTCATGTATAGTGTACTGTAGGTGCTTCAGGTACTCCTTTTTACTGTCAGAGTCTGAGAGGAGGCGGGTTATTCATTGAGATGGCCAGGGACTTGTTGTAAGTACCCAGAATGTTTCATATTGTATTGTATTTTCCATACTTACCTCTAAAACCTCATTTCACTCTTTTATGTCCTTTATTGGTGTGAATAGGGTCTTAGGTGGTATGCATGTCCAGTAGGAAGGTGTTTTTCTGAGTTAGGCTAGGTTAGGGTCCATAAGTACCAGTCCAGGAGGCAGGGACTTGTTGTAAGTACCCAGAATGTTTAATATTGTATATACTCACCTCTAAAACCTCATTCTCTGGTTCTTTTGCATTTATTTAAGTCTTTTATGCCCCTTATTGGTGTGAATTGGGTCTTAAATAGGTGCTATGCATGTCCAGTAGGAAGTTGAGTAGGTGTTTTTCTGAGTTAGGTTGGGTTAAGGTCCATAAGTACAAGTCCAGGAGGCTGGAGCCCACTTTCCGGACATGCCTTTAGCTCTGTTACATCAGATAGTGGAGGGATTACTGTATATATATATATATATATATATGCAATATAATATATATACAGTACCCCTCACGTCCAACACGCGTTTGTCCAGCACGATTCACGTCCAGCACGGAGAGCAAACAATTAGTACGATTTAATACAATTTAATTACTGTAACATGGGTGCATTAGCATAACACGCACGGACCTCCGAGAAGTGGGAGAAATCCGCAGAGTTCGCCTCTAGCACGATCACCTCTGGTCCAACACGGTCATATTGGACATTCCTGTGATGCTGACAGCCAATCAAAACTTCTAATCAAGTTGCCTCCCCCACCCGCTTTTGTGACGTGATCGTGATGTCGCCCAGTCAAAAATGGTTCTGCTCTCACGAGATGTTTTGTTTAAATTTCTCCCGCCACAGTGCCACTCAGTTGCATAATTCGCATTGGAAGGTGCTTTTTTTCTTGCTGCATTTTCTGCCCTTGCTACTGCATTTTATCCTGCTCACGATGCCTAGGAAGCCTTCTGAGAACCCCAAGAAGCGACGGCACCTCCCTCAGGCCACCAAGCTAGAAATCATCGAGAGGAAGAAGAAAAGGGAGAGGAAAGTGGACATCGCCAAGGCCTATGACGTGAATGAAGCCAGCGTGAGGACCATAATAAAACAGCAAGACAAGATCCTGGCAGCAGTGAATGCTTGTGGAGTGCTAGGACAGGCAGAAGCAGGACCTTCCATGATTGTGGTTGAGGTTAGTGATTCTGAGTGTGATTTCGCAGGATTTATGAGGGAGGTTGAGGAGGAGCAGCAGCCATTACCTGCTAGTGATGCCAGCAGCCATCCTCCGGGGACCCAGTAGGACTACCTACAGCCTCGGATACCACCTTCCATTCCCAGCAAGCCCACCAACACTATCCTAAAAGGTTAGTTATCATTCATAGTACAGCACCATTTATTATAATTACAGTAGTACCAATATATGTAAAGATATATGGTAGGTATTTAGGGTGACTTTTCCTAGGGTTGCTGACATAATTCATTTTTCCCCATAAGCTCTGTTGTTTGTCCAACACGTTTTTGGTCCAACACGGGACCTGTGCATGACAATATTACCGTGTTGGACGCGAGGGTACTGTATATATATATATATATATATATATATATATATATATATATATATATACTGTACATATACATATATATATATATACAGTAATCCCGCATTTTTTGCGGATTTTTTGTCTACGGTTTTGCCCTCTCGCGGATTTTCTTAGCATTAATAAGTTCAACTAAAATATCCTTGAATATAGAGAAAACAAAAAATTTGAAATTCCCGCAGCTTCCAATTGTAGCGCGGTAAACTCACGCCACCCTCTGTCCCTTTCCCACGGCCCCTCTGCCAGTGTTACCATATGTAGCATAATTTTATTCTTTTAGCATAATTTTGATCAAATTTTCGAGTCTGGGATATTTTTTAGCATATTAGAAGTTTTAGCATCATTCTAGCATAATTTAGAATGGAATGGAATATTTTTGGAATAATTTTATAAAAGCTACAAATGAGAGAGGGAGAGAGAGAGAGAGAGATAAGGTAAGATGATGTTTGAATAGTTGGTTACTTTCAGTTTGGGCTTGGTTGGGTTGGATTATGTTAGGTTAGGTTAGGTTGGATTAGGTTAGGTTAGGTTAGGTTTTAGGTTAGGTTCGGTTTGGTTAGGTTTTAGGTTAGGTTAGGTTCGGTTTGGTTCGGTTAGGTTAGGTTAGGATAAGTTTGAGCTTTGTATTTTACCCATGAAACCTAGGTTTTTCCGATGGATTTTGGTATGATTCATTCGAGTTTCAGCTTCATTTCAGTCGGAAATGACCATTTTCTGTTTCCCCCCCTCTCTATAACCGCCGATTCCCCAAAACTCCCCCATTATTGCAGGGGGATGGGGGGGGTCAATCTCAAAATCTGGTTATTTCCGACGGAAATGATGCTCAAAATCGAATGAATCACATCAAAATCCATCAGAAAAACGTAAGTTTCGTGGGAAAAAGCAGTATGGGCAGAAAACCGATATTTATCCTCTTACTGTATGTAGGTTCATTTTAATATTTTCATAGTAAACAATACATAATTAATATGTAGCACGAATATGTACAGAATTTTATCATTTAGCTTCAAGTTAGCATAATTCATTTTATACTTGGAACAAATTTGCTCAATCTAGCATAATTTTTTCATTGCCCTAGCATAATTTCGTTGTTTGGATATGGCAACACTGCTCTTTGCCCCGCATAATCCTCAGTCCACGCCTGACTGCCTCACGTGTATGTTGTTCTTGTAACCGCACTATGATATGAGCCTCTTGCCTCCCACTTGCTTTCCACATGGCCCCAGGACGTAAGCCAGCCTCACCAAAGGCTAATAATACAATTAGAAAGAACTCTAAAGTGACAAAACGATCAAGAAAAGTTATGACCTTAGCAGAGAAAATTGTGTTATTGGACAAGCTAAGAAACGACCGTGCGAGTGTGTGCTATCACCAGTTGATGCATCTTTTTATTTTGTACTGTTTTGTGAATAAATGTGTAGATAACTGTGTATTACAGTACGGTGTTTACGTTTTTCCTTCATAATGGAGTATGTGCTTTCAATCTTGTAAGAAGGTATTTCGGGATGAGTATGGAGGTTTCGGGACAATTCGCAGTCACAACAAACACAAAACAATTCGCCTTCATTAATGAAGATAGCTATGGGTGATGTTAGAATATAATTCAAAGGCAACTACAGCAAAGAAGAAACAAGTTAATTATTGACTAAAGGAGCAACTAATAAATAATATCCAGAACCTACGCTACTGAACATAAACTTTGCTGGATCCCCTTGAAATATAGTTATTAAACTATTGATTAATTAATAAGTATATTGATAAAAGTATTGATTAGTATATTTATAGAATGGCGGGGAATCGTCCAGGGTGCGAATTGTTCTGAAGGGGAATCGTCTATGTTTTGACGGGGAATTGTCTGACGGCGAATTGTCTCGCAATCAGTATGGACATGGACTGTGTGATGGGCAGCATGGTGGACACAAGTGTAAGATTCAATTGTTAATAGAGTATTCGCGGAATTGACTTTTCGCGGGGGTTACAAGAACGTAACTACCGCGAAATATGCGGGATTACTGTATATATATATGCAATGCACACACACACACACACCATATACTGTGCACAAAGGAAAGACTAAATCAAAGAATGTGAAAACCTTCTGATGATTTGTACAGTATGTATTGGCAATCACGTGGAAGCTACTGGCGTTTGTGTGAATAAATGATACGAAGCTCGAGCATAATTTCATAATGAATATTTTGCTTGGTGGAAGACACTGTGACCTAAAAATGTTGCACACTTTAACCACAGAACCTTCAATGCTAATCTTTTCAAAATAAATGAGATATACTTGACCGGAGAGTGTCTTGATATGTAGAAAAGCATGACCTTTTTAGCGTGTGTAATGTGAAAAATAAAAATGGTACATTGCTATACCTCATACCAATTAATCTGGGCAGGCATGTATGGCAACAGTGTTCCCGTCGAGATTCTGATTGGCTGGAGGTGTTTGTTCGATTTCGTTGTTGTGTAAACCGATACTCTCTTTGTTATCAGATATGATACTGAGTTTGTCGACAATACAATCGTCAAAAGCAATAAGAAATCCGTTATATACTTAACAACAATGAAATTTGCGTAGGGAGATAGAGATATGAGTCAACAAAGTATTATAACAGTCCAAGTCAAGGTCAGCATTCGAACAATTCCTTTAAATCTCCGACACTCGATAAAATTACAGAAAAGTAAGGAAACCTGCTTAATCTAAGCGCTGGTGTAACACACATTTAAATTTTAAGTTCAGTCCTTACTATGATAATAGAGGAGATGTAATGAAATAGTTTCCTTTAGCCTACTTTGATTTTTGCAATTTTTTCAAACCTCCCTCCCCACACAACTCGTCTTTTCATCAGAATTTTAATTATTCAGAGTTGTGGCACGATTTAAGGGTGCGGACTGATCTTAAAATTTAAATGTGTGTTATACCAACCCTTAGATTAAGTAGGTTTCCTTAATATTCTGTTATATTACGAAGTGTCGGAGATTTAAAGGAATTGGTCGAATGCTGACCTTGACTTGGACTGTTATAATACTTTGTTGACTCATATTTCTATCTTCCTACGCAGATTTCATTGTTGTTAAGTATATAACGGATTTCTTATTGCTTTTGATGATTGTATTGTCGACAAACTCAGTATCATATCTGATAATAAAGAGAGTATCGGTTTAAGCAACAACGAAATCGAACAAACACCTCCAGCCAATCAGAATCTCGGTGGGAACAGTGTTGCCATACATGCCTGGCCAGATTAATTGGTATGAGGTATAGTGGAGAAGGGAGAAAAAGTGAGCAGATGGAAAGAACACTTTAAGGAACTGCTAAATATAGAGATTGAAAGTAATGCAAGTATAAGTGGCTTGGGAATGACTGGGAGAAGGAGAAAGGTGAGATGATAGGAAAAAATCAGTAGAATGATAGGAAAAATCAGTAGATGATAGGAAGAAATCAGTGAGATGATAGGAAAAAATCAGTAGTGGAAGCAGTGAAGAAAGTCAAAATGGGGAAAGCCCCAGGAATTGGAGTGTGTGGTGAAGTAGTGAAGCATGGGTGAGAGATAGTAGTAGAATGAATATGGAAGATGTGCAGATTGGCTTGGGAGGAAGGTAGAGTTCTAGGGGATTGGAAGTAAGGTACCAGTATAGTTATTTCCCTGTACAAAGGAAAAGGGGAAAAAGAAGTGTGCGGTAATCATAGGGGCATTTATCTTTATAGTGTAATAGGAAAAGTGCAGTATATGGTATGATACTTATTGACAGAGTTAGGGAAATAACGGAGGAATTAGGTGGAGAAAAACTGGGAAGTTTTAGGAAAGGAAGAGGTTGTGTAGATCAGACATTCATTCTTAGGTCTTTAATGGAAAAGTTTCTAGAGAAGGGAAAGAAGTTGTATGTGGTCTTCATGGATCTGGAGAAAGCATATGACGAGGTGGATAGACAAGGAATGTGGAAAGTATTTAGAGTACTGTATATAGAGTAAATGGGAAGTTGTTGAATGCTGTGAAAGGTATGTATGAGGATGCTAATGCTGCAGTGCATGTGGATAGTGAACTGAACGAATTTTTCTGTGAATGTTGGATTGAAACGTGGATGTGTGATATCCCCATGGTTGTTCAGTATGTATATGGATGGGGTTATAAAAGAGGTAAGTACAAGGTAGGGCAGTGGATGTTGGAGTGACCCTAATAAGAGAGGTCAGTGTTTGGAAACTCCCTATACTGTTGTTTGCAGATGATACTATATTGTTAAGTGATGACAAAGGGGAACTGCAAAGCTTGGTGAATGAGTTTGGGAGAACATATGAGAAATGGAATCAAAAGATGAACGTAGGGAGGAGTAAAGTTATGGTCTTCAGGAGAATTTAATCCACTGAATGTACAGTGAGGCCAGATTAGGAGGAAATGGAAAATGGTAGTGCTGTAAGGACCAACTCTCCTAGCCACAGACTCCTACGCTTCTCATGGGGCAATGTAGGGTTGGATGATGGATGGATGGATGAATGGATGAATGGTAAGTACTTGGGTAGTGTGATGAGTAATGATGGACGTTAAGAGAGTGAAGTGCTTGAAAGGGTACAACAAGGAAGAAAGGTTGTTGGTTCTTTGAAAGAAGTGATAAGGGACAGGGAATTGATCATAGAAGTAAGAGTTACTGCATGTCAGTATTGTGATACCAAGCCTAACATATGGAAGTGAAGCTTGGACCTTGTTGGAAGGACAGAAGTCAAGAGTAAAAACAGTCGAAATGAGTTATTTGAGAGGAGCATGTGCAGTTGCATTGAGAGACAGACTGACAAATGAGGAAGTGAAAGAGCATTGTGGTGTGGATGTGGATGCAGTAGAACGTGTTAGGAGAAAGACATTGAGGTGGTTTTGCAATGTGAGGAGGATGGAGAGTGAGAGTCTGTAGAGGAGAGTGTATGTGAGTGAGGTGGAGGTGGGGAGAAGGAAGGGGAGACCTAGGATGAGATGAAGGGATGAAGTGGAGAGGTGTATGAGAGAGTGGGGATGTGAGCTGGGAGCAGGGCAGTGATATGGCATTGGACAGGGTGACATGGAGGCGATTCATTTGTGACCACCCCTTCTGGGATTGAGGCGTCTGGCAGTAGATAGATAGATAGATTCCTCCCAAGCCCCTTCACTATATTTTCTTCTCACTTTATTCCATGCTCTTTTTCTTGCCTCATTTGCCATTCTGCACCCATTGTTCAACCACTCTCTCTTCCATACCATTGCTGTGTATGTTTTACATACATCTATCAGAAACTCATATTTCTCATCAACATTTGTAATCGCATTCATTTTGTTCCAGTCTACACTTTTGAAAAAGTTCCCCAGGGAAGCAGTCTGCCTTTCCACAAATGTGTTTTCTCTGTTTTTCATCTCTTTCCCTTACTCCCACCACCTTCATATTGATAACCAGATGATCACTTTTACCAAATGTGTGTGTGTGTGTGTGTGTGTGTGTGTACATACCATCTGACTTGCAGGTTCCTAACAGACTGCCGCAGCTCCTTGACAGAGGGCTGCTGTCTAAGTGTTGTTGAGCTTCATTCTGACCACAGTGGTATAATATGGTTTATACATTCCATGTGTTTTAATTCAAGCATTTTAACATTGAAGTCATTCAATAGAATGAGGAATGCAACCGTATCTCTAAAAAATACAGTAATCTCTCCATTACCCAACATAATAGAGCCAAAGGCATGTCCGGAACGTGGGTCCGTCCAGATACTGGGACCCTGCCTCCGGAACTGGTACTTATGGACCCTAACCCAGCCTAACTCAGAAAACTGCCTACCTAACTCTCTAGCAGACATGCATTGCTCCTATTTAAGACCCTATTCACAAAATAAGGGACAGAAAGTATGAACTAAATGAAAAGGAACCAGAGAATGAGGAATTACAAGTGAGTATGGAAAATATTTAGCAATGTATAAGGTACTTGTGGTAGGTGGTGGCAACCATCATCCACTCACTTAATGTAATGCTACCTACTTCTTCCTTAGCCTTTATCATTCATTTTCTGTGCCTGCCCTCCTCTCTTCCTGTTTCTCCCATCTTTCCTGTCACTTCTTATTGCTTTTCTTTCCTTTACAGGTGGCTTTACAGCGAGTGACAAGCCAAATGGTTTCCTGTAAGCCAAGAAACCATTTATAACGCTGGGTGGTAACCACATAACCAAACCATACATGCTCCCTACGTGTCAACAAGTGGGTTGGTGGAGGGTTAGTTTCCCTCCCTGTAAAACAAATAACTCAGAGTCAAATGGCCACCCCTTACAGGATTATGGTGTCTAGCAATAGATAGATAGATCGATAGTATAGGGTACTTACAACACGTCCGTGGCCATTTGTTACAAAGGTTAACCCGCCTCCTCTAAGGCTCTGGTAGTGGTAAAAGTGCTCTTGAAGCACATACAGTAATCCAGTGTTGTGCTGCACTTAATCATTTGCACTATGAGTTATAATTGTTTAACACTGCACATACTATTCTTCATTGCACCATGCCAGTTTCAAACGCCAGGTTACACTGTGTGCTTAATATTTGCACTCTGAATTCTAATTTCATAACACTGCACAACACTGTAAATTCTCATGTGGTCTAGTGGTGAGGTATTACAGTTTATTCACTGTTAATTCACAAAAACGAGCACCTGTGGCATCCATTGAATGAGCGTTTAGTTGGGATGGTAGTTAAGTGGTAACTGGGGAGGCCGGGAGGGATGGGGGAAGCAAGCAGTGAACGTAAACACAGCTGGTTGGCGCTGTGCGTCAATTTCAAAGTACAGTTGAAAAGAATGCCCCCCCCCCCCCAAGGCCCGGGCCCAATATGTCTGGTAAGTGGGGAGGCCGGATAGTGGGTGTCCAGATAGTACAGGGATTACTGTAATCATTACACGCACGTTCGGTCACGCCAAAAATAGTGGAAAATAAGTGCTAGAGTCTAGGGTCATTAGTTTAAAAAAAAAAAAAAAAAAAAAAAAAAAAAAAAAAACTATGTATGCAGGCCTACCCCAATATCTGTTGGTGTTGTGTACTGGTGGGAGTGTTCGGACAGCAAGTAGTTGGATATCGAAGCAATTTTGTCCGTAACATACTTAAGAAAAGCCAGAGATGTGTTCCAGATCCAGACCCAAACTCTCATTTGCCTTAATCAATAGAGACTAAGACAGAAACACCATAGGTAGTGTTATTTTCCTCATAAGCAATACTATTGCTAAAAAATGAGACATCAGACATGACATGCAGGAAGGTAAGGTGGTGTGAGGTGCAGTGTTGAGATGCTTCTGGGCAACTGACAGCCAGACAGTCAGCATACTAAGTGGGGGTGGGGGAGGGAGGGGGGGATGGGGAAGGAGGGAGACAAACAGGGGTGGAGGAGGGAGGGAGACAAGCGGGTTCAGGGAGGGAGACAAGTGGGGGTAGGGGGACAGGGAGGGAGACAAGCAGGGATGGGGGAGAGTGGGGGGAAGGGGAAGCAGACAAGCAGGGGTAGAAAAGGATGGAGTACAGTATGAAACATTCTGGCCACTTACAGCAAGTCCCTGGCCACCTCGATGAATAACTGCCTCCTCTCGGACTCTCACAGTAAGAACGATTTCCTGAAGCACTTGCAGTTCACTGTTCCTGAAGTCTTGCACTGAACTTAGTCCATAACACACAGAAGTCTGTTCTCTTCACAGTTTGAACTTTTGTCTAAATAATGCTCCATTGTAACTTACTAAGTGTTGCACTTTAACTTTTCCCATTCTTTTCATTTTCCAAAGCTAAAACAAACAAGTCTATTTACGTTAAATTTTTTTTCTAGAGTCTTTTCTCTCACAACTTTAAATCCTTAACACAACACACTATTTTTTTCACTGCACAACACTCAAAATTCCCGTGTGGTCTAGTGGAGAAGTTCTTGCTGTTTATTCACTGTCAGAGTCCGAGAGTATCACTGGCAGGCGACCTAGGGGTGCATCACTGGGTCGTGGTGATGGCGTACCCACTGCAGAGGACTCTGAAGACAGCCACAAATTCATGTCGAGCGGTGACTCCACCGTGGCTGATGTGCTGGGCTGTGGCTCGGAGCATGAGGGCCTGTCTTGGGGAGGCAATGGAGTGGAGCCAGGGCTGGGCACAGCGGGGGTCACGGGCCCGGAAAAACTGTCAATGGTTGATTGACGCAATGACCGACGATTCTGACGATTGATGATGCGCTGCCTGAAAGCATGCACTTCCTCCACGAGTCCCAAGGGCCCCATCTCCCTGTCGCAGTCCGGGTGTTCCAGGGAGTCTAGGATGAACTCTAGATGTTCCCGGAGTGCGCTCAGCTTGGGGATGGCTGGAGCAGTGTCCTGCTGAGAGGAGTCCGCATCATCGTCGCCTTCAGCGTCGGACTCTTCAAGTTCGGTACTGACACCTGCAACCGAAGACGCGATCTCGATATCAGACAACGTCTGATACCCAGGATCGCCCTCGTCGTCATCCAACCACTCACGAACATCGTCCACATCTACATCGTCGCCGTGCGTACGTAGCCGTGCATGGAAGTCATCCATGTCAAACCCTAGAAAATCGTACTCCACATCCGTTCCGAGAAGCAGACGAGACCAACCATTTTCCAGAGTTTCTAGAGTTTTCACAGGGACTCCCATGCACTAGCCCAGTTGTACAGCGCAGACTTGATGTTGTAGCGGCGAAGGTTTTCCAAAGTCCGCTTGCCTCGTGTGTCCCGTCCCTCCCCGCGCTCGTCCTCGTCCTCGAGAACAACCATCACCTCATCCAGGAACTTACGACGGTATAGGCGCTTTGTTGCCACGATCACTCCTTGGTCCATTGGTTGGATGAGAGCAGTCGTATTAGGTGGCAGATACATGCACCTAATACGGCCATTTTCAGCAACCAAGTCCTTGTCGCACGGGTGGGCAGGTGCATTGTCGAGTAGAGGGAGGGCCTTTACCTGGTCGCGCGGGATTCCCAGTGTCTTCGTCTGGTAATGGATGACCTCCTTTAACGAAGTGACGGTGAAACCAGTCTTTGAAGATCACAGCTGTGAACCATGCCTTCATAAGAATGGTACCAGACGACAGGAAGGACATCCATCATCCCACGAGGGCACCGAGGCTGCTTTGCGCGGCCAACAACAACGGGCTTAAGCCGGTGCATGCCGTTAGCACTGGCACAACACAAAGCAGATATCCGTTCCTTGGAAAGCTTGCAGCCAGGTACACGTTTCTCCGTCTCCCTGGCTAGAGTGTCCGTTGGCAGCGAGTGATAGAATAGGCCAGTTTCGTCAGCGTTGTAGACTTGACCGAGAGTTAGGCCCTCCCTGCCGATCAAGCCTTTCACCTTGTGCCGAAACTCGTCAACTCCATCCTCGTTAGCGTCAAATGCTTCGCCATGTGCTTTACGGTTGGTAAGGCCATGTCGCAACTTGAACGCAAAGAGCCAACCCTCGGATGCCTTGAAGTCTAGGGCGTCGTGAAGCCTGGCGAACTCAGCCGCAGCCTTCAGCTCCGTTCCACGTACCATCACACCAGCAGCACGTTGTTGTCGATACCAAATCAACGTGGATCGGTCGATTTCTGCAAACTTGGGGGTAAACATAACCTTCCTTTCCACGTTGCGTTTGCTTCTCGACGAGAAGTCATCCGTGTACTGCATGAGTTTGTCTCGGGACCTCTTGATATCGAACAAAGTAGACCGGGCCAGGTTAAACTCGCGAAGAATGCGGGAAGAAGACCACCCCGCATCCACTTTCTCCAATATCTCCCGTTTGTTCTCTAGAGTCAACACCACTCTCTTCCTTTTCCCAGGTGGCGGGGCCATCATCACACACACTAAGAGGAGGCCCGAGAGCAGCAGGAGGCCCTGCAGTAGGTAGGGCACCACCACAAAAGCGATCACGTGGGCAGCCATTACGACGAGCGTGCACGTGAGAGACAGGCGGAAAGCGGGGAGGATGCAGCGGCGCTCTATCGGACGTCGGAGGAATGAACGGCCAAAACAATGCTCTCCCGCGACGCGCGCGGTAAGTTCAAATTATGGGCGGGGAAAAAATCGTGTTTTTTTGGGGGGGGAGGGTTTCGGACCATTTTGGGAATGTTGGATCCCAGGACGATTATGTCCGGGTAGTGGGGATGTTCGGTTATTGGGCGTCCGGATATTAGAGTGATTACTGTACTGTATTTGTAAGTTAAATATTTACATTACTGTTCTGGTGGGTTTATGTACAAGGTAAAGTACTTTTAAATAACATTAAAGTAAGAAATAAAGTCTTATAACCAGTTTACCTGATAGGCGTCGGAATATTGCCTTTTTTATTTGTTCGTTAAAGATATACTGCACTGATTTTCCACGGTACTGTATTTGTAAGTTAAATATTTACTGTTCTGGTATGTAAGTTAAAGTACTTAAATAAATTTAAAGCATTAAATAAAGCCTTGTAACCGGTTAACTTGATTTATATGATTACCCATGATCGGCGGGTTCTGAGAGACTTCTTCGTCAAGTCAATTCGTCGTCAGACAATTCCTGTCAAAACATGGATGATTCCCCGTCTGGACAGTGCGCACCATGAACGATTCCCCATCATTTTATAAATATACAGTAATCACTCCAATATCCGACGTAATAGAGCCATAGGTAGGTCCGGATATTGGTTCTGTCCGGATATTGGGCCCCAGCTTATGGACTTGTACTTATGGACCCTAACTCAGAGAAACACCTATACAACTCCCTCTGGACATGCATAGCACCTATTTAAGACCCAAATCACACCAATAAGGCACATAAATGACTGAAATAAATGCAAAAGAAACATAAAATGAGGGTTTAGAAGGAGGTTCATACAATAATAAACATTCTGGTGACTGGCTCCTGGACTGGTACTTATGGACCCTAACCTAGCCTAACTCAGAAAAACACCTTCCTACTGCACATGCATAGCTCCTAACACCCTATTCACACCAATAAAGGACATTAAAGAGTGAAATGAGGTAAGTATAGTATGGAAAAAAGTACAGTATGAAACATTCTTATGTTCGGATAGTGGGGATGTTCGGATATTGGGCGTCCGGATATTAGAGTGATTACTGTACTTATTTCGCCTTTGAGTTATATTTTAGCATCACCCACAGTTGTCTTTATTAGTAACGGCGAATTGTCTTGTTATTTTTGTGATGGCGAACTGATTCGACGACGAGTTGTCCCAAAACCAATAGGCATTGGAATGTTGCCTTGTGTTTACATATTTGTGTGTCAAAGTTTTGCTCTTCAGTACTGTATTTGTAAGTTATAACTTTAAATAAACCTTCTAACCACTTAAAGTGCTTCATATTGATTACAAATGGCAGATAACACAAAAACACCACATTTAGGGGGTCTATGGAGCCAAATAAGGAGTAGTTAAAACTTAAGCGGTTTCGCGCCGAACGTGGCTGGTTGGAACCAAACCCTCGCGTTAGGGGCGAGCCTGCTGTACTGAGTGTCGTGTGGAATGGAGGAGGGATGGAGGGAGAAGAGAGGGGATGGAGGGAGTTCTTGGAGAGACTCTCACACCACCACATATGTGTTGGACTAACTTGTTGCAAACGTAGGGAGCGGTTGATTGTTCGGACTAGGGAATCGACAGCCGTTTGGATTGTGGAAATGTACCGCAATTTCTTTTGTTCAGTGTAGCGAACAGTCGATTATCGATGTTTCGGATATTTGGGGGTATGACTATTTATCTTTGTTACACAGTTGATTCCAATGTGATCCGATTAGCGGATAATTTTCCCCATGTGATACTGATACCGTTATTAATCGGTTTTGGCTTGCTGATTTACGGCACTACCCAGGAGTGAAGGAAGTGTCTCCGAGAAACGGAGGCGGCTACGGAATTCTAGGAAGAGGCTGGAGCCCCTTCAGATAGTTTTCTTCAATGCTTGGCCAGTTAGAAACAATTTGCCCGAACTCAAGACCTTCATGGCTACAGAACAATTTAATGTGGCTGTTGCAGTCATGGATTCATAATACAGTCAATCCTCATAAATTGCATGTTTATAAATCATGGATTTGTAAATCACGGCTAAGTGGCTGTCAGACTGCCGGCACCCTTAAATCGCTGTAAAGTCACGAAAATCGCGGATCTAGGCACTGAAGTGGGCCTTTTCCAAGGAGAATCGTAAACCATGGCATTCAGTTTGAAAATCGCAACCCAACAACCAATCACCACCCGTCCCTGGTGGCAAGTGTGCATACTAATGCTGCAGAGTTAATGAGAAACATCAGGAACTCATCACCCACTATTTCGCCTGGGTAAGGGCAGAAGCTGAGCCTGAACCACAGCCTGGCCCTTCATACACTGAGGACGTGGATGACGTAGCATGTGTTATCTCTGAGGCAGACTTTGAGGGCTTCCTGAGGGAGGCAGAGGAGCTGGAGAAGGGAGAACAGCATGAGGGAGCACCCCCACCTCATGCTGAGAGGTTCTAAGTTCTTCCCAAAACCACCCCACTCCATTCACTTAAGCAATATCGTCATAGGATTAAGATGAGATCCCTTAACTTTGCTTATTTCTATTAACCCCTTAACCGCGGGGCGTCACTTTCGTGACGCTCGGCTACAATGGATCATACCGCGGGGCATCACTTTTGTGATTCTGTGTTATTTTGAATTATCCCGGGCTCTCAAGTGGTGGCTTGTATCATATATCAGTACTGCCAATGTCCAACACTAGTCAGCACTCCAAATCTCATCTGTACTCCCATCCATTGTTGACATTTTAGCTATTTTAACCCCTTCCTGACTCCCCTCCCTACCTGCCCTCCATTACCCTCTCCTCTCACCTCCCACGCCGCGCTGCGCTACGGAAATTTCCCCCTTCTCTTTCCACAGATTTCATCCATTGAAATAAGGCCTATGCCCTATATTTTTACCCAATAATATATACCAAAAAAAAACAGGTAAGTGATAGTGTTATACTCCAGAAATTGCCTAATTATCACCTGACAACACCTCACGTGCATTCATTCGCTACATTACCACGGTAATTTCCCCTTTGATTTATGCCTTGTAATCGATGTCTGTAATAAAAATATATATCAGAAAGGAAGGGAGAATCCTAATTGACATTTACAGTCACCTGGAACTACCTATTTCTATATTTATTGCCGAGATTTTCTACCTATAAAAAATTAGCATGTAAGTTAGCAGCAGTAAGCCTAAAGTGTCATTGTCAATCCTTCCCTTCTCAGATAATTTACCCCCTTCTTGACTCCCCTCCCTACTTGCCCTCCATTACCCTCTCCTCTTACCTCTCACGCCGCGCTGCGCTACGAAAATTTCCCTCTTCTTTTTCCACAGATTTCATCCATTGAAATAAGCCCTATGCCCAATATTTTTACCCAATAATATATACCAAAAAAAAAAACAGGTAAGTGATAGTGTTATACTCCTGAAATTGCCCAATTATCACCTGACAAAACCTCACGTGCATTCATTCGCTACATTACCACGGTAATTTCCCCTTTGATTTATGCCTTGTAATCGATGTCTGTAATAAAAATATATATCAGAAAGGAAGGGAGAACCCTAATTGACATTTACATTCACCTGGAAGTACCTATTTCTTTATTTATTGCCGAGATTTTCTACCTATAAAAAATTAGCCTGTAAGTTAGCAGCAGTCAGCCTAAAGTGTCATTGTCAACCCTTCCCTTCTCAGATAAGCCGCGGCATTTAGTTCCTTGTCCTCCACTGCAGAGACAACATGTCGCACTCGCACCCCGCCATTCCTGCCGCTTCTGCGCCCATTGCAAAGGGCCCCGTGACCTCTACCCCCAAGAAAAGTGTTGAGGCAAGCAGGAAAGGCCTCAGTGACTCTGCAGTGGCACGAGAACTTGCTGAATTGTCGATGATAATAATGGACAGCGATTTTGAAGATTCCGGTGAATCGTGTGATGAGCCGGGTGAACTTATCGCGCCAGAAACAGCGACAACAAGTGCTCCTACCAGTGAATCTGTGTGTAGCTCCAAGGGAAAGGAGCCTTTAGTGCAGGAAGGAAAAGAATTTGGGAAGGGAGTGAAAAGGCGGCGTGTTAGCCCCAGAACAATGCCCCCACGTGACCCAGCCCGCCATGAGTCACGAGATCATTCACCTCCCCGTTCCCCAAGCCCCGCTTTACTCATCTCGTCATCATCGTCGGCTGAGTTATCTCCGGAGTCTTCGTCGTCGGAGTCACCACCAGCATCAACAGTGAAGGCCGGCCGTAGAGGTAGAGGTAGATCTAAGAGAGTGAGAAGTAGTGTAGCTAGTAGGGTAAGGGCTGCTAGTGCTGTACGGCAACCTAGGGTCAGTGCGAGTGACCTTGACCGTGATAAGCCTCCCTCTCAGCCAACCTCCACCACCACCACCACCACCATCCCTCCACCGCCACGCCAGGGAATCCTGGACGCCTTCGCGTGGACGGAAGGGTCAGATTTTGTCCCCGAAAACCTGGTTTTCGATGAGAGCTCGTCAGGAGTTCAGCCTGCCTTCACTATGGACGAAAATGCTGAGTGTGTCGACTACCTTTTGGCCTTCCTAGATGACGAAGTCATGCAGCACATATGTGATGAGACTAACAGGTTCGAATCACAACGTGCTGCTAGTGGTACAGGTGCAGCCAAGATGCAACAGTGGACCATGCTGGGAGTGCAGGAGCTGTATGTGTTCTTTGCCCTCATGCTTCTTATGCCACACTCCAAGAAGCATGAGTTGGAAGAATACTGGTCCATGGACCCCTTACTACCCTCACCGACCTTCAACAAGTACATGGCCAGAGATCGCTTCCGGAACATCATGGGAAACCTGCACTTTGCCGATAATGATGTACCTTCCCAAACCGACCCACTCTGGAAGATCCGGGAGATTCTGAACAGAATGAAGGATAAGTTCATGTCATTCTTCCACCCATTTCAGAAGGTTGTCATTGATGAGTCCTTGGTTCTGTTCAGAGGACGTCTTCGGTTTGTCCAGTACATTCCAAGCAAACGCCATCGCTTTGGAATTAAGTTCTTTGTACTGTGCGACTGTAAGACGGGGTACATCCTTGACTTCGTCATATATTCAGCCAGCACTGTCGATCTCGATAAAACACACCCCCTTGGCTTCTCAGGCTGTGTAGTGAAAGTGCTCCTAGAAAAGTATTTTGGTGGGAATCATGTGCTGTATACAGACAACTACTATACAGCACCGAAACTTGCCAAATACCTTTCTGAGCATGGCATTGGCTCCTGCGGCACTGTCAAAAGTAATCGTGCCAACTTCCCCAAATTCCCAGAGGCAGGAAACTTCGCAGCGAGGAGACGTGCACCTACGCAAGTCTGAGAAGATGCTGGCAATACGGTGGCATGACAAGAGAGTCGTGCACATGCTCACCACCGTACATAAGGGTGAGATGAGAGACAGTGGGAAGGTCGCCTGTAGGACAGGCGAACCTGTGATGAAACCTGATGCTGTGTTGGACTATAATATAAACATGCGGCTGGTGGACAAGTCCGACATGATGATTGGTGAGATCGACTGCCTCAGGAAGAATACTAGGTGGTACAGGAAAGTTTTTCTGCATCTCATAGATATGACGATGTTGAACGCCTTCATCCTGTACAAGATGAAGGTAAAGCCACCCAAGTCCTTCTCCCTGAGGTTGTTCGCCAGGACTTGTGTCCAGCAGCTGCTGGAAAAATATGGTAAGGTGCAAGCAGCAACTCCAAGGCGCCATCCAGTTACACTTCCCGACCGACTTGAGCAGAGGGCGTATATGGATCGGCACAGACTTGAGCTAATGCCTGCCACAGGGAAAAGGAAGGCTGCGATTCGCAGGTGTCAGGTATGTGCGCATACCACACGCCGCACACCTGAGCATAAACGCACCTCTTGGCAGTGCGCTGAATGCCAGGTTCCCCTCTGTGTAACCTGCTTCTTCGATTATCACAGCCAGAAGCAGTTCTAACAGTGCAAGTGTGGAAGCAGAATTATTTGGAAATAATGTGTAAATAATGTGTAAATAGCAGGTGAAAGCAATGGATGTTCAGTTCATATGATTGAACAGTGTACTATAGTTTCATCTTACTGAAAGTGACAGTGAATAACATATTGTAAGTAAAATAGAAGGGTAAATATTGAAAATAGAATAGAAAATGTAAATAGTAATGTAAGTAATTAGTAATATAAGAATATGAGTACAAATAATTTATGTTATAACAGTGAGAGTGAATCCGTGGCTCTCTACGTATTTTACTGACTGAAAAATAGAATGACTTCAGTGACAATAAAATAATACGACTGAATGAAACTTATGGAGAAAGACTCCAGATATATATAAGTGTGATATAGTAATAGAAATATAAAGTGTGAGGTGTTTTATGAATAATAAATGACAGAGTGCCTAGAGCGAACTAGCGCAAGTGCGGCGATCAGACGCGCTCGTAATTTCCATTGCTTTCACACTGTTTTTTTTTAGTATGGATCCCAAACTACTTGAAAATGGTAGAATAGTGTTTATAGTGTTTGTATCTGGCTGTGGTAATCATATAACGGGTTGTCGGGAAGTGTAAAGTGGAGACTTAGTTACCCTACTTCAGAGGTCTCCACAAGTCCTACGGAAACTGACGAAGGCTCAACAATCATTCCAGGAGAAAGCTGAAGGTATGTGCTATAAGCATATATAATTTTATTATTCTAGGACTAATAACTGATTTTTAGCAAATATTTTTTGAGAGTCTGTCGGAGCCCAAATAACCCCGCGGGACACGCAAGTAATTGGTAAACAAGCCCGCGGTGTAGGGGTTAAATACATGCACTGAATATTCCTAAATTTGTATGTTTGTGTTTGATGGTGCCTAGATAGGTGTAGATAGGGTGCTGTGAGGGTTGATTGGCCAAAGTCCATACCCAAATTCATTTTTCTGTCTATCTATTGCCAGACACCTCAATCCCATTTGGGGTGGCCACAAACAAATCGCCTCCAAGTCGCCCTGTCCCCCGCCATTTCACTGCCCTGCTCCCAACTCACCCCCCCCTCTCTCATATACCTCTCCACCCCATCCCTCCATCTCATCCTCGGCCTCCCCCCCCCTCTTCCCCCCTCCACCTCACTGACATACACTCTCTTCGTCAGTTTTTCACCCTCCGTCCTCTCCACATGGCCAAACCACCTCAGTGTGTTCCTCATAACGCTTCCTATCACATCCACATCCACACCACAACGCTCCTTTATATCCTCATTCGTCAGCCTGTCTCTTCACGTGACTCCACAGGCTCCTCTTAACCCGCGGCGTCCCGTCGACGTACTTCCATGTCCTCACGTTTTGTCACTGCCATTCCCGTTGACGTACTTCAACGTCCTGCAATTGCAAGGTTCATAATTTCCACAATTTTCAAAATTTGCGCGAGATTTTCGATTTGCCCACCTACCCAATCCTCCCCTACCTGCCGCCAGGCGGGCAGAATCCCAGACCCCGCGTGACCCGCGCTCGCCCTTGTCTCGGTCACTCACCTGTTAGCAGTGACCCAGGTCAGACATGGCACGTAAAGGTCTCTCAGACGACGAAATACAATCCGCCCTGGATGCCTTCACTGGAGATAGTGATTCTCCACTTGATGATGATGTGGTGGATCGAGATTACGTGCAGCCTGAGGAGGAAATAACAAACAGTGATGAGGAGGCCCCTTCGCCCCGGAAAAAGTGGTATGTCACGTATCGTAAGGCAAGGGAAGGCCAGCCTGCACCCAAACCACCTGCACGGACCTCTCTCCATCCCCTAGAGAGAGATTCTGATGAGGACGAGGACGAGGATGAGGACGGCGGCTTAGGACGTGATGTTGCCTCGTGGTTGGGGGAAGGAAAAAATCTCACCCCGAGGATCAGAAGGTGGGGTGAGAAGGCAAATAAGGTATGGTCCTAGTGTTTTGTCTGGGGAAGGCGAAAGTGGTGTGGTGGGAGTGCGGGGTGAAAGGGAAAGTGGTGTGGCGGGAGCGCGGGGTGAAAGGGAAAGTGGTGTGGTGGGAGTGCGGGGTGAAAGGGAAAGTGGTGTGAGGGAGGCAGCATGAGCACGTGGTGCACGTAGGCCTAGGGGAGAGGAGGTGGAGCCACTCCCCAGCACGTCTTTCGCCACACAATATTCCCAGACTTCCTCCCCACAGCCCCAGGATGTGGGGAAAGGAAGAAAAGGGAAAGGAAAGGGTAAAGGAAAAAGGTGAGGGAAGAGAAGTGCGAGTGATGAAAGGCGCCGCTCCCAACCTCCCCCACCACCACCAATGTTGCGTTGTGCCTTCAGCCATGTTTTAGAGATTACCATAACTTCCTACACTACTGAAACTGTGTTGGATGGCGATATGACGCTCAGTATAATGGTAAGGCCAGTCAGTATTTTCTAAGTCTTATATAAAGTTGAAACGGGTGTAATGTTTGCAGGAAAGTAATGTATAAGTTGAGAAATAGTGTAAGTTGAAAGAAGTGATATCAAAACTACACCCACTGTGTAAATCTGCGAAAATATGACGCTCAGTATAACACTCTGGTCAGTAAATATGTGATAGCAAGAATATAAAGTGGAAATGGGTGTAATGTTAGCAGGAAAGTAACGTATAAGTTGAAAAATAGTGTAAGTTGTAACAATTGATGTCACGAGTACACCCACTGTGTAAATCTGCAAAAATATTACACTCAGTAGAACATTCTGGTCTGTAAGTATGTGATAGGAATGATATAAAGTGGAAAAGGGTGTAATGTTAGTAGGAAAGTAATTTATAAGTTGAATACTAGTGTAAGATGAAACAAATGATATCGCGATAACACTCACTGTGTAAATATGCGATAACATGACGCTCAGTAGAATAGTAAGGTCTCCAATTATGTGATAGCTATTATATCAGGTGGAAACATGTGTAATGTTAGTGGAGAAGTATTATATAAATACAAAAATAGGTTGTAAGTTGAAATAACACTCATAGCGACTTCACCCTCTGTGTTATTATGCGCTATTATTACGCTAAATATTTACGTAAGGCCTGAAACTATCTCAAAACAGTTCTCTAAAGTGGAAAAGTGTATAATGTTATTAGGAAAGTATTATGTAAGTTGAAAAAACACAATACGAGTTGAAACAACAGTCACAGCGAGTTCACTCTATTTAAATAAGCGCTAACATTACGCTAAATGTTATTGAAAGGCCTGTGAATACGTAAAAACAGTTCAATAAAATGTAAAATGGTATAATGTTATTGGAGATGTATTATGTAAATAGAAAAAATGATATGTATCATGATTCAGCAATGTTAGCGATTCATCGTGAACAGTTTGGCCGATTTCGCTCGGTTCGCACGATGGTACGATGCTTATTTCACCTCTATTTTTGTATAAAATCCAATTTACTCTTGTATCACATGTTTCTATGTTTGTAATAAATACATATCTACTTACTTTCATTGGTTTCCCAGACTTATAATACCATAGAAAACGTGAGAGCCTCAGACCACCTACAGAGAACACGGTACCAGGTGTGACGAAGGTATACCTGTTTAGGCCACTTATGGACCCCGGTGAACATTTTCTTCGTGATTGACCATTGCTTCTGACCAAAAGCGAAAGTTTTAGCAAAAAAAATTTGGGTCCAAAAATGGTCGGGATTGGGGGGTACCAGTGGTGAAAAAGTGGTCGGGACGGGGCGGGTTAAATAACTCATTTCCACTGCTCTCACTCTTGACTTGTGTCCTTCCAACATCGTCCAAGCTTCACTTCCATACGTTAGAGTTGGTATCACAATACTGTCATGTAGTAACTTTTTCACTTCCATGCTCACTTCCCTGTTTCTTATCACTGCTTTCAAAGAACCAGCAACCTGTCTTCCCTGCTGTACCCTTTCAAGCACTTCATCCTCCAAACCTCCATCCTTACTCATCACACTACCCAAGTATTTAAACGTACAGTAATCCCTCTAATATCCGAACGCCTAATATCCGAACATCCCCACTAACCGGACATAATCCTCCTGGGATCCAATATTCCCAAAATGGGCCAAAAACTGCAAAAAATTCGAAAAAAATCTGACTTTTTTTCCCTCCCATAATTTGAAATTCCCGCCTGGCGCCAAACAGCTGTTACACCATGGTCCCTTCACCCCTTCCTTCCTCCCCCTCCCCCCTCCCCTGTCAGTTGCCATTTGGTATTTTTCATTACCAAGTGTGGGCCAATTTGGTAATGAAAAATTCGTTTGGTAATGCATTAGAATAATGCATTACCAAATGGATTTTTCACATGTATGAGGATACACAGGATGGAGATGGTGGATTGTTTGCTCTCTCTGATTAATCTGCTACCCTACATAGTGTGAAAATAATCAACATGGTGTTAGTTATAAGGAGAGTGATTACATGTATTTCCACTTGTATATATAATTAGTGAAGAATATATGCTAGCTTTACGAATTTGGTAATGAAAAGTTATATTTGACAATGAAAGTTGAGGAGATTGGTAATGTGGCTGTTGCGATCTGGCAACTCTGTTACCCCACCAACATCAACAGTCACAGCTTAACTCCGATGGAGAGCAGATACTCATAACAGTGCAAGCCACAGGTGCTTGTTTTTTGTGAATAAACAGTGAATAAACTGCAATACCTTGCCACTAGAACACACAGGAATTTACAGTGTTGTGCAGTGTTAAGAAATTAGAATTTAGAGTGCAGAGGATTAACTGTGGACTGCAAACTGGCGGTTCAAACCAGTCCAAGACCAAGGGACTTGTAAGTACCCAGAATGTTTAATATTGTATAAACTCACCTCTAAAACCTCATTTTATGGTTCTTTTGCATTTATTTCAGTCTTTTATGTCCCTTATTGGTGTGATTTGGGTCTTAAATAGGTGCTATGCATGTCCAGAGGGAGTTGTATAGGTGTTTTCCAGAGTTAGGGTCCGTAAGTACTAGTCCATAAGCTGGGGCCCAATATCCGGACAGGACCACTATCCGGACCTGCCTATGGCTCTATTGATCCGGATATTGGAGGGGTTACTGTACTCACATTTTCCAATTCCTCACCATCCAACCTCGCTGTACATTCACTGACTTCACCTCTCTCAGAGACCATCACTTTACTCTTCCCTACATTCACCTTTAGATTCAGTTTCTTACACACTCTCCCAAACTCATCCACCAAGCCTTGCAGCTCCTCTTCGTCTTCACTCAACAACACAGTATCATCTGCAAACAACAGTACAGGGAGTTTCCAAACACTATCCTCTCTCATCAGGGCCACTCCAACATCCACTACCCTACCTTGTACCTCTTTTATTACCCCATCCATGTACAGATTGAACAACCATGGAGACATGACACATCCCTGTTTCAACCCAACTTTCAAAGAGAAAAATTCACTTAGTTCACCATCCACACGCACTGCAGCCTTCGCACCATCGTACATACTCTTCACAGCATTCAGCAACTTCCCATCTACTCCATATATTCTTAACACTTTCCACAATCCTTGTCTATCCACCCTGTCATATGCTTTCTCCAAATCCATGAAAGCCTCATACAACTTCTTTCCCTTCTCTAAAAACTTTTCCACTAAAGATCGAAGAATGAATATCTGATCTACACAACCTCTTCCCTTCCTAAAGCCTCCCTGTTCTTCTCCAACAAATTTCTCTGTTCTTTCTCTAACTCTGTCAGTAAGTATCCTACTATACACTTTTCCTATTATACTAAGAAGACAAATGCCCCTATGATTACCACACACTTCTTTTTCCCCTTTTTCTTTGTACAAGGGAATAATTATACCTGACTTCCAATCCTCCGGGACTCTACCTTCCTCCCAGGCCAATCTGCACATCTTCCACATCCATTCTACTACTATCTCTCCCCCATGCTTCAGCATTTCACCACACACTCCATCAATTCCTGGGGCTTTCCCCGATTTAACTTTCTTCATTGCTTCCACAACTTCTATCCTACTGATTTCTTCCTGTCTTCTCACCTCCCTCCTCCTCCCAGCCACTTATACTCGCATTACTTCCATCCTCTATGTTCAACAATTCCTTAAAGTGTTCTCTCCATCTGCTCACTTTTTCTCCCTTCTCCACTAGTAATCTACCATTTTTATCTTTCACTCCCCTGCTAACTTCACTTCCACCCTGTCTTACTCTTTTCACCTCTTTCCAGAACATTTTCTTACAGTCCCTCCACTTTACACTCAAATTCCTTCCAAATTCCTCATCCACTCTCTTCTTACTCTCTCTTACTAATCTTTTCACCTCTCTCTTTCTTTCTACACATAACTCTCTCTTCCGCCTCTCAACTTCTTCCACGCCCCTATTTCTCATCCATTCAATGTATGCTTTCTTCTTTTGTGCCACAGCCTGTCTCAACTCTTCAGTCCACCACGCTGTTCCTTGCACCTCCCTCCGTCTTCTGTTCCTTCCACACACCACATCACATGCTGCACATATTTCTTCTGTAAATGTCCTACACACACCTTCCATGTCTCCCATCTGCTCCAATTCACATTTGCCCAATTGTTCCTCCACTTCTCTCTTCTACTCTGCCTTTTTCTCATCCTCTTGTAACCTTTCCACTCTCCTTGCAGCTACTCCTTCCTCTCGTCTTTCCCTTCTTCTATTCCTCCATGTTACTTGAATCCTAATTCTGGTCACCACCAAGTAGTGGTCAGAAAGTCCACTCCCCCAACCTCTATAAGCTCTTGCATCCATTACACATCTTCGGATCATTTCATCCACACACACATAATCAATCATTGCCTTCCTTTCATTCAGTTCACCACCCACCCTTCTCATCACTCGCCATGTATACCTGTGGATCATTTTGTGCCTGAAGAGGGTATTGGCTATCACCAACCCCCTTCCAGCACAAATGTCCACTAACGCACTCCCATTCTCATCTATCTCAGCAGGCACACCCCACTCGCCAACTATTCCATGCACCTTCACATTCCTTACTTTACCATTCATATCACCGATCAAAAACACTCACTCATTCCATCCAAACTTTTCCATGCACACTTCCACATTTGTCCAGAACAGTTCTCTCACTCTTCTAGCTTGATCTTGCGTTGCCGCATACACACACACAATTGCCCACATTTGTATTCCAACTTTCAACTTTACCCACACAATCCTTGACCCAACTGATCCATACTGTCTTATGCTCTTCTTCCATCTTTTACTCACAACTATACATACTCCTTCCTTTGCCCTCTCATTCTCACCTACTCCTGCACATATACCCCATCCATACTTCCATTCTCTCACACTTTCTCCACTTCCATTTTGTTTCAGTTATTCCACATACATCCACTTTTACACCAAGCACCTGGACAATCTCTCTCTCTTTCACCTCATCATTCGCTCCCCTTACATTCCACGTTCCGATAACCATGTCCTTTGTCCGGTCCTTGGTCGTCATCGTTTGGTCAGTCCTTGTCCGAGGCTGACTGTTTGTTTTTTTTAGTTGGTTGTTTTCTGGGGAGGGGCACTAACCCTCCGCCAACCCTTTTAGTCGCCTTTTATGACAAGCAGGGATGCTGGGGGAGTATTCTTGAAAATTCATTTTTCACATAAGAGTTATTATTTATAAACCGCAGAATTTGTAAATTGCACCAGTGGTCCAGACCCAAATTGCCACCATTTACTAGGATTGAGTGTATCTACCTATGCGTCTATCTGTCTTTTACCAGATGCCCCAACCCTGTGAGGGGTGGCCGCAAAGATATTGGCTTCACGTTGCCCTGTCCAGTGCCAATTCACTGCCTTGCTTGCAGCTCACACCCCCCTCACTCATATACTTCTCCACTCCATCTCTCCATCTCATCCTCAGTTTCTCCCCCCACCTCACTGGCATACACTCTCCTCATTAGTCACTTGCTCTGCATCCTCTCCACGTGCAGGGCTCTTGTTTGGCGAGCCACAACTCGCAAATGCGAGTATTTTTTTTTCTTCGGCGAACAAATTTTACATGCAAGTCGCCTTTTGGTGAGGAGAAAATACATCCACTTCAAAACTCAGTAAACTACAAAATAAGTAAATCTCACTTAAATGAACAAAAAAGCACATTATGAATGGTTAAAAATAGACAATGTGTAAATAAATAAATAAATAAATTTATTGCTCGTAAAATATTTTGGTTCATAGTCAGTTTGGCTACTAAAAATTTATTTGGCTCGTATATCTGAAACCTTAGGAGCCATATGGCTCGCAGCCATCGGCAGTTAGCAAGAGCCCAGACGTGGCCAAACCACCTCAGTGTATTTCTCGTAATGCTTTCTGTCACATTTACATCCACACCACAGCACTTCTTTACTTCCTCATTTGTCACATGCTCCTTTCAAAGAACTCATTTCCACTGCTCCCACTCTTGACTTGTGCCCATCCAGCAAGGTCCAAGCTTTACTTCCATGTGTTAGAGTTGGTATTACAATACAGTCATGCAGTGACTTTTTCCTTCCATGCTCACTTCCCTTTTACTTAGTGCCACTTTCAAAGAGCCAGCAAACTTTTAGAGTTTATGTTGGAGAGTTTGAAATTCCTAGTTACAAAATGTTTCATACAGACCATAGTATATGAGAAAGGGGCAGGGTTTAATGTATGTCAGTGATGGCTTAAATTCTGTTGACTGTAAGTTTGAGCAGCGTAGTTAGGGGTAAAACTTCTGTAATTCTTGGTGGCTTCATATGTTATGTAAACTAAGATGACAGAAGAGCAGATGCTGAAGGTAGGTGACTTGTAGCCTTTATTGATGAATTTTTTTTTCTCCGTTGGATAAATGAATGAACTAGAAGCAATAGCATCCAGTTCTTGTGTTCAGTGCGGAAGATGAAAATGTTACCAGCTTGTCTGTTGGTGAATCATTGGGAGATGATTATATTCTCTCAATATATTTGTTGTGAAAGATCATGTGGACCTCTTAAAACAAAAAATGACTTACATGGAGCTGACTTTGCAGGTTTTAGAGCAAGTTTTATGAGTGTTGGATTAAAGGGCAGTAATTAAATGCAAGCTGTGTTGTCCCAGGTGATTGGCTGAAGAGTGTAATTGTAATTGTGTACAAGGGGAAGGGTGATGCCCTGGAAAAAGGAAATTATAGAGATATAAAGCTTTTAGATCAGATAATGAAAGTAATGGAGAGAGTTCTAGAAGGTGTGATTAGAGAGAGTGAATATTGATGAGATGCAGTTTGGGTATATGCCAGTCAGGGGGACACTGATGCCGTATTCATTGTTAATAGCTTCAGGAAAAATATATAAGGAAAGAAAAAGGAACTGTACTTTGTTTTTGTTGATTTGGAGAAGGCCTTTGACAGAGTCCTAGGAGAGGTGGTGAAGTGGGCAATTAGAAAGCTTGGGATTGAGGAGTGGCTGGTTAGGATGGTTATGGCCATGTATGTGGGTTCTCGTGACTCGCACCCAGGTAAGAGTGAATGGAGATTTGAGTGATGAGTTTTCTGTGAATGTTGGTGTTCATCAGGGGTCGGTTTTGAGCCCCTTGTTGAAAGTAATGGAGAGTTCTAGAAGGTATGATTAGAGAAGGTGAATATTGATGAGATGCAGTTTGGGTTTATGCCAGGCAGGGGGACCACTGATGCCATATTCATTGTTTGGCAGCTTGAGGAAAAATATATAGGGGAGGAAAGGGAACTGTACTTTGTTTTTGTTGATTTGGAGAAATCCCAAGAGAGGTAAAGTGGGGAATTTGAAAGCTTGGGATCAAGGAGTGACTGGTTAGGGTGGTAATGGCCATGTATGTTGGTGCTCACACGCAGGTAGGAGTTAATAGAGATTTGAGTGATGAGTTTTCTGTGAATTTTGGTGTGCATCAGGGGTCAGTTTTGAGCCCCTTGCTCTTTATCATGGTACTTGAATCCCTCTCACGTGACTTCAGCAATGGACTACCATGGAAGATGTTGTGTGCCAGTGATTTAGTGTTGATTGCAGAGAATGAAAGGGAGGCGAAGGAAATATTTAGGAAGTGGAGAGATGGTATGGGGCACAAGAGCTTAAGAGTACGGTAACTGTAGATAAAACAAAAGTCATGATATCTAGATTTGGTGGTGATACTGTCAGAGAAGAGGGAGAGTGGTCATGTGCAGTTTACCACAAGGGCATGGGAAGTAATTCCATCTTGTCTTGACATTGAGAGGGCTCTCCCCACATGGTAAGGGATCTTTGTATGAAGCATGTGTTAGGAGTGTAATGCTGTATGGTAGTGAGATCTGGGCAGTGAATGAAGAGGATATTTGCAGGCTGAAACGTACAGAAATGACAATGGTTAGGTGGATGTGCAGTCTGTCCCTGAATGCAAGGCCTGGGAGGGCTAGGTTTACGATGGAAGAGTTGAGAGGTAGGATGGGACTAGAGTGTATTGGTGTTGTGATGAGAAGAGGTAGATTGAGGTGGATTGCACTTGTGGAGAGGATGGGGAATGCTAATTGGGTGTAGAAGTGAGAAGTGTTAATATTAGGGGTGGGGTTGTGAGGGGTAGTCCAAAAAAGACCTGGGAAAAGGTCATTAAGTGTGACCTCAGGGTTAATGGACTGAACAGGGTGGCTGCCAGAGATCAAGCAGCATGGAGAGCCGCCATTAGGTGACCAAGGCCGACACATGCAAGCATGATGGAGCCTTTAAAAGTGAACGAGTCTCTCTCTTGTCAGAAGAGCACTTTTCAGAATAACAGGCTGCATTCCTGCTGTCGAAGTCCACAAAGCCAAACTTAGTTAAAACAAAATTGTTTATTAATGAAATAGCCCCTGCAGTAAAAAGAGAGAAAGGCTGCATACAAGAGGGCTAAAAGCAGCCAGAACTAGAATGATTTGGACTTCTTCAAGACTGTATATAGGAGAGTGTATCCATCCACCCATCCATCATCCAATTCTACATTGCCACATGAGAAGCGTAGGAGCCCGGGGCTAAGCAGTTGGTCCTGACATTTAAGATGAGAGTGACCAGCCTCACTCATCCCTGAGTGGTATTACATGAGCAATCAACCCCAACCATCCCTTGGATATAAACCTTCACCGGCTTAATCCGACTGGAGCGCAATAATTACTCACTAAACCACCAGGCGCCAAAATTTGGTTATATGGTTACCACCCAGCGTAGTAAATGGTTTCCTGGTGTACAGGAAACCATTTGGCTTGTCACTCAGTGTAGAGTCACCCACAGGCAGAAGGAAGAGAAAGGAATGAAGGAAGGAAAGACAGAAGAGGAAGTGTAAAGTTACCCGTAGGCAGAAGGACAAGAAAAGAATGAAGTATGGGAAGACAGAAGAGGATGGAAGGAATGGAGAGAGGAGAGGAAAGGGCAGACACCTGACAGCAGCACTACATTGAGTGAGTGGATGCTGAGCGCCCCCACCTACCTCTGATAAAGTTGGCCAAAAGAAATGAGGGAGACATTATGATTCAGAGAGGGCCCCAAAAAGTTCTTCAGCCCTGTAACAGTAGGAGACCTTTGAAAAGTAATACTGGATGACATAAGGATCAGTCATTTATAATGTAAATATGGCCGACACTGGAAATACTGTATTTTTCACCATATATTGCACACTTATTATCCTAGGAAAAAAAAAAAAAAAAAAAAAAGAAAAAGAAGGCTTCAAAAATCTCACTACGCATTATACCATGAAAGACAGGTTTGGATTAGGCTTATGGGTTGCGTTACTTAGTACCCACACTCTCCTGTTCACCAGAGTGGCCACTAGAATAATCAGGTGTAACTGTATGTATGATCCAAAGCTACAAAAAATATACTGTATATATATATACAGTAAGTACAGTAAAAGTCCTATTATTTGGCAGCTGATTGTTCGGTAGATCCGACATTTCGGCAGTTTTGAGAAATAGTCCCATTTACGAAAATCATTGATTGTTTGGCAGATGTCCGGAATCATCTCGGCAGTCTAGGAAGTGTTATCTGTGGCTTGCAGGCCTAATGTTTCATTACACTTCTGTATGTTCACTAATTTCTATATTTTTATTCAGATTCAGGTATAGTACTGTATTGATTACAATATTGCACAGTATCACATGGTGTCTGGCAATGAATGAATGAATGAATGAATCATACACTACAGTAACCACCCCCACCAAATTAGCGAGGGTTACGTTCCAAGCCCCCACGCTAATTCTTGAAATTCTTTCATTCTTGATGCCTTCCTGAAAATGACACCGGTAATTGAGTAGCCCATGAACCACTGACACTGTAATGCATTACTCATAAATAAATGTTGCTTGTTAAATCAGTTTCCCCGTTGTTTTTAGCTGTACGGCTGTGACAGCTCTAGTATTTTTATTCCTCAGCATAATGGTGGAAGGGACTGTCCTGTTTAACTGAACCTAACCTAACCGAGTTTAACTGTACCTTATAATTTAACCAAACCTAACCTAACCTAAAGTCAGAAAAATACTTAAAAATAAACTGGAGAAATATGAATTGCTAAGGTCTCTCTGATGAAAGTTAAACGTACATTTAGTGCTCATTCTTTTGTTTGTTTTTGTGCTTAACGTGAAAGAGAGAGCATTGATGCAAACAGTAATATATCCCATTAATCCTTTAATAACCTCCGGCACTGAACAACCTTTTACAGTACCGATGTCAGTGATGTTAAGTTAGTGTGAGCTATAAAGAAAACTGAACAATTATGGGGAGGGAACGAAGGTCAGTGGTATGTTTACATGACTACGCTACGATTCCAAGCAGTTAGGCGGTCGGTTAATCTCAGATGTTTTCGCCCATTTGGTAAATACACTGTAACTTTATCAATCTTTCCGTGACTCATAGCGAATCATAGCATGGGTTTAGGAAGCTAAATAACACATTGCTAGGTGAGCCAGACGATTATCTTCCCATCTTTAAGAAAAATAAATTGATTTCAGAAGAATGGAAGAACTTTACGTACAGTACTCAGAAAGGGATTTAATTTCTTCCATTTTCTTATAAGATGTGAAGATAATCGTCTGGCGCACCTAGAAATGTGTTATTTAGCTCCCTAAACCCATGCTATGATTCGCTATGATTGACTGGAGAATTGATAAAGTTACGGTGCATTTACCAAATTGGCGAAAACATCTGAGATTAACTGACCCCCTGACTGCTTGGAATCGTAGCATAGAGTCGTGTAAACATACCAGTGACCTTCGTTCCATTCCCATAATTGTTCACAGTTTTTCCATAGCTCACTAACTCGACATCGGTACTTTAAAGGGTTGTTCAGTGTCGGAGGTTATTAAGGGGTTCATGGAATACATTACTGTTTCCATCAGTACTCTCCTTTCACATGTAAAGAAAAAAAACGAACAAAAGAGTGAGTGCTAAATGTAATTTATGACTTTCATCAGAAAGACCTTACCAGTTCAGATCCCTTTATTTTATGCAATTTTCCGACTATTTTATTTTGTTTGGAAAAAGTACTGTATACAGTACTCACTCCAAACATATTTGTAATAATATAAGTAGTGATGAGTTCACCAATACAAGTGATGTACTGAGCTGGTAGGTAATATTCCGTATCATTTCGGCCATCCAGGAAGTGTTATCTGACTTGTAGGCCTACTGTGTCATTACCCTTGTATATGTTCACTAATATATATATATATATATTTCAGATTCAGGTATAGTACTGTAATGATTGCAGTATTGTACAGTATACAGTACTCTCTCCAAACACAGTTGTAATACCGTACCATAAGTGGTGATAAGTGTTCGCTAATATATTTAAGGTACTGAGTGGGTAGGTTTTTGATTATTCGGCAAATCTAATTTCTCGGCATCATCCTGGTCCCATAGATGCCGAATAATGGGACTTGTACTGTATATTTATGTATGGTGGTAGGTGGTAGCAACCATCATCCACTCACTTGATGTAGTGCTGCCTACTTCTTCCTTAGTCTTTATCATTCTTTTTCTGTGCCTGCCCTGCTCTCTTCCTATTTCTCCTATTTTTCCTGTCTCTTCTTATTGCTTTTCTTTCCTTTTCAGATGGCTTTACATTGAGTGACAATCCAAATGGTTTCCTGTAAGCCAAGAAACCATTTACAATGCTGGGTGGTAACCATATAACCAAACCATACGTGCTCCTTATGTGTCAACAAGTGGGTTGGTGGAGGGTTAGTTCCCCTCCGCGTAAAACAAATAACTCAAAGTCAAATTGCCACCCCTTATGGGATTATGGCATCCGGCAATAGAATAGATAGAATATTTATAATAATTATATCTCAGAACATAGTATTACTGAAAAAAATTGAGTATGGGCCTAGCAAGTGACTGATTAGGCTAGGTCTAATGTTAGGCTTAACCTATGCTACGGTACAATCAGAAACATTACACAATGGCCACACCTTGCTTGTTTCTTTGTACTGTTTTGGTACCTCAGACCTACAACCTTTTCATTCTCGTCTCATGAATGGTCCTAAAAGACTTACTATTATTTTGTGCCTTTTTGGTGGTAAAAATTACTTTTTAAGTAAGAAAGTATGATAATTTGCTGTGATGTACAAAAGAACTCAATCACCCACCCTGCCCATGCAGTCTGAGCTTGTAAACAGTAGTGTTCGCTGACAAACCAAAAATAAACCTATAGGCTTCTTTAGCCTCGGACCATGGCTGAATTTTATTGTTTTATTTTTCATCATAGGCTGCAATAAAAATAATGCTAGCCTAAGCTATTGGTGTAGACAAGCCTTGATTAGCATATACTAGGCTATGCTTGTTGGGGAAGAAGGTATCAGCTCAGGCTCCAGGTAGGTCCTAAGCCCCCTGGTTTTGTTCTAATCCTGTCATTTTTTTTTTCTTTACATCATCTGCCAGATCATGGGTGCGCATTATATATCGGTGCAGATTATATGACAAAATATGGTAACTATTTTCCTTGTGTCTTTCGAAGATATTCTTGACATGGCAGGACCAATAGATATCTATATCTATGTCTGTCTGTCTGTATATTACAGGTACAGTATAGAAGTTGGATATTCATTATTAATGACCACAATGCTTAATATCTTTTCTGTCATGTTTATAGAAAATAGTACTGGGCACTGCAGCTACTCCTAAGTTTCCAGAAATATGCCACGTCTTTCAGTGTTTTACTGTATGATTTATTTTCCTGTTTTCTGAAATTGTTTATTTCTTCCAGGAAATGTACATCGGCGAGTGAGGAAGTGTTTTGGAGCAACTATGCATCCCTAGATGACACGAAGAAAACCCTAAATAACATAAAAATCGACCTGTTCAGCAAGACAGAGGATGTTGGGTATGAGGCAGCAGGGGTGTGTGGCTCCCTCCTGGCTAATGACAGTTTCCTTAGTCTTGTTGACCCCAAGGATGAAATTGATATACTATCAACTTTGATTAAGGTCATAAAGGAAACCAAAGAAAAGAGGCTATTAATCCGAATCCTTTGGAGTATTTCAAAGAGCAGGTTAAAGAAAGATGTCTACCAAAGGAAAGCCCAGGAGCTTTTGGAAATTTTAGTTGCACTGCTTGAGTCTGAAAATTCCTCATCTGCTGTGCTTCATGAAATATTACAAGTTATTTATTCAATGCTGAATGTTGTCACTGAAGAAATGGTCAAGTATGTAAGTCAGTGGTTCATCTTGGTGTTTTCCAAGTTGTTTCATGTTGTTGGGAAAGTGCGAATAGCTGCTTTACTCAGTATAAACCATACTGTTAATGTGCTAAATGATCCCCAGAATGATAATTTGAGGCAGAGTATCATCCAGCCAGTGATGCTTGATCTCAAGTCAAAATATTCCAAGCAAATGTACCTGTTGATGCATGATGAGGCAACAGATATACTGAAAATATGGAAAGTGATAATTTTATTGCTAGGGACAGACCTCCATTCGGGCACAACATTGATAAATGGGCTCCTGGAGGTTCTCGAAAAGGCATTTAAAAGCCCCAAATCCGAGATCAGGGTGGAAGCCTTTAGCTGCTGGAAAACATTAATTGACAACTTTTCTTTGGACATTGATGTTCTCACAAATATCAAGAGACTAAAATTGCTACTAGCTCCCTTGAAAACAAACAACACCAAGACTGAAGATATTGCTCAAGCAAAATTACTTACATGGTGGCATTTAATATGTGTTTTATCCAAGACTTCAGCTGTAAGTATTGAAACAATTGTGGCACCACTCCTGAGATTTTGTTTCAGTTATGGATCCTCACCAGGTGGCTCCTTAGCTGGGCTGGCAGAGAGAAACCTCAAAATGTCTGGGGCAGCAGCATCACCAGGTAGAAAATTTTGTGGCCTCCATGTTATGTGTGCAGAGATCCTGGCTCAGATTCTCTGTATTGACACCAGATTGAGTCAGGGTCAGGCTTACAAATTTACAATATCAAGGCTGGAAAAGCCTCTAGTCAGTAGTCCTACAGTTTATGCCCGACACCACTCTCTCTTTCTCAGTTGCTTCAGTGAGTGTGTCCAAAGTTTAAATGCTGCTGAGAATAATCAGCTTCTCCTAGGCATGTTCATCTTCCAGTCTGTACTAGTACATACCACAGCTGTAATCTCTTTTGATGCAAACAAAAAAGAGTCAGTTGAAGCTGTGAAGGAGCTGTTTTTAACACTATCATCCCTGGAGAAACACTGCCAGCCAAATGATTTGCAGAGCATATTTGTTTACAAGTTCTTGGAAATGGCCATTGTGGGTAACCAAGCTCTCCCAGTGTCTGTGCTGAACTCCCGGCAGTACCACATAGCTTCTGGGGGCACCATGGGAGATATGATCAGTGGCACTCTTTGCAACCATCTCATCCATCAGCTGTGTAAACCTTCCATGCTCCATCATGCCACAGTGTCAGAAGAGTAAGTGATACATGATTGTTTTCCTTTTATATAATTGTACCATATAATTTGTGGTAGGTGGGAGCACTCACCATCCACTCACTCAGTGTAGTGCTGCTCTCAGGTGTCTGCCCTTTCCTATCCTCCTTCCTTCCTCTTCTGTCATTCTTTACTTCATTCTTTGCATGACCTTCTGCCTATGGGTTACTTTACACTCCCTCTTCTGTCTTTCTCTCCTTCATTCCTTTTTCTTCCTTCTGCCTGTGGGTGACTCAGAAGAGTAAGTGATACATGATTGTTTTCCTTTTATATAATTGTACCATATAATTTGTGGTAGGTGGGAGCACTCACCATCCATTCACTCAGTGTAGTGCTGCTCTCAGGTGTCTGCCCTTTCCTATCCTCCTTCCTTCCTCTTCTGTCATTCTTTACTTCATTCTTTGCACGACCTTCTGCCTACGGGTTACTTTACACTCCCTCTTCTGTCTTTCTCTCCTTCATTCCTTTTTCTTCCTTCTGCCTGTGGGTGACTCTACACTGAATGACAAGCTGAATGGTTTCCTGTACACCAGGAGACCATTTACTATGCTGGGTGGTAACCACATAACCATATTTGGGTGCCTGGTGGTTTAGTGGGGAATTACAGCACTCCATTTGGATTGAGCCGGTGAAGGTTTATATCCAAGGGGTGATTGGGGTTGATTGCTCGCGTAATGCCACTCAGGGATGAGTGAGGATGGTCACTCTCATCTTAAATGTCAGGACCAACTTGCCTAGCCCCGGTCTCCTGCACATCTCATAGGGCAGCGTAGGATAGGACGATGGATGGTACAGTTGGTCTAAGAAGTGATGGCAGAGCATCCAGAAGTTTTCGGTCAGCGATAATGTACATACTCTTCCTTAAATCTTTACAAGGAGAAACCTATTATGTAAAATTGTTACAGAAAACAATAAGTAAATGCAAAAGTACTGTTATATTTCAAAATTGTAGGAATCAGTTCGTTAGTTATGATAATAGGAAATCCTAAATGGAACTAATTGAAATTTCAGAACTATCGCTCAGGGACAGTTAGGAATAATTTGCTGAGTTCATATCTGATATGTTAACACAATATTTTTTTAGTAGCGTAACACTAAAGAGAAATGCGCTTTAATAATCAGTTAATATCAGTCATTATTATTTATGAAATAGTTCCCCATACAATACTAAGCAGTAATTTAAAGTCATTTATTTCCGTTTTTGTTGTCTTCATGGACGTCGACAGAAAGCGGGAATGCGGTGTACTTGAGTAGGCTATTTTAAATGGTTCGATCAACATGCACGGAAGGAAACAAACTTTTACTCAGAGATATACAGTTATTACACTACATTTGGTCAGCTTTTCATTAAGAAAATTCTCCTGAAGTTTTAATATAGGCCAGAGGACTATTAGTGAATGAAAAATAAGGAAAACCTCGAAAATTTGACAAGAGTCGGAGCTCCTTGGATATTGACAAACTTGTGCCATAGCCTAGTATCCTCAGTGTCTAAACAATTGACAAGAGAAATAAAATGCAAATGTTCATAAACAAGCCACTGAGTTCAGCACTTTCAGATCAGCATTTTCAGTTAATCAGGACACAGAGGTTTATTTTAAAAGAAGGATTCTAGAGAGAAAGCAAAAAGTATGTGCTTTTGCATTGCTTTCGTCCTCTTCATTGCCTAGTGTATGGGAAAAGGGTAAAACCTGTCATATCTTCTTACAGCTTAAAATAATTTTGCATCAGTTAGGAATAAAGTCGCTGTAAGTGAGGAGAAGACAAGGAATAAAAAACAGACTGGTCTTGCTGCTACCGCAGGTTGCGGTATCCTTATTGTTGCTGTATCATCACCACAGCAATTGTAAATAAGGTGATGTGCTGCAGTCACAAGTTTTCCTTAACTGATCTTCGAAACTAGAGCATTCTGTATTTGAAATCCCGGGAAGCAAATACATTAGGAACGGGGGTTACGCTGCGCTCCATACGTGGAGTAATGCATTACACATTCATTCAGATCGGGAGACCCATACCCGGTACCTGAGTGTTCTAATATATCACTACCTCATTTTATTCATTTTATGTAATTCTTAGTGTGATATATATTTTATATTATATAATGTAAAGTAGGCAAAGCAGTTTTACCATATGTTCACCAAGTTTTCATTGAACCCATATCAGTGCCGTGACTGAAGCAATCTGAAACTCTGCCATCACTTCTTGGGGCAACTTTACAATACAATGCCCCATGTATTCCTTTCCTAAAACTGCTGATAGACCATTGTAATAGTGGAATTGGCAAAGTATTCCTACCAGTATACAGATGTATATAGTTTAAGGAGACTGTAGAAAAGGCTGAAAACAGATGTGTTTGCCTGTAGAGAGAAGGCTACTCTGGAACTTTGGTGAAAAGAGTTGCAAGAGAGGATGCTGTGGAGGTTTGTCAGGTAAACTGAGAGAAGCTTTGCAGAATAGATTTCATAGGAGTCAGAAGTACAGTAATCCCGCATTTTTTGCGGATTTTTTGTCTACGGTTTTGCCCTCTCGCGGATTTTCTTAGCATTAATAAGTTCAACTAAAATATCCTTGAATATACAGAAAACAAAAAATTTGAAATTCCCGCAACTTCCAATTGTAGCGCGGTAAACTCACGCCACCCTCTGTCCCTTTCCCACGGCCCCTCTGCCAGTGTTACCATATCTAGTATAATTTTATTCTTTTAGCATAATTTTGATAAAATTTTCGAGTCTGGAATATTTTTTAGCATATTAGAAGTTTTAGCATCATTCTAGCATAATTTAGAATGGAATGGAATATTTTTGGAATAATTTTATAAAAGCTACAAATCAGAGAGAGAGAGAGAGAGAGAGAGAGAGAGAGAGGAATAAGGTAAGAAGATGTAAGGTTTGAATAGTTGGTTACTTTCAGTTTGGGCTTGGTTGGGTTGGATTAGGTTAGGTTGAATTAGGTTCGGTTTGGTTCGGTTAGGTTTGGTTAGGATAAGTTTGAGCTTTGTATTTTACCCATGAAACCTAGGTTTTTCCGATGGATTTTGGTATGATTCATTCGATTTTCAGCTTCATTTCAGTCGGAAATGACCATTTTCTGTGTTTCCCCCCCTCCCTATAACCCCCAATTCCCCAAAGATCCCCCATTGTTGCAGGGGGATGGGGGGGGTCATATCTCAAAATCTGGTTATTTCCGACGGAAATAATGCTCAAAATCGAATGAATCACATCAAAATCCATCAGAAAAACGTAAGTTTCGTGGGAAAAAGCAGTATGGGCAGAAAACCGATATTTACCCTCTTACTGTATGTAGGTTCATTTTAATATTTTCATAGTAAACAGTACATAATTAATATGTATCATGGATATGTATAGAATTTTATCAGCTTCAAGTTAGCATAATTCATTTTTTACTTGGAACAAATTTGCTCAATCTAGCATAATTTTTTCACTGCCCTAGCATAATTTCGTTGTTTGGATATGGCAACACTGCTCTCTGCCCCACATTCCTCAGTCCACGCCTGACTGCCTGACGTGTCTGGTGTTCTTGTAACTGCACTATGATACGAGCCTCTTGCCTCCCACTTGCTTTCCACATGGCCCCAGGACGTAAGGCAGCCTCACCAAAGGCTAATAATACAATTAGTAAGAACTCCAAAGTGACAAAACGATCAAGAAAAGTTATGACAGCAGAGAAAATTGTGTTACTGGACAAGCTAAGAAGCGACCGTGCGAGTGTTTGCTATCACCAGTTAATGCATCTTTTCATTTTGTACTGTTTTGTGAATAATTGTGTAGATAATTGTGTATTACAGTACGGTGTTTACGTTTTTCCTTCATAATGGAGTATATGCTTTCAATCTTGTAAGAAGGTATTTTCGGGATGAGTATGGAGGTTTCGGGACAATTCGCAGTCACAACAAACACAAGATAATTCGCCTTCATTAATGAAGATAGCTATGGGTGACGCTAAGAATATAATTCAAAGGTGACTACTGCGAGGAAGAAACAAGTTAATTATTGACTAAAGGTGCAACTAATAAATAATATCCAGAACCTACGCTACTGAACATAGACTTTGCTGGATCCCGGATCCCCCTGAAATATAGTTATTAAAGTATTGATTAATAATAAGTATATTTATGAAAGTATTGATTAGTATATTTATAAAATGGCGGGGAATCGTCCAGGGTGCGAATTGTTCTGAAGGGGAATCGTCCATGTTTTGACGGGGAATTGTCTGACGGCGAATTGTCTCGCAATCAGTATGGACATGGACTGTGTGATGGGCAGCATGGTGGACACAAGTGCAAGATTCAATTGTTAATAGAGTATCCGCGAATTTAAATTTTCGCGGGGGTTACAAGAACGTAACTACCGCGAAATATGCGGGATTACTGTAATTAGCATATAAATAAATTTGAAGATGGTAAGGAAGTATCTGCATATGAATAGGAACTAGAGGGTGTGGAGGATTTCAGATCAACAGGGCTCTTGCTAACTGCTGATAGTTGCGAGCCATTTGGCTCCTAAGGTTTCAGATTTACGAGCCAAATAAATTTGTAATAGCCAAACTGACTACGATCCGAAATATTTTATGAGCAGTAAATATATGTATTTATTTACACAATGTGACTCACTCGATGTAGTGCTGCTGTCGGGTGTCTGCCCTTTCCTCTCCTCCATCCTTCTTTCCTTCCATCCTCTTCTGTCTTCCATTATTTCATTCTTTCCTTGTCCTTCTGCATATGGGTAACTTTACACTTCCTCTTCTGTCTTTCTTTCCTTCATTCTTTCCTCTTCCTTCTGCCTGTGGGTGACTTTACACTGAGCGACAAGCCAGATGGTTTCCTGTACACCAGGAAACCATTTACTACGTTGGGTGGTAACCATCTATCTATCTATCTATCTATTTGCCAGACGCCTCAATCCCGTTTGGGGTGGCCACAAACAAATCGCCTCCAAGTCGCCCTGTCCCCCGCCATTTCACTGCCCTGCTCCCAACTCACACCCCCCTCTCTCATATACCTCTCCACCCCATCCCTCCATCTCATCCTCGGTCTCCCCCTCCCTCTTCCACCCTCCACCTCACTCACATACACTCTCTTCGTCAATCTTTCACCCTCCATCCTCTCCACATGGCCAAACCACCTCAGTGTGTTCCTCACAACGCTTCCTATCACATCCACATCCACACCACAACTTGTCTCTCCACATGACTCCACAGGCTCCTCTTAAATAACTCATTTCCACTGCTCTCACTCTTGACTTGTGTCCTTCCAACAATGTCCAAGCTTCACTTCCGTACGTTAGAGTTGGTATCACAATACTGTCATGTAGTAACTTTTTTACTTCCATGCTCACTTCCCTGTTTCTTATCACTGCTTTTAAGGAACCAGCAACCTTTCTTCCCTGCTGTACCCTTTCAAGCACTTCACCCTCCAAACCTCCATCCTTACTCATCACACTACCCAAATACTTAAACGTACTCACATTTTCCAATTCCTCACCATCCAACCTCGCTGTACATTCACTGACTTCACCTCTCTCAAAGACCATCACTTTACTCTTCCCTACATTCACCTTTAGGTTCCGTTTCTTACACACTCTCTCAAACTCATCCACCAAGCCTTGCAGCTCCCCTTCGTCTTCACTCAACAACACAGTATCATCTGCAAACAACAGTACAGGGAGTTTCCAAACACTATCCTCTCTCACCAGGGCCACTCCAACATCCACTACCCTACCTTGTACCTCTTTTATTACCCCATCCATGTACAGATTGAACAACCATGGAGACATGACACATCCCTGTTTCAAACCAACTTTCACAGAGAAAAATTCACTTACTTCACCATCCACACGCATGTAAAATTTGTTCGCCAAAGAGAAAAAATACTCACATTTGCGAGCTGTGGCTTGCTAAACAAGAGCCCTGATCAGGGAGTTGGAAACTAATTCATATAGAAAATCTGTTTATGTACATGGAGCTTTTGGCTTGGTAACCATATTTACCAAATTTGGCGCCTGTTGGTTTAGTGAGTAATTATTGCGCTCCAATCGGATTGAGCCGGTGAAGGTTTATATTCAAGCGGTGGTTGGGGTTGATTGCGCATGTAATGCCACTCAGGGATGAGTGAGGCTGGTCACTCTCATCTTAAATGTCAGGACCAACTGCTTAGCCCCGGACTCCTACGCTTCTCATGGGGCAATGTAAGATTGGATGATGGGTGGATGGATGGATGAGTAGAATCATATAATGAGGTTTTAAACATTCACAATGGCGACAAGGAAAGACTTAATATAGTCATCAGAACGTGCTTTGAGATTTACTTATATTGTAGTTTACTGGGTTTTGAAGTGGATGTATTTTCTCCATGCCAAAAGGCGACTTGCATGTAAAATTTGTTCGCCAAAGAGAAAAAATACTCACATTTGCGAGCTGTGGCTTGCTAAACAAGAGCCCTGATCAGGGAGTTGGAAACTAATTCATATAGAAAATCTGTTTATGTACATGGAGCTTTTGGCTTGGAATTTATTTTGTTTCATGTATAAAGTCCCCAGGCTTGATTTAGTGATTTTAGATAGGGGAATCTGGGGGACACTTAACCCAGTCTGGCTGAATGAGTTTTGTGTAGAGAAGTGCATGACCAGGGATTTGACACCCCTTTTTAACATTACGATGTTTGGATTGACTCTTACCAGATAGGTATGTGTGAAGCTACAGAATGTGGTGAAATTTTCTGGCCTATCAGATGGGGCCAGGATTTCTAGGGCTTGAATGATGAGTGAATGGAAGCATGGCCCATTTAATTGGGCAAAGTTTGACTGTCTGGACATAACCTCTCCTCACCCTGTCCTAGGGTGGGAAAGGAGGTCCGGATGATGATGATAAAGTCTCCAGTATGCTTGCATGCATTGGTCTTCGTACCCTGTTGGTGGCTTTCCGTGCTGCTTGATCCCTGGCAGCCTCTTTGTTCACTTATTCATGAGATCATATTTTATGACCCAGTTCCAGGTCTTTTTTTTTTTTATTTGCCTCTGGCAACCCTACCCTCAGTGTTCACACCTCACCTTCTGCACCCAGTTGTCATCTTCCATTCTCACAGCATGTGTGAACCATCTCAGTCTACCCCTCCTCATCATAATAGTAATACATTCAAGTCCCACCCCTCCTCTTAACTCTTCATTCACAGTCCTAATCCCTCCTGGCCTCATTCAGGGATGCACTACACATCTGTCTAATCATTAGCATTTCTGTGTGTTTGAGTCTATGAATATCCTCTTCTTTTATTGCCCAGGTCTCACTACCATACAGCTTTACACTCCTAACACATGATGCATACAGTGACCCCTTAGAAAGGAGGGAGAGTCCTTTCAATGTTAGCAGAGGCAACAGCTCCCTGAACTTCCTCCAGCCACTCATCACCCCAACCACAACACATATCTCCCAAATAGTAAAACTCCACACACTCAGGAGTTTTTCCAGCAAGAATAGTCTTTTCACGCATCTCAGTCTCTACATGCTCTCCCTGACACACCAGACATGAAATATGTGTTATTTTGTAGCTTACTTCAAATACCTCTACATTTGTTGTGCATCACATATCACATGCACTGCACAAGATGGATTTCCCACATCTTTATAGGAAGCTACATAAGGTCACACTTCCTCTGATTTGACAGTACTGCCACCAGCCTTAGATATCATCACTTTTGCATTATCTACATTTGCTGTCAAAGCTCTTGTACCTCATGCCATCCTTTCACTTACTAAATCATTCCTCAGCCCCTCTCTCATTCTCTTGAAATCAAGACCAAGTCATCAGCTTATAACATCTCCCATGGGAGTCCATTACTGAAGTCACGTGAGAGCTTCAGTCGCTGTGATAAACTGTAAGTGGCATGCCAGCATTCACAGAAAATTTATCACTCAAATATCTGTTCACTTTTATGTGGGTGCACGCACTCACATACATTCTCATAACCACTCTAGCCATCCACCCTTTGATCACAAACTCTCATTGCCCACTTCACTTGCTTCCTAGGAACTGTGTCAAAGGCCTTCTCCAAAACAACAGAAGCAAAGTATGAAGATCTTTGGTTAACGCACATAATTGGTACTGAACATGGAGTGTGGTAACGGAATTGCGTGATAATGAAAACAGAACCTGGGGAATTTATCCTAAATGGTACCAGGCACTCAAGTGTAAGCTCAAATTTTCCCATTTATGACAGTTTATACCCACTAAATACTGTGTACAGTTGTGGTAAGTAAAGAAACACACATAGGCATGGTAAGGTTAATAGAAAGTGATGAAAAGGGCACAGTAATGAAAAAATACATACTATAGACGCTCCAGTCCAAAAGTCCTCTACCCACGGGCAACGCCTTAGCGCTTCGAGGATACCTGGCGTAAAACCAAATTATTTATATATATATATTTTTTTTATATAGACGGACTTCAGGTGGGGTTGAAGTATGGGGTTCTGCAGTTAGGAAGTGGAGAGTTTGGTCTCCACCACCTGGGTATAACACCTTGAGTAGGGACTCATCTCTGAATCCCTTAAAGTCATCAGAAACTAGGCACTACATCATTGCTGTTAGAAACCTACTCAGGTGAACAAAAACAATTTCTCTCTCTCTCTCTCTCTCAGCCAAAAAGTGTGTGATAACAGCAGGAGTGCAAGTTTCCATTTCACAAGACAGTGAAAACCGCTGTGACCACGAGATCCCTGTTCAGCTCCCTCATCTTTCCTTTATATTTTTCCTGAAGCTGTCGAACAGTGAATATTGCATCAGTGGTCCCTTTGCCTGGTATAAACCCAAACTGCATATTATCAGTATTTACTCTTTCCCTTATCATACCTTCCATGACACTCCATTATCTTCAGTATGTGATCTGAAAGTTAGGAATGTTAAGCTGTTTAGGTAGTTGCAAGAAAGATTGCATATGAAAGAGAATGAGAAGTGTTGATCAGAAATTCATATAGCTAACCACAGAATGTGATAGAAGCCCCAGATCTGGGTCCCATACTTGGCCATGGTCCAATAAAACTAGGTGATTGTGTGTGGCCATGTGGAACACTTAGAGATGTGGAGGAGGTATGTAAAAAACTGGAGGTGGTGAAGATATTTTAAGGGAGTAAGGTGTGATGTTATGTTATTGTGCGAGATGAAACTGAGAGGGAGTGAAATGGAGTTTGTAAATGATTAAACATGGTGAATTTGCTTTTACAGAGGAAGGTTTGATTATGATGGTGAGATGAAACGGAGTGAATTGGAGGAATGGCGAGGTGTGACATGTAGGGTATGATGTCAGTCACTAGTGCTCATGGATGAAGAGGGAGGAACGAGTTGTTATGAATGTTGTTAATGCAAGACGTATGCTTATATGTTTGCTATGTTTAAGTTAGTGAAGGTTGGCGTGATTGGTTTATGCAGATCTGATGGTAACATATGGGAGAGGAGGATAGGTTTAAGGGTCGACTGGGAACTAATGGGACATGTACCAAGCAGTTATGTGAGTGTTTAAGTGGGGGGGGGGGAAGAGTTGGTACATGTCCTGTAAGCTGCTATAAATTGGTTGTTTTGCTGTGCCTGGAGAGGCTGGTACTGTAATTGAAAGCAGCTGAAGGATTTTACCAAAACAAGTATGTGTCGTATCATATCACATTTACAAAGGCTCCAATGTGCTTGCATGCATTGGCCTTGGTCACCTAATGTTAGCTCTCCATGCTGCTCTGTCTCTGGCAGCTTCTCTATTCAGCCTCTTATCCCTGAGGACACACTTTGTGATATTTTCCCAGGTCTTTTTTGGTCTTCCTCCCGCAACCCTACCACTGATGTTCACACTTCTTACTTTCCATTCCCAATTGTCATCCTCCATCTTCTCCACATTCCTAAACCTTCTCAATCTGTCCCTCATCACAACACCAATACATTCCAGTCTCATCATTCTTTTCAACTCTTCAGTCATAAACCTAGCCCCCCAGACCTCACATTGAAAGATGCACTACACATCCATCTAATCATTGTTATTTCTGTACATTTGAGCCTATGAATATCAGGATTGGAAAAAATCACAGAAGTTAAGAAGTCACTGCATGATAGTATTGTGATCCCTACCCTGACGTATGGAAACGAGGCATGGACCTTGCAAGAGGGGAACAAGTCAAGAGTGAGAGCAGTGGAAATGAGTTACTTGAGAGGAGCATGTGGAGTGACATGGAGGGACAGGTTGACGAATGAAGAAGTGAAGGAACGTTGTGGGGTAGATGTGGATGTGGTTGAAAAGATTAGGAGAAATACACTGAGGTGGTTTGGACATGTGGAGAGGATGGAGAATGAAAGACTGACTAAGAGGGTGTATGTAGGTGAGGTGGAGGGAGGGAGAGGGAAGGGTAGACCGAGGATGAGGTGGAGGGATGGAGTTGAGAGGTATATGAGGGAGGGGGGGGGTGAGTTGGGGGGAGGGGAGTCAAATGGTGGGTGACAGAGTGACTTGGAGGCGTTTTGTCTGCGGCCACCCTTTGCGGGATTAGGGCGTCGGGCTATAGATAGATAGATAGATTTTTTAATTTAAATCAGATTTTTTTTTATCAAATTTTTTAGATTCCCCCCCCAACCCTGTTTGTGCCTTTGGGAATTCTGTCAAAAGAGTACCATATTGGGTCTTTTTTCCTCCCACTTGCAGCAATGCATCCATTAGGCATGATTATATTGTTGGTTCACTGAAAGCAGTGATGGAAAATAGGGAAGTGAGTATGGAAGTTAAGAAGTCACTGCATGATAGTATTGTGATCCCTACCCTGACGTATGGAAACTAGGCATGGACCTTGCAAGAGGGGAACAAGTCAAGAGTGAGAGCAGTGAAAATGAGTTACTTGAGAGGAGCATGTGGAGTGACATGGAGGGACAGGTTGATGAATGAAGAAGTGAAGGAACGTTGTGGGGTGTATGTGGATGTGGTTGAGAAGCTTAGGAG